>NC_092094.1:30706926-31072551 GCF_045679555.1 Salvelinus alpinus | reverse complement strand
CTGCTGGGACATACTCTGCTGGGGCTGGAACATGCTCTGCTGGGGCTGGGACATGCGCTGCTGGGGCTGGGACATGCGCTGCTGGGGCTGGGACATGCGCTGCTGGGGCTGGGACATGCGCTGCTGGGGCTGGGACATGCTCTGCTGGGGCTGGGACATGCTCTGCTGGGACATGCTCTGCTGGGGCTGGGACATGCGCTGCTGGGGCTGGGACATGCTCTGCTAGGGCTGGGACATGCTCTGCTGGGGCTGGGACATGCTCTGCTGGGGCTGGGGCTGGGACATGCCCTGCTGGGGCTGGGACATGCCCTGCTGGGGCTGGGGCTGGGACTGGGACATGCTCTGCTGGGACTGGGACATGCCCTGCTGGGGCTGGGGCTGGGACATGCTCTGCTGGGACTGGGACATGCCCTGCTGGGGCTGGGACATGCCCTGCTGGGGCTGGGGCTGGGACATGCCCTGCTGGGGCTGGGGCTGGGACATGCTCTGCTGGGGCTGGGACATGCTCTGCTGGAAATGGGACATGTGCAGATCAAATACACTGCTTCAGTTGATGTAGCCTATGTCGGCTGACGTAGCCTCACAAGCAAATAGCAGAATGTGACGACAGAAATGAAGCACATCGTGCAATCTGATTCACGGCAATAAATGCCAACCTGCGAACTAAACCGAATCACAGCCAATTTACCATGTCTCTAAAGATCAAATATTATTCCCAGAGTAATGGCTGGCTAAAAGGGGTAACTTGGAGAATATTTCCCTGTTCTTTGTCTTTGGTTTTGAAGTGGAAATAGTTATATTTCCTCTTCCCTAGCCCTATCCCCCCTGCCCCCTCGCTTCAACCCCTCAGCCCAGTCTCCTGCCTCTCTAGGGTCTACCTGTGAGATTTTGGAGAAATCAGGCACCCACCCACCCACTAACTTTGTCTGTGTGTGTGTGTCAGTGTGAGAGTGACTATGTGGTGAAGAGAGCGTGTGAAGGAGACCTGGGTAGACAGCCGTACGCCAAGAGAGAGTGTGCTCTACTCTACAGTGATGTCTTTACTCCCTGTCACAATGTGGTGAGTGTACACACACACACACACACATACACACACACACACACACACACACACACACACACACACACACACACACACACACACACACAGGAAAGGGGGATATGGGAACGATTCTTATCTGATCTCAGTAAATAAGCTCTACTCTCAGGAGATGTACACCACGACCAGAGACGCATACAGGGGGTTAAGGTGTGCAGCTTTAGGTGGTGGGTTGTTTTTCTTTTTGTACTTTTTTCTCCCCAATTTCGTGAATATCAATTGGTACTTACAGTCTTGTCCCTTCGCTGCGACTCCTGTACGGACTTAGAGAGGTGAAGGTCGAGAGCCATGTGTCATCTGAAACACGACCCTGACAAGCCGCACTGCTTCTTGACACACTGCTCGCTTAACCCTGGACGACGCTGGGCCAATTGTGCGCCACCTCATGGGTCTCCCGGTCACGGCCGGCTGTGACTCAGCCTGGGATCAAACCCTGGGCCGTAGTGACGGCTCAAGTGTTGCAGTGCCTTAGATCGCTGCGCTACTCGGGAGGCCCCCGGTGGTGGGTTGTTGAGGTTATATTGTGTTATTTTCTGAGTGGCCAACAGATGGTGGTGTAGGTTTGACTGACTTCAGAATGACCCAACACGAAGGTTGTCTTGTTAAGCAATGTTCTCCCCAGGATTTCTTAAAGGCCCAATGCAGCTGTTTTTATCTCAATATAAAATTATTTCTGGGTAACAATTTCATTTCATTTCTGGGTTTGCAATTAAAATGGTCAAAAAGAAACAAAAAATAGCTTGTTAGCAAGAGCAATTTCTCAAGCAAGTATTTTCTCTGGGAGTGATCTGAGTGGGGAGGGGAAAACTGAAAACTAGCTGTTATTGGCTCTTACACTAAAAGGGCATTATCATAATTTTCTAAATTTCACAGTATTATTCCAACCTCATAGTGTGTAAATGTACACTGAACAAAAATATAAACACAGCATGTAAAGTGTTGGTCCCATGTTTCATGAGCTGAAATAAAAGATCCCAGAAATGTTGCATATGCTCAAAAAGCTTATTTCTCTCAAATGTTGTGCACAAATTTGTTTACATCCCTGTTAGTGAGCATTTCAAGATAATCCATCCACCTGACCGGTGCGGCAAATCAAGAAGCTGATTAAACAGCATGATCATTACACAGGTGCACCTTGTGCTGGGGACAATAAAAGGCCACTCAAAAATGTGCAGTTTTGTCACACAACACAATGCCACAGATGTCTAAAGTTTTTAGGGAGTGTGCAATTGGCATGCTGACTGCAGGAATGTCCACCAAAGCTGTTTGCAGATAATTGAATGTTCATTTCTCTACCATAAGCCGCCTACAACGTTGTTTCAGAGAATTTGGCAGTACGTCCAACCGGCCTCACAAACGCAGACCATGTGTATGGCGTTGTGTGGGTGAGCAGTCTGTTGATGTCAACGTTCTGAACAGAGTGCCCCATGGTGGCGGTGGGGTTATTTCTATTTGTATTTATTAATGATCCCCATTAGCTGCTGCCAGAGCATATGTAATTGTGTGTGTGTGTGTGTGTGTGTGTGTGTGTGTGTGTGTGTGTGTGTGTGTGTGTGTGTGTGTGTGTGTGTGTGTGTGTGTGTGTGTGTGTGTGTGTGTGTGTGTGTGTGTGTGTGTGTGTGTGTGTGTGTGTGTGTGTGTGCATGTGCCAGTGTTTGTGTTGCTTCACAGCCCCCGCTGTTCCATAAGGTATTTTTGAATCTGTTTTTTAAATCTAATTTTATTGCTGGCATGAGTTACTTGATGTGGAATTGAGTTCCATGAATTCATGGCTCTATGTAGCACTGTGTGCCTCCCATAGTCTGTTCTGGACTTGAGGACTGTGAAGAGACCTCTTGTGGCATGTCTTGTGTGCATGGGTGTCCGTGCTGTGTGCCAGTAGTTTAGACAGACAGCTCGGTGCATTCAACATGTCAATACCTCTCATAAATAAAAGTAGTAATGAAGTCAATCTCTCCTCCACTTTCAGTCAGGAGAGATTGACATGCAAATTATTAATATTAACTCTCTGTGTACATCCAAGGGCCAGCCGTGCTGCCCTGTTCTAAGCCAATTGCAATTTTCCTAAGTCCTTTTTTGTGGCACCTGACCACACGACTGAACAGTAGTCAAGGTGCAACAAAACTAGGGTCTGTAGGACCTGCCTTGTTGATAGGGTTGTTAAGAAGGCAGAGCATCGCTTTATTATAGACAGACTTCTCCCCATCTTAGCTACTACTGCATCAATATGTTTTGACCATGACAGTTTACAATCTAGTGTTACTCCAAGCAGTTTAGTAATCTCAACTTTCTCAATTTCCACATTATTTATTACAAGATTTAGTTGAGGTTTAGGGTTCAGTGAGTGTTTTGTTCAAAATACAATGCTTTTACTTTTAGAAATATTTAGGGCTAAATTATTCCTTGCCACCCACTCTGAAACTAACTGCAGCTCTTTGATGAATGTTGCAGTCATTTCAGTCACTGTAGTAGCTGACATGTATAGTGTTGAGTCATCCGCATACATAGAAACTCTGGCTTTGCTCAAAGTCAGTGGCATGTCGTTAGTAAAAATGTTAAAAAGCAAGGGGCCGAAACAGCTACCCTGGGGAATTCCTGATTCTAACTGGATTATATTTGATAGGCTCCCATTAAAGAACACCCTCTGTGTTCTGTTAGACAAGTAACTCTTTATCCACAATATAGCAGGGGGTGTAAAGCCATAACACATAAATTTTTCCAGCAGTAGACTATGATCAATAATGTCAAAAGCTGCACTGAAGTCTAACAAGACAGCCCCCACAATCATTTTATCATCCATTTCTCTCAGCCAATCATCAGTCATTTGTGTAAGTGCTGTGCTTGTTGAGTGTCCTTCCCTATAAGCATGCTGAAATTCTGTTGTCAATTTGTTTACTGTAAAATAGCATTGTATCTGGTCAAACACTATTTTTTCCAGAAGTTTACTAAGGGTTGGTAACAGGCTGATTGGTCAGCTGTTTGAGCCAGTAAAGGGGGCTTTACTATTCTTGGGTAGCGGAATGACTTTAGCTTCCCTGCAGGCCTGAGGGCACACGCTCTCTAGTAGGCTTAAATTGAAGATGTGTCAAATAGGAGTGGCAATATCATCTGCTATTATCAGTAATTTTCCATCTAGATTGTCAGACCCTGGTGGCTTGTCATTGTTGATAGACAACCATTTTTTCACCTCTTCCACACTGACTTTACGGAATTCAAAAGTACAATTCTTGTCTTTCATAATTTGGTCCGATATACTTGGATGTGTAGTGTCAGCGTTTGTTGCTGGCATGTCATCCCTAAGTTTGCTTATCTTGCCAATGAAAAAGTCATTAAAGTAGTTTGCAATATCAGTGGGCTTTGTGATGAATGAGCCATCTGATTCAATAAATGAAGGAGCCGAGTTGTCTTTTTTTCCCAAAATGTCATTTAAGGTGCCCCAATATATATATAATTTATTTTTGTTTCATAGTGTAGTTTCTTTTTATTTAGTTTAGTCACATGATTTATTAATTTTCAGTACGATTGCCAATCAATTGGGCTGCCAGACTTAATTGCCATACCCTTTGCCTCATCCCTCTCAACCATACAATTTTTAAATTCCTCATCAATCCAAGGGGATTTTTTACAGTAATTTTATTTTAATTTTAATTTTCTTTAAGGGGTGGATCAGCTTAATATTGTGGAAAGATTGTTTCTTCCATCAATGTGATTGTCTGCATAATTTCCAATCCCCCATATATTTTGGGGGGTAAATATATACAGTATATCCATATACATATACATATACACATATATACATACACATACCTATATAGACATACATAATTTTTGGGGGAATATACCTTTATTATTCCCCGCAAACCCTACCACCCTTCCCCCAATTGGAGTAAACTAATAAACAATAACACTTAGGCTTCTACCTTCGGTTTATACATCTTATACACATTACACAGACACAATCTATTTTACAATAGTAATATTTTGTTTGTTTTTATTCCTGTTTGATTTATATTTGTAACTGTGCTATTTCACAACATTTCTGAACCTATACATTTCACAGACCCCGTATGTTTTACATTGGTTATCTTGTTATTAGTCCCATCTTCAGCTCCATTCAACCCCTCCCATCTATCTCTCAACACCATCCATTTTGGATTTCTATTTGCCATATATTGTTTAACCGTGCTGTGATGCTTGACAAAAGTACTGAACCTTTCTATTCTCATAGCTTCTACAGATTGTAAATTAAAAATATATTTTTTTGCTAAAATAATTATTATATTATTGATTGATTGACTATGACTTTTCAAATCACCCAGTATTGCTGTCTGCAGCGTTAGTTCTAGGCAAATGTTGCAATTCTTCAGCCATTCCTGGACCTGTGACCAAAAACGAGCTACATATGGACAATACCAAAATAAATGATCTAATGACACTGCCTCCTCACAGAAAAATCTGCAGAGCTGGAAAAGATTGTATCCCCATACAGTGGGGCAAAAAAGTATTTAGTCAGCCACCAATTGTGCAAGTTCTCCCACTTAAAAAGATGAGAGAGGCCTGTAATTTTCATCATAGGTACACTACAACTATGACAGACAAAATGAGAAAAAAAAATCCAGAAAATCACATTGTAGGATTTTTTATGAATTTATTTGCAAATGATGGTAGAAAATAAGTATTTGGTCAATAACAAAAGTTTATCTCAATACTTTGTTATATACCCTTTGTTGGCAATGACAGAGGTCAAACGTTTTCTGTAAGTCTTCACAAGGTTTTCACACACTGTTGCTGGTATTTTGGCCCATTCCTCCATGCAGATCTCCTCTAGAGCAGTGATGTTTTGGGGCTGTTGCTGGGCAACACGGACTTTCAACTCCCTCCAAAGATTTTCTATGGGGTTGAGATCTGGAGACTGGCTAGGCCACTCCAGGACCATGAAATGCTTTTTACGAAGCCACTCCTTCGTTGCCCGGGCGGTGTGTTTGGGATCATTGTCATGCTGAAAGACCCAGCTACGTTTCATCTTCAATGCCCTTGCTGATGGAAGGAGGTTTTCACTCAAAATCTCACGATACATGGCCCATTCATTCTTTCCTTTACACGGATCAGTCGTCCTGGTCCCTTTGCAGAAAAACAGCCCCAAAGCATGATGTTTCCACCCCCATGCTTCACAGTAGGTATGGTGTTCTTTGGATGCAACTCAGCATTCTTTGTCCTCCAAACACGATGAGTTGAATTTTTACCAAAAAAGTTCATCCAAATGCTCTCTAGCAAACTTCAGACGGGCCTGGACATGTACTGGCTTAAGCAGGGGGACACGTCTGGCACTGCAGGATTTGAGTCCCTGGCGGCGTAGTGTGTTACTGATGGTAGGCTTTGTTACTTTGGTCCCAGCTCTCTGCAGGTCATTCACTAGGTCCCCCCGTGTGGTTCTGGTGATCATTTTGACCCCACGGGGTGAGATCTTGCGTGGAGCCCCAGATCGAGGGAGATTATCAGTGGTCTTGTCTTGTATGTCTTCCATTTCCTAATAATTGCTCCCACAGTTGATTTCTTCAAACCAAGCTGCTAACCTTTTGCAGATTCAGTCTTCCCAGCCTGGTGCAGGTCTACAATTTTGTTTCTGGTGTCCTTTGACAGCTCTTTGGTCTTGGCCATAGTGTAGTTTGGAGTGTGACTGTTTGAGGTTGTGGACAGGTGTCTTTTATACTGATAACAAGTTCAAACAGGTGCCATTAATACAGGTAACGAGTGGAGGACAGAGGAGCCTCTTAAAGAAGAAGTTACAGGTCTGTGAGAGACAGAAATCTTGCTTGTTTGTAGGTGACCAAATGCTTATTTTCCACCATAATTTGCAAATAAATTCATTAAATATCCTACAATGTGATTTTCTGGATTTTTTTTTCTCATTTTGTCTGTCATAGTTGAAGTGTACCTATGATGAAAATTACATGCCTCTCTCATCTTTTTAAGTGGGAGAACTTGCACAATTGGTGGCTGACTAAATACTTTTTTGCCCCACTGTATATATGTATAACATTCTATTGGTTGCAAGAATTTTGTATAGTAATTTAAGTATTGCGTATCAATTCATAAACCATGTGCCATGGAATGGGTACATCGAAAATCTCTCCCCAACTATTTTGCAATTTATATGGCACAGCTGTCAGTTTTTTGGTCCTTAAATGAAATTGGTATATGTTTTTATTTATCACACTTTTCTTTAACCATTTATGCTCTTTAATATAGGACCGACATACAAGTTCCTTACTTTTTTCCCCTTCTACTTGCCTCTTTCATTTTTGTGGTAATGCTGCAATTAGTTGGTTGTAATTTTGGGTAGAGCAGACATTTCCATATGTCTGTGTTAGCTACATGTGTGACATAACTCCACCAGTTCTATTTATGATATCATTCACTAAAATTATACCTTTTTTAAACATTTCTTCGAAAAATATGTTTTTTTAAATAAATTAGTATATTTGACTTTAACCACAATATTTGTTGTATTATTTGTTCTGTCTTTTCAGTTGGATTAAACTGAAATTGCAACCAACTTTCTAAGGCTTGTTTAAAACAGAACGATATTTTGGAGATTATATCGTTTTCAAACAACCGAAAGTGAGCAGCTGTAATCTGAATAAAGGGAAAAAGGCCATTCTTGAACATAGGACGAGACATTCCTAACAATTTACTAGAGAACCAGTTTGGATTTAAATATAACTTTTGCATGACTGATCCCTTTAGTGATCAGTGTCACTTTAGTGGTCTAATGCTTTAATGTTTAATCATTTTGCCCTTTTAATTTTGTCTGGCTTGCCATTCCAAATAAAATTGAATATTTTTTGTTCATATAATTTAAAAAGCAGGCCACTAGGTGTAGGCAAAATAATAAGCAAATAGGTAAACGTAAGCAAGATCTTATCTATTTTTGCTAACTTTCTATAAAAATGTATTGGAATGAGATCATTTCTTTCTTTTGGGATTTGAATACCGAGTATGTCCACATCTCCGTCAGACCATTTAATTGGTAAACTACACGGTAATGTAAAATATGATTTTTTTAGTGATCCAATACATAATATTAGATACATAATACACTTATCATAATTAGATTTTAATCCAGAGAGGATAGCAAATGTATCTAGATCCTCTGAGGCCGTGGAGAGATTCTAATTGTGGTTTTAAAAGAAAACATGAATCATCAGCGAACAATGACACCTTAGTTTTTAAGCCACGGATTTCTAATCCCTTAATATTATTGTTTGATCTAATTTTAATACCTAACATTTCAATGGCAATAATAAATAGATATGCCGATAGTGGACAACCTTGTTTTACTCCTCTCGATAGTTTAACACTTTCTGAGATGTAGCCATTATTTACTATTTTACACCTAGGTTTACTATACAAAACTTTAACCCATTTTATAAGAGATTCCCCAAAATTGAAATATTCTAGGCATTTATATATAAACTCCAGTCGTACTTTATCAAAAGCCTTTTCAAAATCAGCTATCAAAACCAGGCCTGGCGTCCCCGATATTTCATAGTATTCTATTGTTTCCAGTCCTTGTCTTATATTATCTCCAATGTATTGTCCATGTAAAAAACCTGTCTGATTAGGATGAAAAATATCTGACAATACTTTTTAAATTCTATGCGGCAAGCATTTTGCTAGGATTTTTGTATCACAACACTGAAGTGTAAGAGGTCAAATTTTTTTTTAAATGGACTGGATCTTTATATATACCACTTGGGTCCTGTTTCAGTAATAATGATATCAGACCTTCTTGTTGCATGTCTGATAATCTACCATTTATATAGGAGTGGTTAAAACATGCTAATAATGGTCCTCTGAGTATATCAACAAAAGTTTGGTATACTTCCACTGGTATGCCATCCAGCCCTGGAGTTTTCCCAGGCTTAAAGGCTTTAATTGCATCAAGAAGTTCCTCCTCTGTAATTTGGCCTTCACATGAGTCTTTCTGTACAGATGTTAATTTTACATTATTATTAGGAAAAAAATCCATACAATTAGTTTCAGTTAGTGGAGATGGATGAGACTGAAACGAAAACATATTCTTAAAGTACTTTACTTCCTCTTTCAAAATATCATTCGGTGAATCATGCGTGACTCCATAATTTGTAACAAGTTTCAATAAAAAAAATTGGTAGCATTTCTATATTGAAGATTGAAAAATAATTTGGTGCATTTTTCCTCTAACTTATTCTGTGCTTCTATGGTACAGTTTTTATTGCTATCTAACTGTACTGTTAGTCCTTCAATTTCCTTTGTTAATATGTCTTGAGATTTTGCTTCAATATATTCACATACTTTTCCTCCCTCATGGTGCCATCTATTTTGTGAAGTGCACCAGTCCCTCCTGCAGCAAAGCACCCCCACAACATGATGCTTCCACCCCCGTGCTTCACAGTTGTGATGGTGTTCTTCGGCTTGCAAGACTCCCCCTTTTTCCTCCAAACATAACGATGGTCATTATGGCCGAACAGTTTTATTTTTGTTTCATCAGAGCAGAGGACATTTCTCCAAAAAGTACGATCTTTGTCCCCATGTGCAGTTGCAAAATGTAGTCAGTCTTTTTTTATGGTGGTTTGGAGCAGTGGCTTCTTCTTTACTGAGTGGCCTTTCAGGTTATGGCGATATAGGACTCGTTTTACTGTGGTCCTTTGCTCCTTTGCTGTCCTTTGCTGTTTTTCTGGGATTGATTTGCACTTTTCGCACCCTAGTACGTTCATCTCTAGGAGACAGACCGCGTCTTCTTCCTGAGTTGTACCACGGCTGCGTGGTCCCATGGTGTTTATACTTGCATACTATTGGTTGTACAGATGGACGTGGTACCTTCAGGCGTTTGGAAATTGCTCCCAAGAATGAACCAGACTTGTGGAGGTCTACAATTGTTTTCTGAGGTCTTGGCTGATTTTACCAAAATACTCATCCTAAAACATTTCTGAAAAATACACAGCCTACAGCAATTGAAAGACAAAGATCTTGTGCCAAAGAGGCACTGAGTTTGAAGGTAGGCCTTGAAATACATCCACAGGTACACCTCCAATTGACTCAAATGATGTCAATTAGCCTATCAGAAGCTTCTAAAGCCATGACATAATTTTCTGGAATTTTCCAAGCTGTTTAAAGGCACAGTCAACTTGGTGTATGTAATCTTCTGACCCACTGGAATTGTGATACAGTGAAATATAAGTGAAATAATCTGTCTGTAAACAATTGTTGGAAAATTTACTTGTGTCATGCACAAAGTAGATGTCCTAACTGACTTGCCAAAACTATAGTTTGTTTGCAAGAAATTTGTGGAGTGGTCGAAAAACAAGTTGTAATGACTCCAACCTAAGTGTATGTAAACTTCTGACTTCAACTGTATATGCCAATTATGTGATGATCCGACCGCATTCTGTCCCCTATCAACACTTTATAAACTTTTGGTGCCAGAGAGAATGGCATAAGAAAGTAGTCAAAACGACTAGCTTGATTAAGCCTCCGCCATGTATATCTCACTAGTTCAGGGTATTTAAGTCTCCATATGTCCACTAATTCCAATGTATCCATGACATTCATGATTTCCTTAAGTGCCTGAGGGTGATAGTTTGTAATGTGATTTACTTTCCGGTCCATAGAGGTATTTAAGACCGTATTAAAATCTCCCACCATAATAATTGAGTCTAGTGTTGCTTGTAGATTTGATAAATTCTTATATATATTTTCAAAGAAGCTTGGATCATAAATTTTTGGACCGTATAGGTTAATAAGCCATATCTGTTTAATGTCCAGTAACATATTTTAAATAATCCATCTACCTTGATGATCTGTTTTGGACAATTTGCACATTTGGATCAAAATTACTGTTAATTAATACCATCACCCCTTTTGAATTTCTTTGCCCATGGGAGAAATATATTTTGCCCCCCCAGTCCTTTTTCCACAAAACTTAATCTAAAATTGTTGAATGAGTTTCCTGTAAACAATAGATATTATATTCCTTCTCTTTTAGCCAGGTAAATACTGATCGTCTTTTCTTATTATCTGCTAAGCCATTACAGTTGTAACTGTCTATACTTATTTCACCACTTACCATAATGAGACACAACTTTCAATTCTATTTATCAAAATATATGTTTGTAAACGTACCATTAAAAAGTAACATGATGATTGAGTGTTTAAATACCTGTACCATGATATTTGCATTGCTACTAAGTAAACCTCCAATTGGTACCCACTATTCCACCCGCTAAAAGCCCTCCTCATCCCGAGTTGGGTTGTCATCCCAATGCCCGGCAGACCACCCCCGACCCCCGTATCCCATAGCCCTGAAAAGACTGGGATCCATCCTTCGAAAAGAGCACACAGTGCCATTTACAGAACAGAAGTAGATCAACCTCCAAATGCATTTCCATCGCCCTCACCTCGATTTGTATTATATATAGCAATCAAAATATATATATATATATTTAAATCCTGTTTCTTAATTTCCATAATTAGCTATTAAATATTGTACTAATGTAGGCAATTTATGCAAAGGATTTTACCTCTCACCAGTCTCGCCATTACCAAAATTACATTATTGCAAGCAATTATTATATTAGCAAACAATTATTGTGAATCATCCTATATTGTCCCTAACATCTTTTACTCCTTCACAACAGTTGTTGGATATGCACATACACTCAACCCTTTCCCCCACACAACCATAGGCTCACATTCTCAACAGTTGCACCATCCCAGAGCCCAACTCAAGAAAGGTCTTGATTTACGAATGCATATACAGTTGCAGCAGTATGAGAAGGCCTGCAAAACTGTGCAGAAAAAATGGGCAGAAATTGGGAGATTTTATTAACCATTGTCACGTCCTAGATGATGTAGGTCAAATGTACACCTTTTCACTGAAACACCCAAAACATGGTCCCCTGTATTGACCATATTCCCAAGCATCTCCATGCAGTCAGACTTTTGATTTTGTGCCACCAGGGTCACAATAATATACCCCCTCTCTGAATGTCTGAGTGTGACCCCCTCCCCAAGGGTTACTACAGCTAGTGTTGCCAGCACTGCCACTGCCTGGGTGGGGGCACCCCACCGGAATCCCCACCGGCTAGGTAAAAGGTTGTCAAGGTTCTCATTAGCAGCTTTGAGAATTTCCTTATATAGTATGTTCTCCCTTTAGGGGGCTTTGGCTTTGCAGGACCAACCCTGCCAAGCAGGCTCAGAATCTTGAGGGGGAAGTGCTGCTCTAGGTCTCTGACTGCATTTTGGCTGCATACAGACCACTTACAGCAGGCCCATAAAACAGTTAGGGACTTCTCCGTAGTATCTGGGTCATTCAGGTGGGTGTCTAGGGTATAGGGTTGTGGACCGTTCCATCAATATAGGATCATAAATAAATACATTAGATATCATTTATTTAAAAAATGTTGTTCCCCATGATAGGACAATAAATAAATCAAATGTATAATTTATTTTAAAACACTGCTCCACCATGATAGGACAATAAATAAATAAATAAGACATATAATTCATTATAAAAAGTATATCCATCATCTGAACAACATTGAAAGCTCTCTCACACCCCCTGCTCACAGCAATACATTGGTTCTGGGATATGCAACCATTTCCTTTCTCACTCAACACCACACTTTCCAAACACCAAAAACACACACCACACCTCCCACACATACTGTGCCTTCTGTTTACTGAGTTTTTATCTTCTCCATGTTGAATTAGTACTTTTGTGATCCAATTAGTTATATTTGATGATACAATAAAAAATATAGATTTTCTATATATAATTACAATCCATAACAGGGCTAGAATTGTGTTTCATTATTTTCCTCATCTATAAGAACTTTGTAATTTTTAAAATAGCCATGGAGGAGTCTTTGTGTCTCTGAACAACTGGTTATGAATATATAGTTTATCGACGACGAGAGCTACTCGTTTCCCTTTTAATCTATTTACCTTGAAAATTGAATACAGAACTTTACGCCGTTCTGCATTTCCTTCGGGAACTGGTCATTCATGCCAATTTAGGTCCCAGCAAGTCTTTTCCCCAGGCTTTTAACCATTATTTTATCTTTAAATTAAGCAAATTTGGCAACGATTGAGCGGTCATACCTCTGCCCTCTCTGTACGAAGCGGTGTACACGTTCGAGTTGTATTTTGTCAATAGCTTCGCGTGGGATCTGAAGCGCTGTAAGGAGGAACTCTCTAACTACAGATTCAGGAACTTCTACTTTCTCTAGGATACCTGTAAGTACCAGATTCGCTCTCATGGATCTAGTCTCTATGTCCAGTAAGGCTTCTCTCAGAACGGTGTTCTCCTTTTTAAGTTCATTCACTTCGGTTTCAATCTTATTGACTGTCACTTTTAGCTTTCCTTCTCCAATGTCGCAGCTTTTTCATCACTCATCTCGAGGCTTGCCTTCAACTCTTTTATATCCTTACTGACTAGTTCAAGTATACCCAGTTTGTCATTTATTGATTTTTAACAGATTGGTTTCGACCTTTACCATTCCCGGTGGTGAAAATATTAAATTGTCTGTGTCTGTAGAAGAGTCACATTTCCGTTTTGAAATAGGTTCGCCTGTCTTACTCTCCGTCATGTTTGGGTGTTGCTTGTTTTCGTAATATTTGTCGATAAATGTCTCTAGTCTTAAGATTTTTTTGGTGTTGTTATCCAGATTGAAGGTTATCACCCACCAGATTGTGTAGTGCTAATATTTAGTCTAACCTGCCGGTATTGAATATTACGTTTTTATCTTGAGGTGCTCTACATAACTACGTTCAGTCCGCCATTACCTGTCTCAGTCCCGCCCTCTCCTCCCTAATTTTCTTAATGGGTGCGTGCTTATTAGTAACTGGAATAAGTAGTTTCATAAATGCGTCAAGTGCAGCATCTGGTTGGTCCTCATTACACACCACAGACCAGAAAATATTCTTTACATCATCAACATATAAATCACTACAAAACTTCTTGTCTGACCTCTTATACACTATATTAGGCCCAGCCTTTGGAACTTTGGTTTTCCTAGATAGGGCAATTATATTGTGATAACTACATCCTATGGATTTGGATACTGCTTTAAAGCAAATATCTGCAGTGTTGGTAAAAATGTGATCAATACATGTTTATGATTTAATTCCTGTGCTGTTTGTAACTACCCTGGTAGGTTGACTGACAACCTGATCCAGGTTGCAAGCACTGGTTACAGTTTGAACTTTTTTTCCTGAGTGGGCAGCTTAATGATAGCCAGTCAATATTTAAATCACCCAGAAAATATACTTCTCTGTTGATATCACATACATTATCAAGAATTTCACACATAGTATCCAGATACTGACTGTTTATTGTTGTGACAAAGAAAGCACACACGCACATACACACACCCCTCCATACACATTGTATTATAAAGCTCAGTTGTCTCTAATGTCTAATCTGATCCCTGTGTTCCAGAGTTCAACCCACATCTCATTGTTCTGATGTACCATCACTCAGACCCACTCTGAATTAATGATAACTATTCACCCCCTAGAACACACACACGCACACACACGCACGCACACACACACACACACACACACACACACACACACACACACACACACACACACACACACACACACACACACGTCACTCATTCCTATCTACATTATTCACACACACACCCCTAACCCACATCTAACCCAGACCCCCTGTCTTCCCCCACTAAACCCTCACTAACCCCCCCCCCCCCAGGTAGACATGACCTGGTTCTGATGTACACCTGTGTGTGTGTGTGTGTGTGTGTGTGTGTGTGTGTGTGTGTGTGTGTGTGTGTGTGTGTGTGTGTGTGTAGGTGGATGTCTCATGGTTCTATATGAACTGCTTGACAGACACTTGTAACTGTAATCGGGGCGGAGACTGTGAGTGTCTGTGTACGTCCATCGCTGCCTATGCACACACCTGCTGTCAACACGGTGTTACTGTGGTATGGAGAAACCCCTCTGTCTGTCGTGAGTACACACACACACAATGTGGGTCTGTTCCTCAGACCCAATTCCTCCTGCTTTCTCTGTCAGCATAGGTGCTGGGTCACTCAATGCTCCTATATACACACACACACACCACTACCCAGAACTATAAAGTCCCGCCACTGCTCCATATCTCATCCACCATTCTTTCTATCTGTCATCAAATGACCCCCCCCAGATATTCACACATACACTCTTACACAATACCATGATCTCTCTCCCAGCCTGATCTAAACATTAAGGGTTACTTGGCTACTTAAGTATCCTCACATACTGTGCCTATGTGGATTTGTATGTCTGGAAATGTTCGTTCCGTTCTTCTCTTCCAGCCTATGACTGTGAATACTACAACCAAGGTATGTTTGAACCTAACCAAAAATGTATCACAAAGGAACACTTTTCAGCTCACACAAAAATACAAACACACAGGTATACGCACTAAATATCCTAATATATTCACTCTGTCTCTCTGTAGAGTTAGGTGAAGGTCCATTCTCAGTGGTCAGTGCTGTGTTTAATGCTACAGTCTTCGGTGTGAACAGAACCAGTGGGTCAGTGTTTCCTCTAGTTAGGGAGTTCGTAGGTGGGCTGCCTCCCCCTGGACTACTTTTTAACTTCATGATCACAGCAGGACTACAGAAGGACCGCACATCACGTGAGTCTCTCTCTCTCACACACACACACACACACACACACACACACACACATACAAATATACAAATACATCTCTTGTGAGCTTCACCCATATGTTAAACTCTGTATTACAGGTATCCCGGTGATCTCTCTGGAGTCAGCGGAGCGTCCTAACTACTTCCTGGTTGTTTCGGACCGCGCTGAGCTGCGGTTGGAGCAGTGGACAAGAGGGGAGAAGTTTGGCCGCAGGGCTTCCTTCCTACAGCACCAGGGGCTGTTCCTGCCTGGCCACACCTCCTTAGAGCTGATTGGTCAGCCGGGAGTGTTCCTTACTCTGACACGCACGTCTGCACGCGCTCAGAGATACGACAACTCAGACAACTTCAAGACCAGCAGCTCCTTTACCCTGGAGGGTTAGACAGAAATACAAAGTCATAATACACACACATATGGCGCGATGTCAGTGTCAACAGAAATTGTATTTGAATTCCATAATTTGAATATGTTTTAGGGTATTGAATTTGAATGTAATATTTTTGAATTTATAATGCACAAATTGAATCATTGAATCCATAAGTTGAACTAGTATTTCATGATTTGAAACAGAATTGAATGAATATTGCGTTCAATTTTAAAATGTACATTTAATTAAATATTCAAATTTAATATTTCATTTTCTTATGGCAATTATTGTCTGTGTATCAAGTTTACAAACTATAATTTCATATATATATTTTTTTGAACTTTTACTCCTTTTTTGTGGTATCTAATTGGTAGTTACAGTCTTGTCTCATCGCTGCAACTCCCGTACGGACTCGGGAGGGGCAAAGGTCGAGAGCCGTGCGTCCTCCGAAACACAATCCAGCCAAGCCGAACTGCTTCTTGACACAATGCCCACTTAACCCGGAAGCCATCCACACCAATGTGTCGGAGGAAACACCGTACACCTGGCGACCGTGTCTGCGTGCATTGCGCCCGTCCCACCACAGGAGTCGCTAGAGCGCGATGGGACAAGAACATCCCTGCCGGCCAAACCCTCCCCTAACCCGGACGACGCTGGGCCAATTGTGTGCCGCCCCATGGGTCTCCCGGTCCCAGCCGGCTGCCACAGAGCCTGGACTCGAACCAGGATCTCTAGTGGCACAGCTAGTACTGCGATACAGTGCCTTAGACCACTGCGCCACTCGGGAGTTCATTTCAAGTTTACTAAAGTTTCATACACTACATGACCAAAAGTATGTGGACAGCTGCTCGTCGAACATCTCATTCCAAAAATTATGGGCATTAATATGGAGTTGGTCCCCCTTTTGCTGCTATAACAGCCTTCACTCTTCTGGGAAGGCTTTCTACTAGATGTTAGAACATTGCTACGGGGCCTTGCTTCCATTCAGCCACATTGGTGAGGTCGGACACTGATGTTGGACGATTAGGCCTGGCTCGCAGTCGGTGTTCCAATTCATCCCAAAGATGTTCGATGTGGTTGAGGTCAGGGCTCTGTGCAGGCCAGTCAAGTTCTTCCACACTGATCTAGATAAGCCATTTCTGTATGGACCTCGCTTCGTGCACAGGGGCATTGTTGTGCTGAAACAGGAAAGGGCCTCCCCCAAAATGTTGCTCCAAAGTTGGAAGCACAGAATCGTCTAGAATATCATTGTAAGCTGTAGCATTAAGATGTCCCTTCACTGGAACTAAGGGGCCTAGCCCGAACCATGAAAAACAGCCCCAGACCATTATTCCTCTTCCACCAAATCCGCCAAACCCAGATTCGCCCGTCAGACTGCCAGATGATGAAGTGTGATTCATACGAGAATGTGTTTGTACTGCTCCTGAGTCCAATGGAGGTGAGCTTTACACCACTCCAGCTGACGCTTTGCATTGTGCATGGTGATCTTGTGTGCGGCTGCTCGGCCATGGAAACCCATTTCATGAAGCTTCCGGTGAGCAGTTCTTGTGCTGACGTTGCATCCAGAAGCAGTTTGGAACTCGGTAGTGAGTGTTGCACAGACAATTTTTATGCGCTACGCACTTCAGCACTCAGCGGTCCCGTGAGCTTGGGTGGCCTACGACTTGTTGTTCATAGACGTTTCCACTTCACAATAACAGCACTTACAGTTGACTGGGGCAGCTCTAGCAGGGCAAAAAATGTGACTAACTAACTTGTTGGAAAGGTGGCATCCTATGACAGTGCTACGTTGAAAGTCACTGAGCTCTTCAGTAAGACCATTCTACTGCCAATGTTTGTAAATGGAGATTGCATGGCTATGTGCTCGATTTTATACACCTGTCAGCCATGGGTTTGGCTGAAACAGCTGAATCCACTAATTTGAAGAGGTGTCCACATACTTTTGTCTATATAGTGTATATTCAACTTCTCAGTGGCATTCAGAATCAGTTTTCAAATTCAGTTCTCTAAATTCAGTTTCAAAACCAGAGACAACATCCTGGTACTTTTCCAGCCAGGAAAGGTAGAAGAGAACAGATAGATTCAAACGCTCTCTATGATAAACAGAAGATAGCGGTACGAACACACACAGAGTTTATTTTTCTGTGTTTATTGTGTGTATGTTGACAGTATGTGTGTGTGTGTGTGTGTGTGTATTCCAGAGAGCAGTTTTGTGATCCCGTTCCGTATGATGTGTGAGTGGCGCTACCATGCATGTGCCAGTCCTTGTGTTCGTACATGCAGCGACCTCGAGGCCACACGCTGCCACTTCCTGCCCCCGTAAGACACACCTTGCAAACGCTTACAAATGCACACTTAGAAACGCGCTTACAACACCGTTTTACACTGTAAGAGAATGTTTTAATACAGGTTTTGAACGTTTGTCTATGTGTGTCTGGCAGGGTGGAGGGCTGTTTCCCTCGCTGCCCCAAAAACATGGTTTTTGATGAGGTCACCAGGAGATGTGTCTACACAGAGGACTGTGAGTAGAGTGTGTGTCACACGAGGATCTGTTAAAGTACAGGTAAATCGGTGTTAAAGTAATTTATGTCTGTGTGTCTGTCCTCAGGTGTGTCCCTTCCTCCCACTCCTACACCCTATGCCTTCGTAAACCAAACAACCACCACCCCAACTACTACCACTACAGCCCCCACTACTACCACTACAGCCCCCACTACTACCACTACAGCCCTCACTACTACCACTACAGCCCCCACTACTACCACTACAGCCCCCACTACTACCACTACAGCCCCCACTACTACCACTACAGCCCTCACTACTACCACTACAGCCCCCACTACTACCACTACAGCCCTCACTACTACCACTACAGCCCCCACTACTACCACTACAGCCCCCACTACTACCACTACAGCCCTCACTACTACCACTACAGCCCCCACTACTACCACTACAGCCCCCACTACTACCACTACAGCCCTCACTACTACCACTACAGCCCCCACTACTACCACTACAGCCACCACTACTACCACTACAGCTACTACTACTATCACTACAGCCCTCACTACTACCACTACAGCCCCCACTACTACCACTACAGCTACTACTACTATCACTACAGCTCCCACTACTACCACTACAGCCCCCAATACTACCACTACAGCCCTCACTACTACCACTACAGCCCCCACTACTACCACTACAGCCCCCACTACTACCACTACAGCCCCCACTACTACCACTACAGCCCCTACTACTACCATTACAGCCCCCACTACTACCACTACAGCCCCCACTAATACCACTACAGCCCCCACTACTACCACTACAGCCCCCACTACTACCACTACAGCCCCTACTACTACCACTACAGCCCCCACTACTACCACTATTACTATTACTACTACCACTACAGCCCCAGCTACGACTACTATTGTTACTACTAGTACCAGAACTACAACCAGTGCTGCCTCTACAACTGTTACTGCCACCAGAGCCCCCACTACTCCCAGTACAGCCCCATTGACTGAGCGTTTCACCCACACACTCACCCCTGCTCGCTCCCCCTCTCCTCCTCTCCCTTCCCTGCCCTCACCCTCCACCCCCACTGTGACCGAGCACACCACTTCACCTGCAGTCTTTCCCTCTGTCTCCCCCTCTTCCTCTGTCTCCCCCTCTTCCTCACCCACCACTACTAGTAGCACCACTGGGGTCACGACCCTGACCTTGACCCCTTCAGAGGTCACTACAGTAGCCTCCCCTACTCCCCCCAGCCTGGCAGTGACCGACTCCACCACTCCACCTCCTCCCCCTTCTGCTACCCCTCCCCAGCCTTCCACCCAGTCTTCTATCTCTCCCCCAGCCACTACCTCCTTCCCCACCTCCTCTCCACCTCCTCCCCCCCTCTCCCCCTCCACCCACACCCCAACCACCACACAAACACATCGTCCTGTTGCTACGCCCACAGAGACCATCTCTGTATTTCCAGTTGTATATGACACCTCCTCTGTTACCATGTCGACATCACCCCCAGAGACGACGGAGTTCATAACCACGGAAACATCCACCAGCACAGACTTCTTTCCTACATCTGAGGCAGTCAGCATGCCAACAGTGCTGCCCCCCTTTCTCCTGCCCACCGCCCCGTGCACAGTAAGAGCCAATCAGTGAGAGCCAGTGCGTATGGAGAAGATAAGAGGGCCGAGCATGCAGCCTTGGAGAACTCCCTCTGCCAGTAGCTGAATTTCTTGATCTCTCTCTCTTTCTCTCTGTTCTCTCCAGCCCCCGTACTCCTACCGTGTAGATGAGTGTACAGAGCTGATCTGTTTTAATGGGGAGCTGCTCCTCCATAACTCCTCCCTCCACTGTCGGTACAACACCACTCCTCCTCGCTGCTCTCTGCTGGGCATGGCTGTCCTCACCAACACCGACCCCTGCTGCCCGCTCTGGCAGTGCCCCTGTAAGAACACACACTACTGTGCATACACAAACACACTTTACATACCGTGTTTGTGTGTATTTGCCTATCCGCGTTGTGTGTGTTTCCGTGTGTGTGTGTTAGGTCGCTGCTCGGTGATGTCAGACCTGCGTGTGATAACGTTTGACGGTAACAACGTGGCGCTGTATGATAATGGCTCCTACATCCTGGTCTACCTGCCCAGAGAGAACATCATAGGAACAGTGGATAAATGCCCTACCAGCCAGGTACACAGACTGTTAGAAGGTGTTATATGCTGCTGTAGTTGTTGTAGTGTTATAGTACTTTACGTTATTATAGATGTGTTATAAACTGTTATGGGACTGTTATAAGTTCCTGACTGATCTGTTGGCTTTGCCTTGATTCCTATTTAGAGCGTCAACTCCATCAGACGACCGGTAAGTTTCCCTTTAACATCTAATCATGATGTACTGTGATGATGATAGTGTTCATTCTGACCAGGGCCTCTCCCTCTCTCAGAGCCCTAGTGGTGGGACGTCAGGTTTGTGTTTTAAGAAGTTGAACATCACCACTCCGTCCTACAGGATTATCATCAACAGCCTAGACCGCAAGGTGACCATCACTGACCGCATCCGACTGATAACTGGTCACATACTGAACTTTTACCACACTGTACAACACTGCTCATGCTGTGTGTGTGTGTGTGTGTGTGTGTGTGTGTGTGTGTGTGTGTGTGTGTGTGTGTGTGTGTGTGTGTGTGTGTGTGTGTGTGTGTGTGTGTGTGTGTGTGTGTGTGTGTGTGTGTGTGTGTGTGTGTGTGTCCAGGTGTCAGTGAACCACATCAAAGCACGGCTGCCATTCTCCCGCAAGGCCTTGTCAGTAGAGGACACAGGCAGTATGTACCTGATCACCACTCCTGGAGGAGTCAATATACAGTGGTACCACAGCACTGGCATCATGGTGCTGCAATACACCGCCCCCTCCAATACATCTGCTCCTACTAGAGGCCTCTGTGGTAAGACATCCATGAAATTAGCTAGATTTGGCATTTACTCTGACACGTTCATCCTTCACTGTCAGATCAGGTATATGAAGTCCACTAGCATGATTTAATGAATCTGGAGAAATGGGAAAGTTTCTCTCATACCTGACCATACCTTATTTTTAGCCTAGTTCTTCAGTGTGTGCGTGCGTGCATCCTTAATATTTGTATAAATAACGTTTTGAAATTGTGAGCGAGAGTAGGGCCTATTTCTTGTCAATGCTCTTACAAATTTTGGGTTTTGACGTTGTCTCACTTTAGTTGAGCACTGTCACTAATACGCCGGGAGTCAGGAAGCAGGTGCAGAAGGTGAGTTTAATAATAAAGAATGCAGAGAAACAAAACTTGAGATCCATACAGAACGTGAATGGAAACAATGCTGCCTGATGACTTAGGCTACAGATTGCTAAATCAAGGGAGAGATATAAAGGTGATAATGAGGTCCAGGTGTGCGTAATGAGATAGCCAGGGCCGGTGGTTAGTAGAGAGTAGTAGACCTCTGCAGGGGTCAAGGTTGGGGTTGTGACCCCAGTGGCCACTGGTAGTGGTGGGTGAGGGAGAGGGGGAGACAGAGGAAGAGGGGGAGACAGAGGGAGAGGGGGAGACTGAGGAAAATTCTGCAGGTGAAGTGTGCTCGGTCACAGGGGGGGGTGAGGCCAGAGAAGGGAGAGGAGGAGAGGGGGAGTGAGGAGGGGTGGGGCTCCTTGGCCCCGAGGGCGAGGAGCGTGCTGGTTCGGACGGGGATGGAAATCCCGGATGATGTTGGGGTCCAGCATGTCGGCCGCCGGGACCCAACAGCGCTCCTCAGAGCCCTACCCCTCCAAGTCCACCAGGTACTGAAGCCAAGTCCAGGAAGGACCTGACGGCATAGGCTGGAGTCCCATCGATATCCAGGGGAGGTGGAGGGGTGTCGCGGGGGACGGCACCAGCCAGGGGACCAGGAACCACTAGCCTGGGGAGGTATACATGAAAAGAGGGTGAGATCCAGTAGTTGGTGGGTTGTAAGCGATAAGTTACCTCATTGACCCACTGGAAGACCTTGAAGGGCCACACAAACTGGGGGCTCACCTTCCGGCAGGGCAGGCGGTGCAGGAGGTTCCTGGTGGAGAGCCAGACGCGATCACCAGGATGGAACACGGGAGCCTCACTGCGGTGGCGATCCACCTGCTCCTTCTGGTGACGGACGGCAAGCTGGAGCCTCACGTTGGCAGAAATCCAAACCTCCTCTCCGAAGCCTCACTCCCCCTGCCGGTCCTGGAAGGGACTCCTAAGGAACCTCCCCAGCTCCTAATTGGTACTCTCCAGCTGCCCGCTGGACAGTACCCGGATTTGAGGCTGGCCGTGGCCCCCAGTTTCTCCTTGAAGGCTTTCAATACCCGTGACGTGAATTGGGGGTCACGGTCGGGGGCGATGTCCTCCGGAAGCCATAGTGCCCGGAAGATCTGCTGGAACAGTGCCTCGTCAACCTGGAGAGCGGTAGGGAGACCAGAGAGAGAACTGCAGGATTTAGAGAATTTGTCCACAACAACCATAATAGTGGTGAAACCATCAGACGGAGCGAGATCAGTGTGTGTCTATTGTCAATAACAGCTGGTGTGCGATGTTTAATATTAAGGAAGTCTCAAGATATTGCTCGCCTGAGGTAGAGTACCTTATGATAAGCTGTACAGTAGACCACACTATCTACCAAGAGAGTTTTCATCAACATTTTTCGTAGCCGTCTTTTTACCACCACAAACCGATGCTGGCACTTAGACCACACTCAACAAACTGTATAAGGCCATAAGCAAACAAGAAAATGTTCGTCCAGAAGCGGTGTTCCTAGTGGCCAGGGACTTTAATGCAGGCAAACTTAAACCCCTTTTAACTTAAAAATAAAAACATTGATTACGGAGAGCGTGATCACACAGTCATCCGGAACAGCTGGTGCTCTCATGCATGCTTCCGTGTTGCTTGCCTCGAAGCGAGCATAAAAGGCGATAAAATAATAAAGAATGCATAGAAACAAAACTTGAGATCCGTACAGAACGTGAATGGAAACAATGCTGCCTGATGACTTAGGCTACAGATTGCTAAATCAAGGGAGATAAATAAAGGTGATAATGAGGTCCAGGTGTGCTTAATGATGTGGAGCAGGTGTGTGTAATGATGGGGAGCAGGTGTGCGTAATGATGGGGAGCAGGTGTGCGTAATGATGGGGAGTAGCAGGTGTGCGTAATGATGGGGAGTAGCAGGTGTGCATAATGATGGGGAGTAGCAGGTATGCGTAATGATGGGGAGCAGGTGTGCATAATGATGGGGAGTAGGCATGCGTAATGATGGGGAGCAGGCGTGCGTAATGATGGGGAGTAGCAGGTGTGCGTAATGATGGGGAGTAGCAGGTGTGCGTAATGATGGGGAGTAGCAGGTGTGCATAATGATGGGGAGTAGCAGGTGTGCGTAATGATGGGGAGCAGGCGTGACAAGCACCTTCTGGTGTGTCTCCCAGGGTGTTGTGACGGGAACCCGGCGGATGACCTGAAGCTGCCTAACGGTACGGTGGTGAGGGAGGTGGCAGACCTTGGTCTGTTCCTGCAGGCCTGGAGGGTCCAAACCTCAGAGGACACGGAACACACACGACGCATCGGAGACAACTGTACCACTGGAGACTGCTCTACCTGTCTCTCCATGCTCAGACAGAGACCCTTCACTCCCTGCCACAGCAAGGTGTCTCCAGAACAGTTCTGTGATGTGATGTGGGCAGGCGACCTTCACTATAAGGCCCACCAGTGTGACTTCCTGGCAGCCTACGTAGCTATCTGCTACACTTACCAAGTCTGCATCAACTGGAGACGACACAACTTCTGCCGTAAGGACCTTGTACACACACACCAATACACACCAATACACAGACACATCAGGTCTGCATTAGCTGGTGATGACACAAATGTGTGTTCTTGCGGTGTGTGTGTGTGTGCATGCGTTTGCGTGTGTGTGCATGTGCGTGTGTAGCATTGAGGTGTCCCCCAGGAAGGGAGTACCAGGCGTGTGTGTCGACCTGTACCACCCGGACCTGTCAGAACAGAGAGTTCTATGAGGAGACCACCTGCTCCCACATCAGAGAGGAGTGTGTGTGTCGCTCTGGAACCATCCTGCACCGAGCAGACTCCTCTTACTGCGTCACAGAGGAGCAGTGTGGTGAGTATGTCAACTCTATGTCAACTCTATGTCAGCTCTATGTCAGCTCTATGTCAGTTACATGTCAGCTCTATGTCAGTTACATGTCAGCTCTATGTCAGCTCTATGTCAGTTACATGTCAGCTCTATGTCAGCTCTATGTCAGTTACATGTCAGTTCTATGTCAGTTACATGTCAGCTCTAGTATGTCAATGCTGTGAGCTGGTGCTCTGTATGACTGTGTAGTTTAGGTTCTGTTGTTTAGTGTGTACTGTTAACGTGTGTGTCTGTGTCTACGTGTGTAGTGTGTACTGATAACGAGGGGTCTCCGCGGGCCCCTGGGGAGGTGTGGAACGGGTCATTGCGTGGCTGCTGTCTGTTCCGCTGCCTGGAGAACGGTTCTGTGGTGGCAGTAGAACCTGACTGCAGCTTTAGTCCCACTCTGCTGTGTGAGAGGGAGGGAGAGTACGTACTGGATGTCCTGGAGGAGGGGGCTTGCTGCCCCAAGAAGATCTGTGGTGAGCACACACACACACACACACACACACACACACACACACACACACACACATATATATGCATGGTTAGACACCGACATGAACACACCTACTCTCTCTCTCTTTCTCTCTCTCTCTCTCTCTCGTTCTCCCTCAGAATGTAATCTGACCATCTGTGAGAGTGAGGCTCCGCCCTGTGAGAATGGGAACCAGCTGGTGATTGGTTACAGTGCCCTGTCCTGCTGCCCAGAGTACCGTTGTGGTAGGTACTGAACCAAAACATAATATCTTTCATCATTTGATGGTATTGTTAGGTGTGTTTTAATAACTGAGTCCTGTGATTGGTGTGTCCCAGAGTGCGACCCCCATGCCTGTCCCCCCCTCACCGCCCCTGATTGTAGAGAAGATCAGTTCCTAGTGGAGGTTCGTGAGGACAACTCCTGCTGTTACTCCTTCCTGTGTGGTAAGGTCAAACCCTATACTTCTTAATGGGTCTACCGTCTCCATCCAACATTACTGTAGCTGGACTTGGGGTACAAGTTGTAAAGGAAATGTTAACACAGTCAGTGGTATGTTTGTGTTCTCTCTGCAGTGTGTGAGTCGTGTATCGAGCCCGTGCCGTCCTGTTCTTATGGAGAGATACTGGCTGTTGATCTGAACACCACCCACAGCTGCTGCCCTCAATACCACTGTGGTAACACACACAAACATTATACTCTACACAAGCTGTACACACTATACACACACAGTGTTGATGTTTAGCGCAATGTCCTCCTGTGTGCAGTGTGTGATGTGAACCTGTGTCCTGAGTCGACTCTGAGCTGTTCTCCTGGTCTGTCTCTGATCCAAACAACCCTACCTGGACACTGTTGCCCCGACCGTCACTGTGGTACACACACACACACGTTTGCACTCGCAAGAGTTGCGCACACACACATCTAAATACACACACATACCAACATTCCCAGAACTGTCTCTTTGAAAGAATCTTGTAGTCCAAACAGAGAACACTGTTCTAGGCCTCCAGTTGTGTAGTAAACCCTGTCTTTTTCTCCTCCTCTCAGAGTGCCAGTGTGAGGACAGCTCTCTCCCAGTCTGTCAGGTGGTGAGTCAGTCAACTTCAGCATTGTCCTTGCGTGATTTGTGTGTGTGTGTGTGTGTGTGTGTGTGTGTGTGTGTGTGTGTGTGTGTGTGTGTGTGTGTGTGTGTGTGGTCATAGTAACGTCTCTGGTCTCTCAGGGGGAGGTACAGGTGGAGGTCGCAGACAGCAGAAGCACCTGTGGCTGCCCCCTCTACACCTGCAGTAAGTCCATACACACTATGCACAGACACACACACACACACACACACTATGCACAGACACACTACTAGGCTACCTAACTCCTGAGCCCTGACCTGTGTGTGTAGAGAAGGCGGAGGTGTGTGTGTTCCAGGGAGTCACAGTGCTGGGTCCGGGGCAGAGCCTGATTCAGTACTATGAAGGAGAGCTGTGTTACACCGTCCATTGTCTGACACATCGTGACACACACACTGGATACTACGCCATGGACGTGTCCGCTGTCAACTGCTCTCAGAAGTGTGGCCAGGTATGTGTTTCTCTCTCACACACACCACAAACTTCCATCCTGATCGGAGCTAGGTAAATCTTCTGGAATCTCTGTGTCCCCCCACCCCTCCCACTCTCTCTCTCTCTTAGCACCAGCTGTACGTAGCATCATCAGATCCTCAGGTGTGCTGTGGCTCCTGTAAGAATGTCTCCTGTTCTTTCAACAATGACAACGGAACCACTGAACTCTTCACTGTGAGAACACACACACATCATTATACTGCCAAATAGACACACATTCTACCTAACACACAAACACTTTGTGAAATCCTGGATGGCTAACTTTTAGTGTGTGTGTGTGTGTGTGTGTGTGTGTGTGTGTGTGTGTGTGTGTGTGTGTGTGTGTGTGTGTGTGTGTGTGTGTGTGTGTGTGTGTGTGTGTGTGTGTGTGTGTGTGTGTGTGTGTGTGTGTGTGTGTGTGTGTGTGTGTGTGTGTGTGTGTGTGTATACAGGCAGGGAGCTCCTGGGTGGATAACTGTACGCGGTATGATTGTGTGGAGACGACAGTGGGAACTGTGATGCTGGCCTCAGGGGTGGTCTGCCCCCCCTTCAACGACACAGAGTGCACTCAGGTACACACACTCTCTCTCTCTCTCTCTCTCACTCACTCACTCACACACACACTGACATTCACACACAATGAGGTCTGTCTGTAACCTTTCCTCAATCATTGCAGAATGGGGGCGTGGTCCAGAGCTATGTGGACGGCTGCTGCAGGACGTGTGAGTGACCAATCACATTCGCTTCTCATATGCTTTCGGCTGTCAATCACAGGGGTGGGCAGGGCGTTGCCTGGCAGTGGTTGGGCTTATTGGCTGACTGGTTTGGGGGGTGCTGCCTGTTGCATCCTTGGACAGAGTAAAAGCTTGTGGTTGGCTGGCAACAACCAGCATGAATCACTACACTACCCAGCAGCCTCTGCTCTAGGGGTGGTCCTAGATCTGCCTGATGGTCCTGATACACGTCGTGATAATATTCAAGGAGGATTTTACTGTTGATTTATAAAATATTTTCTTTAGTGGGGAAATTGTCATACCTCACAGTTATCTGGAGAATAAAAGCATGCAGACAGCGGTCCTACCATTCCCATTGTTTTAGACTCGATGATGCTAATGATACACTGTAGCTAACCTGACTCCATACTGTACTTTCTAGGTGTCCAGTAGATGAAGGCAGTTTGTATTTTGTGTGAACTGACCCATTAAACCCACTAATTTCACATGTAAAGGTGAAGACAACAAACCCAGTCTGCTCTCCCAGTAATAACAGCAGCTCTGCCTCCTTGCCCGCTTGCCTGCTTGACCAGTTTGGCCAATGGGAATGCTACGTTTGTTACAGTTTGGCCAATGGTGATGCTTGGTGTTTAGAGTTTGTCCAGTGAGAATGAGCCTTGGTGCATCAGTGTGTAGTGATCCTGAGTGTTTGGCCGTATGGCTGTCTTCCCCAGTCTCAGAGAACACTGTCTGGCTCCCATGGCTGTGCATGCCACTGCGCTGATTACTCTGTGTGTGTGTGAAAATGTGTTCTAAACCAACGTTAACCTGTGTGTTTTCCTAACGTTCTCCTGACATTGCTGTTCCTGCCGCTGCTCCCAGGTTCTGGAGTCGGTGTTTTACCGTTTACCGTTAACCCCGTAACCCCCACAAGTAGTACTAACTGTGACAAAGGTACCACGACCTCTCACCTTTCATCTTTAACCTCTCACATCTCACCCCATAACCCCAACTGGTAGTAGTAACTGTGACACAGGTACCACGATCTCTCACCTATCACAGTGAGTGTGTTCTAGTCCTAACCCTACCACTCCATACATATAAACTACCCGTCAAGGTTCACCTAACATTCCTCATAGCAAAATCCTGTTCCAATGGTTCAATATGTTATTGCTGTGCTGAATCCTCTAGGCCAGCGGTTACTGAACCACCAACTGAATGTTGCTCTGCCTGGAGTGCCCCTGAAGTACCCCCTCGTGTATTTTACCAGTAGGCCTATGGTCTCATGAGTCTTTTCAAGTAGCCCTGGTTGATAGGCCAAGTACCCCCAGGGTTCCTAGTACCCCTGGTTGATAGGCCAAGTACCCCCAGGGTTCCTAGTACCCCTGGTTGATAGGCCAAGTACCCCCAGGGTTCCTAGTACCCCTGGTTGAGAGGCCAAGTACCCCCAGGATTCCTAGTACCCCTGGTTGATAGGCCAAGTACCGCCCGGATTCCTAGTACCCCTGGTTGATAGGCCAAGTACCCCCAGGATTCCTAGTACCCCTGGTTGATAGGCCAAGTACCCCCAGGATTCCTAGTACCAATGGTTGGGAACCACTGCTCTATGTGAGTTAGAATCATTCCTGTTCCTTCAAGTATAAAGAGAGTAGAACTGGACTCCATCTAGCTATCTTTCAACATTCCACCAACCAGCCCCAACCCCCTGTTGCTTAACCTGATTGGCCAGTGGCCAATAGGAGCTGGGTCTTTGGTGTGAGAACTGCTCCCCCCGGTCAGCTGACTGTCGATCAAACTGAGCCCCCGCTGCTAGGCAACAAAGAGCCCAGCTCAATAGACCTTTGACTGTGTGAGTGACAGGAATCTAGGGCTCAGGATGAAAGCTTTGTGTTTGTGTGTGTGCTTGCGTGTGCATCTCAGCGTTTCCTCTGTGTGCGTGTGTGTTTAGGTAAGGAGGACGGTAAGACGTGTAAGCGTGTGGCAATCCGAACCACCATCAGAAAAGACGACTGCAGGAGCAACGCACCGGTGAGAGAGAGTGTCAATAAGACAGTTTTAAAAAGTTATCACTGATAGAGAATCCCCCCTCTCTCACTCTCCCCCTTTCTCTCTTTTCTCTCTCTCAGGTGACAGTATTTTCATGTGATGGGAAGTGTCCGTCTGCCACCATCTTTAACTTCAACATCAACAGCCACGCCCGCTTCTGTAAGTGCTGCAGGGAGAGTGGACTACAAACCCGCTCCGTCACCCTGTACTGCTCACACAACGCTACCCTGGTGGTCTACAGCTTCCAGGAGCCTGTTGACTGCTCCTGCCAATGGAACTAGAGAGAGAACGAAGCTAGTCAGTGTGAGCTCCAGTATGGCGTTCAATAGGAGGGATGGAAGATGGAACAGAGGTTAGAGGTCAGAGGTCAGAGCAGACAGGTCAAGCGTCCAGGTAGGCGAGTTCTTTAGTCTTCCTTCAGTGTGTTGTGGAGGGCTGTATGCTGACCTGTTATAGTGACCCTGTCGTTACAGATATGTAGTGGTCAGATTTGTAGGGCTGTAACCTGTTCCTACTCTACTATGATAACACTAGTCCTATCTGTACTGCTGTAGCCTGCTCCTCCTCATATGTAACACTAGCTAGTCCTCTCTGACTTTATCATGTTTAGATCAGTTGGTCTGAGCTGACAGGACCGCTGCTGCTTTAGTATGGATCTAGTGCTCTCTGACTTATCATGTTTAGATCAGTTGGTCTGAGCTGACAGGACCGCTGCTGCTTTAGTATGGATCTAGTGCTCTCTTGATGACTGACATGTTTTATATGCCGATCAAATTTCTCTTACAAAATAGTTTTTTTTTTTACAAGCGTAAAGCTTTTATACAAAAATATTTGTATTTAACTCAATCAATTATTTAGTAAGGTGATAATCCACCTAAGCATCTGATGGTAGATTATCTGTATTTCAACAGAACGCTGTATTTGTTGTGTTGTTTAATGTGAAGCATTGTGCCAGTATTCAGTATGTGCTGATGCCATCAGATAGACTAGAGTCTCTAGTCATACAGAACCTCTCAGAATAAATCAATAAAAAATTTAACAGTGACTAACTGATTGGTGGGTGTTTTTTGCGTGAATGAAAAACTCCTCCTCCTCCTCCTCCTCATCCTCCTCCTCCTCCACACACTCCCCTGCTGACACAGCCTGTTCAGTGCTGACGTGTGTTTGTGTTTCTCTATCCTGGTGGTGTGTAATAATGGTGTGTGTGGGAGTCTAACAATCTGTATATATAATTACCATGTAAATACACAGTGTTAATGACACTTCATCCTAGGTAAAACACCAGTGACCTCCACAAGGAACATATGAAGTATTGGAGAGGCATGAATCCACATTGATCAGTCATTGATTGATCAGTGATTGATCAGTGAATGATACTTATTTCTCACATTCAACCACTCGATATTCACACTCACTCACTCACGCACGCACACACACACACACACACACACACACACACACACACACACACACACACACACAGCTTTGATCTGCTGTGTGGAACACACAGCAGTGGACTTGGTTAGCATATCACTGCATCACTACAGAGAGTGGAGTATAAATCTGCAAACAGGCTGAGGTGTATGGAGTGTTATCTATCTAGTGAACTTTAAGTTCTTTACTTTCACCCTGTCTTTCTCTCTCCATCCCTCTCCTTCCCGCTCCTTCTCTCTCCCTCCTCTCTCCCTCTCTTTCTCTCCCTCTCTCTTCATGAGTTCCTCTCTCAATGGCTGTAAGCCTAGTTGTCATAGTAACCTGCTCTTATCCCAACAAAGAGGAAGGGTGGCAGGAGCAGAACAAATTGGTGTTAGCGACACACACACACACACACACTAATTGAATGGGACTGTGCACGCCTCCACACGAGGCTCTGCTTCTCAGAAAGCTGCTGCGGGGCGCTAAATTCAAAGTTGTGTTGCGTCACTGGGACGGACTACTCTGGTGTAGTTCAGCTGTGATACACTCCTCTTATACAGAGCTCTGACAGCCTCAGTCCTTACTGGAACCTCTGGTCGTGTAGTTTCTTCGCTCTTTGGTACATAGATGGGATATACAAACATCCAGGAGTTTCTGATTCCAAAGCAACATTGATATTGGGTGTATGTTGTGGTACCATCTATAGATGATTGTGAATGCCATTCCTTTTGTGTGCTGATGAGATTACCAGGCTTCCCCATGGATGGAACCGTGCATATGTGGCTGCTGGCAGGGTTCATCCAGGTAAGACACACACACACACACACAGTTTCTAGCTATACATTTTAGGTGAAACAGTTATGATTTATCACAACACTCTTCTTTTAACTGTCTGTGCCAAAGTTTCAAAAATGACACATTTTTGTCATTTTAGTAGACGCTCTTATCCAGAGCGACTTACAGTAGAGTGCATACATTTTTTTTATTACATTTTTACATACTGAGACAAGGATATCCCTACCGGCCAAGAGCAGACGCTCTTATCCAGAGCGACTTACAGTAGAGTGCATACATTTTTATTACATTTCTTTTTTCTTTTTTTTACATACTGAGACAAGGATATCCCTACCGGCCAAACCCTCCCTACCGGCCAAACCCTCCCTAACCCGGACAACGCTATGCCAATTGTGCGTCGCCCCACGGATCTCCCGGTTGCGGCCGGCTGCGACAGAGCCTGGGCGCGAACCCAGCCCAGCCTGGGCGCGAACCCAGAGACTCTGGTGGCGCAGCTAGCACTGCGATGCAGTGCCCTAGACCACTGCGCCACCCGGGAGACAGGTGCCCTAGACCACATGCAGTCTGAGCTATGTATAGAATTTCTGAGGTTGAAAAGTCTCTCTTTTCTCTTTCGCTCTCTTTCCAGGTGGTCAGTCTCTTGTGTGTGCAGTGGTCAGATCCTGCGGTCGTGGTTGTTGAGGTTGTGTTTGGCCACTTCCCCACCAGTCAGGATCCAGACTGGTACACCGTCTCCTACCAGATTGCACGCAACCTCACGGTCAGAACGTAAACCACTACACAACCATAACACTAGCTCCATACAACCAGCACCCAGCCTCACGGTCATACCGCACAACCACCGGACAAACACAACCATATCGCAACCACTAAACCACTCTCTGTCCCACCCCTTCAGGTGTGGCTGGATCCGATTGGCCGCTCTGAGTGTTCTCCTGACTGCAGGCTGCTTCTGCAATTGGCTAAGGAGCCAGGAGGAAGTGACATCATGCTGAAAGCTATCAAAAACAATACCACACTGAAGACTAAGACCTTTCATATAGGTGAGCCTTACCCTGATCCCTGACCTATATGGTCCTGTTATGAAACAGAAGTTAAAAGATGATGGATTAAATTTAATGGTTTAATGTTTCACAATTATACTTTTGCATTTTGTAACAGGTTTATGTGTGTGTTTGTGTGCGTGCGTGCATGCGTGCATTTATTTGTGCGTACACCACTGTGTAGCTCCTGTCCCCCTCTCCTCTCTCCGTGTCGAGGTGACCACCACCAGCACTCTCCTGACCTGCAGCCTACAGCACAGACAGAGCCTCACTGCTCTCAGTCTACACAACACGCACATCGAACACACACACACTGAATACACACACACTGAACACACACATTCTGACCACACACACACCTCTTCGTACGCAGTGAGAGGTCTGCAGCCTGGAGCACACTACAGCATCACAGCAGAGTTGACCACACCTCTCACACACCTCAACATCAGCCTCACCCAGAGACTACACACCACCATGGAGACAGGTACAACACACACACACACGCGTAATAAACATTGACCGCTGTATGTTTAAGTTGACCGTGAGTTGACCACTGTCTCTCCTCAGCCCAGTGTCCTATTGGCTGGCTGGCGAGTGGAAGGAGCTGCTACAGTGTGAGTAGGCGGAGCCTGTCGTGGGGCGACGCCCAGCAAACCTGTATAGGCATGGCTTCAGGAGGACACCTGGTGGATGTTAAAACAGAGAGAGACCTCCTCCTCCTCTCCTCTCACCTGACTACACACAACAACCTACTACTGCTCTGGACTGCTCTCAACGACAGACTGGTAACACACACACACACATATGCATGTGAGTGAGATAAATGGCTGTGTTAGCATGAATGGTGTTTGCTTTCTAAACAGTCAGACACATTAGCTTCCTCCTTACAGAGGAGTGTGTTAGTCTGTGATTTAAAGCTGATGACTGGGACATTCTCAGCCTGTGTCTGACAAAAAAAACACACAACGTTTTTTGTTGTTGTTTGTCTTCACAGGATGAGGGGCTGCCCCGCTGGTCTGATGGCTCCTCCTACAACCTGACGAGTGTTATGACATCCTCATCACTGCCAGCCAATCAGACGGACTGTTTTGCTCTACAGAGGAACACTACTGGACTAGGCTACTTCCTGACTTCGTTCTTTTGCCACATTCCTTTACCCTTTATCTGTCACTGGGAAAGTATGCATTAATACATTCAATACCATATAAATAAACACCCTAATAACCCTTTACCCCTGCCCGACACCCACTAACCCTGTCTCTCTCTCTCTCTCTCTCTCTCTCTCTCTCTCTCTCTCTCTCTCTCTCTCTCTCTCTCTCTCTCTCTCTCTCTCTCTCTCTCTCTCTCTCTCTCTCTCTCTCTCTCTCTCTCTCTCTCTCTCTCTCTCTCTCTCTCTCTCTCTCTCTCTCTCTCTCTCTCTCTCAGTCCCTCTCCTCCCTCCTTTATTCAACTTTGACCTGGTGGAGGTAACAGAGAGAGATGCAGAGCTTCACTGGAGTGACCTCACATTTGTAAACTCCTCTCACCCTGCCCCCCAGCTCTATGTCCAATACCAAGAAGAGGAGGAAAAGGAGGAAAAACATGGGGAAGAGAAGGAGAGGAGGACTGCAGGTCGTGTCCCAGTGTCTCTATTCTCCAGAGGGCTGAAAGTGCCAGGCCTGTACCCAGGCAAGGTCTACTCTCTGTCCCTCAGAGCCTCCCACCTTACTGGGGCCGCATGGAGCCTGGGGAGCGCGCAGACTTGTCACACACGGCCCCTTCCCCCTCGAAACGTCACCATTAGCAACGTGACAGCCAGTCAGATCACAGTAAGCTGGACAGCCCCAGACTCCCAGCATGCTGTGCGGTGGAGCTTTCTAGTTCGCTGGGAGGGTGTAGCCTCAGGCCAGGAGACGAGAATGGTTGTGGCTAGCAGCTCCAGGTCTGCTGTGATTGCAGGACTGGAGGGGTTCAGGAAGTACAAGGTCAGAGTTGACTCCGTCACAGAACACGGTGTGGAGAGCTGTGGAGGGGAGGAACTGACCCTATACACTGGTATGAAAGTCTGTTTTTGTGTAACGCTTCGAGTGTACTTGCTTTTTACAGCATAATGTTAAATGAGTGTGTGTGTGTGTGTGTGTGTGTGTGTGTGTGTGTGTGTGTGTGTGTGTGTGTGTGTGTGTGTGTGTGTGTGTGTGTGTGTGTGTGTGTGTGTGTGTGTGTGTGTGTGTGTGTGTGTGTGTGTGTGTGTGTTGGTAGCGGTGAGCCCCCCAGGTGGTGTGGTTGTGTCTAGCAGAGGGGAGAATCTGACAGCGTGCTGGTCCGCCCCGTCAGGTGAAAGCCCTGATGGGTACTATGTTAGGCTACGCCCCGTCAGCCAGGCCCGCCCCATGGAACTGTGGGTAAATGAGTCCAGGTGTGTGTTCCTGGCCATATTCAGTCCAGGGCAGAACTATGAGGTGGGTGTGGCTTCAGTGAGAGGAGAGAACAAGAGCCAAGAGATCAACACCACATACAGAACAGGTAAGCCCACAGAGACGTGTGTGTTCAAGTTGAAGTTTCAAGAAATGTTGGTGTTGCTCCATCATACTGTGTGTATCTCTCATCTCTATCTCTCATTGTGTCTGTGTGTGTTCCTGTCTTTGTGTAGAGCCTGGGCCCGTGCAGGCAGCTGTCCCTCTCTCGGTAGGAAGCAGTTCTGTGGTTCTGTATGTCCAGAGACCAGTACTGGGTGTGTGTGATGGAGTGAGGGTGTGTGTGTGTAAGGGAGTGTGTGAGGGTGTGTGTGTGTGTAAGGGTGTGTGCGATTGGTGGCCATTCCCCCCAGGTAAGCACACAGTAACAGTTGGCAGCCTGACTCCAGGGGAGGAGTACCATCTCAGTGTCTACAGCACCAGCCGACACAGGACCGGACCAGCATACCAAACACACACACTCAGGACACGTGAGTGCACACAAACACACTCATATTTCCATCTCCTCAGATGATTTTGACGGTGAGGAAGTGTGTGTGTATGTACAGTTGAAGTCGGAAGTTTACATACACCTCAGCCAAATACATTTACACTCAGTTTGTCACAATTCCTGACATTTAATCAGAGTAAAAATCCCCTGTCTTAGGTCACTTAGGATCCCCACTTTATTTTAAGAATGTGAATTGTCAGAATAATAGTAGAGAGAATGATTTATTTCACCTTTTATTTCGTTCATCACATTCCCATTGGGTCAGAAGTTTACATAGACTCAATTAGTATTTGGTAGCATTGCCTTTGAATTGTTTAACTTGGGTCAAACGTTTCGGGTAGCCTTCCACAAGCTTCCCACAATAAGTTGGGTGAATTTTGGCCCATTCCTCCTGACAGAGCTGGTGAAACTGAGTCAGGTTTGTAGGCCTTCTTGCTCGCACACGCTTTTTCAGTTCTGCCCACACATTTTCTATAGGATTGAGGTCAGGGCTTTGTGATGGCCACTCCAATACCTTGACTTTGTTGTCCTTAAGCCATTTTGCCACAACTTTGGATGTATGCTTGGGGTCAATGTCCCCAATTTGCGATGGTCTTCCATCGCAAATGGAAGACCCATTTGCGACCAAGCTTTAACTTCCAGACTGATGTCTTGAGATGTTGCTTCAATATATCCACATACATTTCCTCCCTTATGATACCATCTATTTTGTGAAGTGCACCAGTCCCTCCTGCAGCAAAGCACCCCCACAACATGATGCTGCCACCCCGTGATTCACAGTTGGGATGGTGTTCTTTGGCTTGCAAGCTTTCCCCTTTTTCCTCCAAACATAACAATGGTCATTATGGCCAAACAGTTCTATTTTTGTTTCATCAAGACCAGAGGACATTTCTCCAAAAAGTACGATCTTTGTTCCCATGTGCAGTTACAAACCGTAGTCTGGCTTTTTTATGGTGGTTTTGGAGCAGTGGTTTCTTCCTTGCGGAGCGGCCTTTCAGGTTATGTCGATATAGGACTCGTTTTACTGTGGATATAGATACTTTTGGACCTGTTTCCTCCGCATCTTCACAAGGTACTTTGCTGTTGTTCTGGGATTGATTTGCACTTTTCGAACTAAAGTACGTTCATCTCCAGGAGATAGAACGCGTCTCCTTCCTGAGAGGTATGACGGCTGCGTGGTCCCATGGTGTTTATACTTGCGTACTATTGTTTGTACAAATGAACGCGGTACCTTCAGGCATTTGGAAATTGCTCCCAAGGATGAACCAGACTTGTGGAGGTCTACAATTTTTTTCTGAGGTCTTGGCTGATTTCTTTTGATTTTCCCATGATGTCAAGCAAAGAGGCACTGAGTTTGAAGGTAGGCCTTCAAACACATCCACAGGTACACCTCCAATTGGCTGAAATGATGTCAATTAGCCTATCAGAAGCTTCTAAAGTCATGACATCATTTTCTGGAATTTTCCAACCTGTTTAAAGGTACAGTCAACTAAGTGTATGTAAACTTCTGACCCACTGGAATTGTGATATAGTGAATTATAAGTGAAATAATCTGTCTGTAAACATCTGTTGGAAAAATTACTTGTGTCCTAACCGACTTGCCAAAACTATAGTTTGTTAACAAGAGATTTGTGGAGGGGTTGAAAAACGAGTTTTAATGACTCCAACCTAAGTGTATGTAAACTTCCGACTTCAACTGTATGTGTAGGCCTGGCCTCTCCCAGTAATGTGAGAGAAGGCTCAGTAACAGAGTCGTCAGTAGAGATGCTGTGGGATCCAGCCCCTGGACGCGGACACAACTATGAAGTCATCTGTCTCAACTGTCACCACACACTCATGGTACGGCAGCAGGGTGTGTGTGCGTGTATGTGGTCAAGTGTCTACAGTATATAATGTGTTTATGTGGTGGAGTGTCTATATAATGGGTTTATGTGGTGGAGTGTCTATATAATGGGTTTATGTGGTGGAGTCGTGGTCAAAAGTTTTGGGAATGACACAAATATTAATTTTCACAAAGTCTGCTGCCTCAGTTTGTATGATGGCAATTTGCATATACTCCAGAATGTTATGAAGAGTGATCAGATGAATTGCAATTAATTGCAAAGTCCCTCTTTGCCATGCAAATGAACGGAATCCCCAAAAAACATTTTCACTGCATTTCAGCCCTGCCACAAAAGGACCAGCTGACATCATGTCAGTGACTCTCTCGTTAGCACAGGTGTGAATGTTTACGAGGACAAGGCTGGAGATCACTCTGTCATGCTGATTGAGTTCGAATAACAGACTGGAAGCTTCAAAAGGAGGATGGTGCTTTGAATCATTGTTCTTCCTCTGTCAACCATGGTTACCTGCAAGGAAACACATGCCGTCGTCATTGTTTTGCACAAAAAGGGCTTCACAGGCAAGGATATTGCTGCCAGTAAGATTGCACCTAAATCAACCATTTATCAGATCATCAAGAACTTCAAGGAGAGCGGTTCAATTGTTGTGAAGAAGGCTTCAGGGTGTCCAAGAAAGTCCAGCAAGCGCCAGGACCGTCTCCTAAAGTTGATTCAGCTGCGGGATCGGGGCACCACCAGTAGAGAGCTTGCTCAGGAATGGTAGCAGGCAGGTGTGAGTGCATCTGCACGCACAGTGAGGCGAATACTTTTGGAGGATGGCCTGGTGTCAAGAAGGGCAGCAAAGAAGCCACTTCTCTCCAGGAAAAACATCAGGGACAGACTGATATTCTGCAAAAGGTACAGGGATTGGACTGCTGAGGACCGGGGTAAAGTCATTTTCTCTGATGAATCCCCTTTCCGATTGTTTGGGGCATCTGGAAAAAGGCTTGTCCGGAGAAGACAAGGTGAGCGCTAGCATTAGTCCTGTGTCATGCCAACAGTAAAGCATCCAGAGACCAATCATGTGTGGGGTTGCTTCTCAGCCAAGGGAGTGGGCTCACTCACAATTTTGCCTAAGAACACAGCCATGAATAAAGAATGGTACCATCACATCCTCCGAGAGCAACTTCTCCTAACCATCCACGAACAGTTTGGTGACGAACAATGGCTTTTACAGCATGATGGAGCACCTTGCCATAAGGCAAAGTGATAACTAAGTCGCTCGAGGAAAAAAACATCGATATTTTGTGTCCATGGCCAGGAAACTCCCCAGACCTTAATCCCATTGAGAACTTGTGGTCAATCCTCAAGAGGCGGATGGACAAACAAAAACCCACAAATTCTGACAAACTCCAAGCATTGATTATGCAAGAATGGGCTGCCATCAGTCAGGATGTGGCCCAGAAGTTATTGACAGCATGCCAGGGCGGATTGCAGAGGTCTTGAAAAAGAAGGGTCAACACTGCAAATATTGACTCTTTGCATCAAATTCATGTAATTGTCAATAAAAGCCTTTGACACTTATGAAATGCTTGTAATTATACTTCAGTATTCCATAGTAACATCTGACAAAAATATCTAAAGACACTGAAGTAGCAAACTTTGTGGAAATTAATATTTGTGTCATTCTCAAAACTTTTGGCCACAACTGTATATGTGTGTGTTAGGTCCAGAAGGTGTGTGTTCCGAGGACAGTGTTCTCTAGGTTGCTACCAGGCAGGCTGTACCACTTCTCTCTGAGGACGGAGAAAGAGTCCTACACAGACAGCCCCCCTGTCACACTCAGCATCACTACAGGTACACACACACACACACACACACACACACACACACACACACACACACACACACACACACACACACACACACACACACACACACACACACACACACACACACACACACACACACACACACACACACACACACACACACCCCGTCTCTCTGGTTCTTATTAATCAGCATTTGTGTGTGTGTGTTTGTTTGTTTGTTTGTTTGTTTGTTTTAGCTCCCAGTCCAGTGGTGGTATCAGTCCTCAGTAGGACCACATCGTCTGTGACAGTCGGCTGGACCCAGGCCAGGGACGTTGTCAAAGGCTTCATCCTGTCAATCATAAACCTAACCTCCGATCAGCAGCTGAACCTCTCAGCCCAGGAGCCATGGTGAGTCCTACCCTCCTGGCACAATGTGTCCTTATTGGCTGGTCCAGCTTCCACTTGTTGTTTTGGGTAACACTGGCTGTGTGTGTGTGCGCGCATGTTTGTGTGTAGGTCTTACAGGTTTGAGGACCTTTCCCCAGGAAGCTATTACACAGTATATGTTATCAGCAGCAATGGAGAGAGGAGGAGTACACCGGCTTCTGTAGACTTCAACACCAGTGAGTTATGGACACACACACATACACATATTTGGCTGGCAGCAGCAGTGACCTATCTTGGGAGGTTCCAGTAGGAACTGAGGTGTTCAGAGTTTATCTCCAGTATATGTTCCAGGTTAAGGTCAAGGTCAAGAAAAAATGTAATATATGAATGTATTCTCACACACACATACATGCAAACACACACATATTAACACACACCTGCACTGAACACACAGCTACACAACACATCACACACACTACTTATTACACACACACACACGACAAACCCAGAACGATTAATTCCGATGGTGGAGAGCAGTGAAGTGAATGTTGAATGAATGAACAGATGTCCTGATTGGTGTTTCTCTCTAGTCCCAGGAGCCCCACAGGAAGTGCTGCTGGTCGAAGAGGATGTGACCTCATCAGTGTTTGTGAGCTGGGGAGCCCCAGCAGGGGGCGTGGAGGGGTACAAGGTAGGACACCATCCTATCCTCTCCCTTAACCTCTTTCTTCTCCTCTCCTCTCCCCTCTCCTTCTCTTATCTTATCTACTCTGCTCCTCCCTTTCTTTTCCTCTCATCTTTTCTCTATGATTTGTTATTAGCAACAGCTGTCTCAGTTTACCCATAAATATTAATCCCTTTACACACAGTTACACACACACATGCGTGCACACACACGCACGCACGCAGGCACACGCACGCACACACACATACAGAATTTGTTCTTTATAAGAGGAAGCAGGACGGGGGGTCAAGTAAAACTCACCTGCAGACTTCCAGAGAACACACTCACCTGGTGGTTGCCTAGCGACTGTCGTCAGCGCAGAGCAGCTCTGGTTACCTGCACTTTAAAGATGTATGACCCCCCCAGAGCCAACGCCAGGGAGAATGACCAAGCACTATACAGGCACGCATGCACGCACGCATGCACGCACACACACAAACACACACACACACACAGACCTACTGCTGGACGTTTGTGACTTACTGCGATAGCAAATTCATCAGGGACCCCCTCATAATCAGAACACAACTCCAGTGAGATAACAAAACAGCATACAATGAGTTTTATTATGACTTTGGCAGTGCATGGCTGAAATAACCAAGTCTTGGGCCCTGGGAAGGAACATTTTACAGTTTTCAATTTCATTTCCTGTAATTCCACACATTTTGTCATAGGACAGAGAGATTTTTTTGGTGCAGCTTTAAAGCGAATATCCTGCATTCCACAAATGTTTCCATGAGGCAGAGAGAAAACTTTGCAGTTTTAAAGGGGCAATCAGCAGTTTCTACATACATTTTTGTACTTATAATTTTATGATATGTAGCCATTGATTCTTGAAGAATATAATTTATAAATGCCTCATGAACTGTGCCCAAATATAAGCTTGTTTTACTCCAATGTTTGTAAACAAAGCACATTTAAACAAACACTGTATAGCCTCAAAACTTGGTTAAAACTATCACAAGCATCTCTGCAGCACTCCACCAATCAGGCCTTTATGGTGGCCAGATGGCTGAGACGGAAGCCACTCCTCAGTAAAAGGCACATGACGGAAACCTGGAGGAAACCTGGCACGATCCCTAAGGTGAAGCATGGTGGTGGCAGCATCATGCGGTGGGGAGACTAGTTAGGATCGAGGGAAAGATGAATGGAGCAAAGTACAGAGAGATCCTTAATGAAAACATGCTCCATGACCTTAGACTGGGGTGAAGGTTCACCTTCCAACAGGACAATGACCCTAAGCACACAGCCAAGACAACGCAGGAGTGGCTTCGGGACAAGTCTCTGAATGTCCTTGAGTGGCTCAGCAAGAGCTGTTCCAACATCAGCCAGTCCTAATCGCCCAACATCAGTGCCCGACCTCACCAATGCTCTTGTGGCTGAATGGAAGCAAATCCCCACAGCAATGAGGCCCGAGGAGGTGTGGTATATGGCTAATATACACTACATGACCAAAAGTCCTCATCGAACATCTCATTCCAAAATAATGGGCATTAATATGGAGTTGGTCCCCTCTTTGCTGCTATAGCAGCCTCCTGATGTTGGGCGATTAGGACTGGCTCACAGTCGGTGTTCCAATTCATCCCAAAGGTGTTCGATGGGGTTGTGCAGGCCAGTCAAGTTCTTCCACACCAATCTCGACAAACCATTTCTGTATGGACCTCGTTTTGTGCACGGGTGCATTGTTATGCTGAAACAGGAAAGGGCCTTCCCCAAACTGTTGCCACAAATTTGGAAGCACAGAATCTTCTTAGCAAAGGGTGGCTACTTTGAAGAATCTCAAATATAAATATATTTAGATTTTTAACACTTTTTTGGTTACTTCATGATTCAATATGTGTTATTTCATAGTTTTGATGTCTTCACTATTATTCAACAATGTAGACAATAGTAAAAATAAAGAAAAACCTTTGAATGAGTACCTGTGTCCAAACTTTTGACTGTATATATTTTTTTTCTGGTCGCAAACCCCTGCATACCTCACTTTGAGAACCCCTGACTTACTGTATACTATAGAGAATAGATTCCGTCCAAATAAAACAGTGGTTTGTCACTGCCCAAACACAACTTTCCAACAAACACCAACATTTGATTTTGTCACGAAATGTTTTGTCCGATTGTGTGTGTATATGTGTTTGTGTCTGTGTGTTCTCCTTAGCTGCTGTTGTGTCCGTCAGGGGACAAGTCGTCATGTCGTGAGATGGTGGTTCATAGCAACAGTCTCCAGGTTGGAGGTTTGACCCCAGGATCAGATTATGGCATCACCGTCCTGAGCCTGCTTTTATCAGACTTCAGCCAGCCTGTCACTACACAGTTCTCCACACGTAAGACACACACACACACACACACACACACACACACACACACACACACACACACACACACACACACACACACACACACACACACACACACACACACACACACACACACACAAATCAACCTCTTTGTGGCAACACTTAATGTGGCTTGCCATATCAGAGCTCCTAGTAGTAACCTTTGACCCTCAGCTGTGGAGAGTCAGAGACTGAGACAGAGCTCATCTAATCTCATATTCAGATGTTATATTAACGTGTGTGTTTCTCTAATGCAGGTCCGGCCGGTGTGTGTTCCCTCTCTCTGCTCTATGTTAACTCTTCCTGTGCTGTGGTGAGGTGGGACGCTGCCATTGGCCAGTTTGACTTCCACAGGGTAACTGTTGGAAATGGCTCGCAAACACATACGATAGAGGTCTCCAAGGAGAGGCAGGTTGCTACAGTAACTGGGTTGAGGGATGGCTGTATGTACAACATGAGCGTGGAGCGCATTAGACGAGGAGAGGCAGGGACAGCTGCCTCCCTGACTGTAACCACAGGTACCTGAGTGTAACACAAAACTACATTACTCTGACCACAACTTCCCTGATTTTAAGCATGGGTTTAAGCAGGGGTCTCTCGATAAGTTATACATGTGCATAAAATATTTCTCTCTCTCTCTGTGTCCCTCCATCTCTCCCCCCCTCTCTTTTTATCTTTCTCTCTCTCTGTATCCCTTAGTGCCGGGCCGTGTGCGGGGTGTAAATGTGGTTAGTGTGTCTGCTCAGAACTTCTCTCTGCGTTGGGAGCAGTCAGAGGGGTGTGTGGACCAGTACCTCGTCAGCCTGCTGCCCAACCAAGGAACTGTCTCTGTCTACCGCACACACGACAGACTCGTACAGGTAAATACACACACACAGAAGCTATTACACAGTAGATATTATCGGTAGAAGTGGAGACAGGAGTTAATCTGCTTCTGTAAACATCAACACAAGTGAGTTATGGAGACACACACACACACGTATACTAACACATACCTCTCCCTCACCCAGATCCCACCCCTTCCCGACCTTGCTCAGCAGCCAGGTGTCAGATACCCCCAGCGTAACCTAACACAAACGCATACACATACACACACAGGTTGAGTAATAGAGCTCATTATTTATTAGGTAGACCTCCTGAGCTCAACCCTGAATCATTCATTTGGTGAAGCTGCTCTCCCGAGAGAGAGAGAGTTTGCCTGCATGGAGTTATGGTGTACACACTGCCCTGCCTCTCTCTGACCTAACCGGCTAACTGCTGACCACTGAACGACTGCTAACGGTGGACTGGGTTACTACCAGACCTGGACTACAACTACTACTGCTGTAGCTAACCTGTTGCTATCCTAAGACTGGACTATTACTACTACTGTAACTTTCCTGCTCTAATTGTTTCTACATTATGGTGGCATGTACTGCCCTGAATATCGTCAAATCTAACCTGCTAACCGTGGCTAACTGTCGCTAACTGTGGACTGGGTTACTACATTAGGCCTGAACAACAGCTCTAAGATCTAAACTGCTGTAACACTGTGACCTGCTGTAGCTAAATTGCTGACAACATTGGATTGAACAATGGCGCTAAGACCTCTAACATTGAGCTGACATTGCCTCTTTCACTCTAACCTGCTGCCTCTGTCCAGCAAACAGCTAACTGAGCTAACAGCTAATTGGGCTAACTGGGCTAACAGCTAACTGGGCTAACTGGTAACTAGGCTAACTGGTAACTGGGCTAACAGCTAACTGGGATAACTGGGCTAGCTCCAGCATGGCCATCACTCTTCTCCTGATCATCACCTTCTACCTGGGATACACACACGCACAGGTTAGACTGCTCCACACACACACACACATCTACAACCACATACTGTAGTTGTGTTGTGGTTGTGGTCATGTTCTGATCGTGCAGTCTCTCCTCAGGCTGACGTATCCAGTCTGAGTCCTCGAACAGCGTTTACGGTCATGGTGACCGCCGCCTCCTCCTCCAACCTCAGCCCACCGGTCAGCCGCATAATCAACACCAACAAGACCGGTGAGATGTGTTACAGCCGAACTGATAGTGGTGTGCTCTGAGGAAACATTGGGTCTGTTCTGCTGCTGCCCTCTGCTGATAATGTTTATTATCTCCCACCCTGTGTGTGTGTGCGTTCGGTGTGTAGGTCTTTGTAGGTGTGTGTAGGTTTATGTGCGTGCAGTGTGTAGGTGTGTGTGTGTTTGTAGGTGTGTGTAGGTTTGTGTGCGTGCAGTGTGTAGGTGTGTGTGTGTTTGTAGGTAGGTGTGTGCACGTTTGTGTGTGTGTGTGTGTGTGGTAACACTAGCCTTGCTAAGTAGAATGAATGATGCTGTAGTGAATGTCAGTGAAATGCCATAGCTCTGAGGTTCTATTCACCGGAATAGAGCAAGCTGGTCACACACACCAATAACCCCCTTGCACACTGCTAGACTGGAATAGTGTTCTTGCAGGAACCTCCCTCCTTCTACTGGTTTCACACACTGGAGACATGACAGCTCACTGACACACACACACACACACACACACACACACACACACACATACACACATACACACATACACTCATACACTCATACACTCATACACACATACACACATACATACATACATACATACATACATACATACATACATACATACATACAGACAAACACACATACAAACACCCAGCTGGTTGACCCAATACCAAACAACAACAGTATCTTTCACAATGTCTCTCACCATCCTCCCAATTTGTTGAAAGGACTTCCTAGTTTTGGCAGTATGTACTGATAGGTATGGATTGGATTCTTTCTGATGTCACATATAACAGATTTTTAGGAGATTTGGGGGAATATGGCCTTAACAGTTCTCGTCTCGTCTCTTCTCCTTTCCTCTCCCTCCTTTTCTCCCAGCCCCAACATCCCCTCCCACCAATCTAGAGGGGGAGAGGGTGGGCTCCAATGGGATCCTTCTGTCTTGGACCATGCCCTCTGACTCCCGCATTGACGGTTATGTCATCAGGTAAGGAGGCATATTATGTAGACCCAGATTAAGCCTTCTCCTGGAACACTATTAGGGGAATAACACTATAAGGGGGGAATAAGGTGATGATATTCCACCACTATTTACCTCTAAATAAAGTTTAAATAAAGTTGTTTGTATATCATCTGGTGTTTAAATAAAGTTGTTTCTATTTAATTTAATAGGTACAAGGAGGTGTGTCCATATCCAGACCCCACCTTCAAAGAGGTGACCAAACACCTGGACATCCCTGAGACCCTTCTCAACCTCTTCTTACCAGGGTCTACCTATAACATCAAGGTAACACTCACACAGTAAACATACTGTAAGTAACGTCTCTCTGCTCTCTTTCACACACACATCTAGAAGGTAATCATACACGGGAGAGGCTATACAGACATGCCTGGTGCCCAAAATGTATGACGTATGCCGCGCAGTGACAGTTGAGTGGGGACGGATGGATTCGGTTCTGTCAGTCAACCTAATGAGCCAGGTAGTTTACACTTGTGGCTAGAAGCGATCATTTGAAACTTGTCTGCTGATGTTGGGACTTGGAGTGTTCAGAATCATTCCGTTTTTATCGGACTACAAAAGCAATAAATGTGCTTTAGCTGTCACCCTGGCCTGATTTTAGCTACACTATCTAGCTACTTCCCTCTGAGTTACTGCAGGAGAGCAGTGCTCGGAAATCAGGACTCCGGAGCGAGACACCCCGTGTTGTTGTGTTGCCGGCTTGCAGCGCAAACTCTCCCCGTTGAGCAGTGAACTGTATTACGGTGACATCCAGATATATACCAATATATACCAATATATACCAATATATACCAATATTACAAGTTATTTCACATCTAGGCTGCTTTCCTACTCAAAATATTATTAAGTGGGATGGAACAAATTGGCCACGTTAGCTAGCGCCAGTGACATGTGATAGCTGCCCGGTTAATCAAGTGCAAATGCACTGGTCATTCACACCGGCTTGTCATTACAGATGGTGACCATTACTACAAGTTTTAACTAGCGCCATCCTTCTAGCCAGCATAAACTAGCTAGTTGGGAAAGGCTCAGGACAGCTGACTGAACTGAATCCATTCCTCTCCACTCTCCTTCTTCTTCTTCTGTGGATTTTATGGCTGACTATAACCCAAAAAGGTGTATTGGACGGGTTGAAAAAACAAGGTAAAAAGAAAAGTCATACGTGATAGGGAAAACAAACTTAATCCTCCCAAATAAATAGTTAATTGACAAAACTAAAACAAAACTCCCACGTCTTCCTTCCATCAAATCTCCATATCTCCCTTCTCGGGCTCTAGGGCCTGAGGGCGGTACGGCTTGTGACAATACTCCATGCAACTCCTCCGCTGTGAAATCTTTCAGTCCCAGGAACTGCTCCGCCGCATCCACAATGATATCTATTTTCCTGGACCTTCTTTAAACTTTGGCAGTGCCATTAATTACCATAGCTATAAAGGCCACAAAGTCCAACTTCTCAGCCTTTAAAATGTCAGGCTACTGCGGGTGAAAGGCAACCCCTGCAGCCTGCAGTGAAGGCCTATCCACCACCATGGACTCTTCAGGGGCACCATTCGAACCCTCAACATTTTTAACAGGCGCTGCATATGAAATGCCCCGGACAGCACTGATTTTGGCCAGCTCATTCTCTTTCAACCTGGTCGAGCATTCCAAGGAGGTGGCTTCATGGTTCCCACCACAATTGCAACATGTCACATTTTCATCTAATCACTATAAAAACACACTTTTCCACAACTTGGACATCTCGGCTTCTCCCTTCTTCAAACACTTGAAACATGTCCAAAAGCTTTACAGTGATCACCGTGCATTGGTGGGATAAATGCTCTATGAAGTTTATACAATCCATTCGGAAAGTATTCAGACCCCTTGACATTTTGTTACGTTACAGGCTTATTTTAAAATGAATTAAATAAAAAAAAGTCCTAATCAATCTACACATAATACCCCATAATGACAAAGTGTAAACAGGTTTTTAGAAATGTTTGCTAATTTATTACAAATTTAAAAAAACATACCTTATTTACATAAGTATTCAGACCCTTTGCTATGAGACTCGAAATGGAGCTCAGGTGCATCCTGTTTCCATTGATCATCCTTGAAATGTTTTTACAACTTGATTGGAGTCCACCTGTGGTAAATTCAAATGATTGGACATGATTTGGAAAGGTACACACCTGTCTATAGAAGGTCCCACAGTTGACAGTGCATGTCAGAGCAAAAACCAAGCCATGAGGTCGAAGGAATTGTCCGTAGAGCTCTGTGACAGGATTGTGCCGAGACACAGATCTGGGGAAGGGTACCAACACATTTCGGCAGCATTGAAAGTCCCCAAGAACACAGTGGCCTCCATCATTCTTAAATGGAAGAAGTTTGGAACCACCAAGACTCTTCATAGAGCTGGTCGCCCGGCCAAACTGAGCAATCAGGGGAGAAGGGCCTTGGTCAGGGAGGTGACCAAGAACCCGATCCAGAGTTCAGAGTTCAGAATCTGATCCAGAGTTCCACTGTGAAGATGGGAGAACCTTCTAGAAGGACAACCATCTCTGCAGCACTCCACCAACCAGGCCTTTATGGTAGGGTGGCCAGACGGAAGCCACTCCTCAGTAAAAGGCACATGACAGCCCGCTTGGAGTTTGCCAAAAGGAACATAAAAGGACTCAGACCATGAGAAGCAAGATTCTCAGGTCTGATGAAACCAAAATTGAATTATTTGGCCTGAATGCCAGGTGTCACATCTGTAGGAAACCTGGCACCCTGGCACCACGGTGAAGCATGGTGGTGGCAGCATCATGCTGTGGGGATGTTTTACAGCAGCAGGGACTGGGAGACTAGTCAGGATCGAGGGAAAGATGAACGGAACAAAGTACAGAGAGATCCTTGATGAAAACCTGCTCCAGAATGCTCAGGACCTCAGACTGGGGTGAAGGTTCACCTTCCAACAGGACAACGACCCTAAGCACACAGCCAAGACAACGCAGGAGTGGCTTCGGAAAAAGTCTCTGAATGTCCTTGAGTGGACCATCAAGAGCCCGGACTTGAACCCGATCGAACATCTCGAAAGACCTGAAATAGCTGTGCAGCAACGCTCCCCATCCAACCTGACAGAGCTTGAGAGGATCTGCAGAGAAGAATGGGAGAAACTCAAATACAGGTGTGCCAAGCTTGTAGCATCATACCGAAGAAGACTCGAGGCTGTATTCGCTGCAAAAGGTGTTTCAACAAGGTACTGAGTAAAGGGTCTGAATACTTATTTAAATGTCATATTTCATTTTATTTTTTTATTTTTTTTGCTACATTTTCTAAACCTGTTTTTGCTTTGTCATTATGGGGTATTGTGTGTAGATTGACTGGGGGGGAAAACAATTTCATACATTTTAGAATAAGGCTGTACTGTAACAAAATGTGGAAAAAGTCAAGGGGTCTGAATACTTTCCGAACGCACTGTATAGTTTGGATATCTCAAATGGATTCTTCAAGATTGGTCATTCGATCAGCTGCTCCTCATTAACAAACCGTACTCCTACAAGATACGATGGGACATTCTCAGCACTGTACACTACTTTGCTTCGTTTTCCATTTTTTTTGACTATTCCAATTCTCCTTGATTCTAACGCCAATAGATTCACAATTCACATCAGCGTCCGCTTCTGCCATTTTTCCTCTTGTTCGTTCCCCCCCATTTTCTTTGTCTCCACTCGACGCTGCTGCTGCTGCTTGTGCTACTGCTGCTACCGCTACTGCTACTGCTGCTGCTGCTGCTACTGCTGCTACTGCTGCCACTGCCACTGCTGCTGCTGCTGCTGCTGCTGCTGCTGCTGCTTGTGCTGCTGCTGCTACTGCTGCTGCTGCTACTACTGCTACTATTGCTGCTGCTACTGCTGCTACTACTGCGGCTACTGCTACTGCTGCTACTGCTGCTTCTGCTACTGCTGCTGCTACTGCTGCTACTGCTACTGCTGCTACTGCTGCTGCTACTACTACTACTACTGCTCTTCTTCTTCTGTGGATGTTTTATGGAGGTTGGCAACCAACTAAATCCTACCCAATATCCTCATCTCCCTAAGGAAATTAAATACATAATTAAATACTACATCCCCTGAAGATTTTCCCAGCAGTTCACTTAATCTTGACTCTTCAACCCCATAACTCCTCAAATCTAATAACAAATCAGTCCCTTTCCCTCCTTAATTTCTGGCACTGAAATAAAATGTGCTCCACTGTCTCCATCTCCTCCTGACAATAATCACATCCACGGCCGGCCCATTTATTAGGCAGGACTAGAGGGCCGCCTTTGGTGCAGATTGACAAGGGCAGCATTTTTTGAGCTAAACTGACCAAGACGCACCTCCAACAACACATATAACCTCACATAATTCTACCCCAAAACAATTTCTCTCAACCATTGGCATATTGGCTTTTTAGGTGAGTGCCGATGCCTCCCTGTGATAAACAGTGCCCACTTTGTCACGGGCAGGGGCACAAAATATTTTGCTTGCCCATTCCCAGCGTTTCTCTTCAGGGTGCTGTTGGAAAGAGGCATCGCTGCGGTGCTCCACCAACGTTCCCTAAAAAAAAATCTAACATAAATCATATAGTAGATATAACATATGGTAGAAAGAGTATGTGTTATTTTCTGTAGCCTACAGGTTGGAGATAAAATGTATGACAATGTAATGAGACGGACACTTTGTACATCATGCAGGTTTCTTCGAACAAATAGCCTAACCTAAATGGCTCCCAATCAATTCAAAAATGTGCTTTCATGTTAACAAACAACATATTCTAAAAACAAGACAGGTCAAAGTAAAATGGACAATATGGAACGTACAATCACAACTGTCCAGGTGTTTCACCCCATTGTCGTGATCAGTGCATTCATTCATAAAATTCAATTTCAGGCAACACTGTAGGCTACGCCTCAATAAGCACGGACCTGACGCCGGTGCCTTTTGGAAGTCTTTTTTTGGTGCAGTCCGGACCGGCCTTGATTTCCACATCCACGGATATTGGTTTTTGGTCCGGTCCGTACAAAATTTGAACCAATCATAGCCAGCAATTTTTGGTCTCGCCAAGGGCAGCAGAATGGCAAGGACCGGTCCTGATCACACCTCCCAGTCGGATGTTTCCCCACCAATTTCAATGTACTATTGAGCCTTGTGTTTCCCAGTCTCAGCCTTGTGATTACACTTTCCTCCCTTCTCTCTCGACCTGAGGACCTCCCTGCCCCCACCTTTTTCTGGATCTTATACAGCTGTCTTCCCTTTCCCTCCCTTTTCTACAACTCTTGCCATTTGTTTTAAATCACTGTTTTTATCAACCCCTTGGCTTCTGCTCTACTGATTTGAATTTCATCTCAACGTTAGGATGTATAAGAGCCTGCTTGGCGATAACATCCACCTCCTCATTCCCCTCTACTCCCACATGAGCTGGTACCGAGGATCATCTGTCTCACCCTATACAAGCACTGCAAACCCTCATACAATCCTGCCTGCTCTGAGACAAAAATTTATTTAAGCTTATCAGTGCTGTACAGCAGTCAGAGCAGATGACTACCGTCTGGCCTCACCTCCTCCACCCACTCTGCAGCCAAGAGTATGGCCATCAACTCCGTTGTGTAAACAGATAAATGATCTGTTGCTCTTTTTTTCACTGCAACCTTAAACTCAGGAACACTAGAAGCTGCACCTGTCCTCCCTGTTTAATGTTCCTTAGACCCATATGTGAATATATTCAAGGATGCATAGTATTGTGTTCTTAAGTGTTCACTTACAACTGAATCTATTCCTTCCTCAACATCTATTACACTCTCAAGCAACCCTAGATCTATCACTGTCGGAGGGAGCAACCAAGGTGGGATATGGAGGACGAACCACAGAGGGGCTAAACTCCCTCCCAAACAACCCCATCCCTCTCGCCATGCCATTGCCTATCCACCCAAAACTTGTATTCAGATTTTGTTCATGTTCCCAGCACTCAGAGTACCTTTTTTGTAGGATGTGTTCCAATCAATGCTCATCTGTGCGAGATACGTCATCAATTTCTTCTTCTTCTTCTTCAAGGTTTATTGGCAGACTACGCTCATAAGGTGTATTGCTGCCACCTGCTGTACGAGGTAGTAAAAAAAAAAAAAGAAGCTGTTTTGGATTACCAAATACATACTAATTACCAAAAACACTAACCAAAACTCACTCTACTACCCTGAATTTAAAAAATAATATATCATTACATTTTTTTTTTTACTCCTTCAGTCAGATTTAAATGTCTTTTCAGATCCCTACACAGATTCAGGAACCTGGGAGGGGGGAACCTCGCCATTCAGTACTCCCCGTAACATTTTGGCTGTAAAGTCCTGGAGATCCAGAAATCTATTTGCCGCCTTCACAATGATATCTAGCTTCTTAGATTTTTTATTAATTTGACTAGTGCAATTCATCACTTGTGTTATGAACTCAACAAAGTCCACCTTCTTCACTGTTCGTGTGTCGGGATCCTTCTCCTGAATGGCATTCACTACAGACTGTGGGACATCACCTACCATCTCCTCTCTACTACTCACTCCTTCAGCTATTTTCACTGCTTCCACATAGGAGTCCTGCTGGATAGCCCTGATCCTAGCTACTGGGACCTCCTTCATTTTTACAGGGCACTCTAGGAACTGGAACGTGATTCCCATCACAATTACAGCAACAAGCTGTAACACTGCAGCGGCTTCTGTACATACGGTCTCACCGCATATCTCAAATACCCAAGTTTTACATAAATCGGGAGAATCACTTCATCAAACGACAGTAAAACTGATAGACTTTACTCCTTCTTTACGCCTATCATTCAAGTCAAGCTACATGCGTCTACCACTCCTGGCATGTTATCCATAAACCACACAGCCTTTATATCCAACAAGACACCAGCGATGACACCTTTAACCGGTGCCCTACTCTGAAAATCAAAGCTTTCCACGTCATATGTCGATATCTTGTAGAGCCACAGAGCCTTCTCCTTTTGCACTTTTGACACACACGAAATCAACATACCGCTCCTGGTCATTCTGACTGATTCCACTTTTCCCAATTCGTCCTTCACGTCATCAATTAGTGCACCAGGCGTGTCCATATTGCCTCTCCCATCAATCACACTTACATCATTCAATAGAAATGTAACGTAAGCATATGGTAGAATGTGTGTTTTAACCATATCTGTCTTTTCCTTTGTGTGCATCCATCCATGCGTGTGTGTGTGCTCTGGGAAGATGCCTCCGGCGGGGAAACTATTCTCTTGATCTGGTTAAATAATTAATTGTGATTAAATTATTTATAATGTAAAATATCTATGGATCAGCCATGCTGTTCTTTTTCCACAGACTATTCTGCCAATATGCTGTGTGTGATTATGGTTAATAGTTTTCAGATAGAGTTCGAACTTCACTTTAACCTCACATCTGAAGGATGGCACTCTCTACAGGGTAGTGCCCTTACTGTCACTGTGAAGCTGGGGTCTCCTTAAGACTAGAGGAAATAGTGACCCCATCTTGCATCATCATCATCAACCAGCATCATCTGACCTCCAATCCAGAGAGGCCCAACCTTGCTTAGCTTCAAAGACAAGCTTTGGTGCTATGGATGTCCCTGTAGTCAGTGTGTATATCTGCCTGCCTGGTGTTGTGTGACTGTTGCATCAATAAACATCCCTGACCACTGGTAGAGATTAACATGGTGGAGATCTGACGACTTAATCCTGAATTAGTAATGATGATTAATACTCTCTCGCTCTCTCGCTCTCTCGCTCTCTGTCCAGGTTGCAGCAGAAAACTCTGCTGGTATTGGACCCTATAGCAAGTCTCTGTACATCAAAACTGCTGAGGCTCGTAGGTATCCACAAATAACATACAAACACACACACACACATACACACACACTTACACAAACAGACAACTGTAACCCTTTGTCAGCCCCAGGCCTGGTGACTAACCTGACAGCGTTTGCTGAGAACCACACGTTTGTAGTGGTCACTTGGCTCCTGCCACTCCGCATCAACGGTCTGATCACCAAGTTTGCGGTCAAAGCCAAACACGCTCGTACTGGTCAGACCGTCCGCATACTGGAGCTGGATGCTGAGGACATCATGACCGGAGCGCTACCACACTGCAACGTATGTCTTTCTCTCTTTCTCTTTCTTTCTCTCTCTCTGTTTGTCTGCTTCTTTCTCTCTCTCTACACAGATACTCTGACCACATCGTTAACAGAAGACTATCTAGATGAGATTTGATTTTTCAACTGGTTTTTAAACGTTCAGAAAATATATTGTTGTACAACCAGAACAGTGCTACAGGCCCCCAGTTTTTCTCCCTCTCTTTCTCCCTCTCTTTCTCTCACTCACTCACTCCCTCTCTCTCTCTCTCTGTCTTTCGTGTACTTAAATGTGTGTTTGTGTGTGTAGGATGCAGCAGACATCCTGTCTCGGGGGACCCCCAGTCCGTCAGAGGTGACAGCTCTGACAGCGTCCTCTCCTCCCGTCACCCTGTCAGCCGTCCCGCCCGCCGCCACCTGGGCTGTACCAATATCCGTAGGGGTGGACCAGCTGCGACCTTACACAGCATACGTCTTCGAAGTGTCTGCTTTCACCTCCGACGGAGAGGGACAGGTCGCCTCCACCATGGTCCGCATGCCTGAGTCAGGTACACACCCACACACTCCACCTGTCTCCATCTACATCCCACTGGGCACAGACGTCAGTTCAACGTCTAATTTTCATTTAGTTGTGTTGTCAGCTATTGTGAATTCAATGTGAAATCAACAAAAAAATGACCATGTCAGTGGATTTAGGTTAAAATTTAGGTGAAAAATGCCCTTACGTTGTTGACTTTTTGCGAATCCAATGCGTTTGATTCAATGTCATCGCACAGATTTTTGGGGTTGAAATTATGTGGAAACAACTTTGATTCAACCAGTTTTTGCCAGTGGGATATCTCTGTCTATATATCTCTCTCTATCTGTTCCTATCTCTCCATATCTCTCTATCTGTTCCTATCTCTCCATCTCTCTCTATCGGTTCCTATCTCTCCATCTCTCTCTATCTGTTCCTATCTCTCCATCTCTCTCTATCTGTTCCTATCTCTCTATCTATCTCTATCTGTTCCTATCTCTCCACCAATCTCTATCTGTTCCTATCTCTCCATCTCTCTCTATCTGTTCCTATCTCTCCATCTCTCTCTATCTGTTCCTATCTCTCCATCTATCTCTATCTGTTCCTATCTCTCCACCTATCTCTATCTGTTCCTATCTCTCCATCTTTCTCTCTTCCTATCTCTCCATCTATCTCTATCTGTTCCTATCTCTCCATATCTCTCTATCTGTTCCTATCTCTCCATCTCTCTCTATCTGTTCCTATCTCTCCATCTCTCTCTATCTGTTCCTATCTCTCTATCTATCTCTATCTGTTCCTATCTCTCCACCAATCTCTATCTGTTCCTATCTCTCCATCTCTCTCTATCTGTTTATATCTCTCCATCTCTCTCTATCTGTTCCTATCTCTCCATCTCTCTCTATCTGTTCCTATCTCTCCATCTTTCTCTATCTGTTCCTATCTCTCCATCTCTCTCTCTGTTCCTATCTCTCCATCTATCTCTATCTGTTCCTATCTCTCCACCTATCTCTATCTGTTCTTATCTCTTCATCTCTCACTATCTGTTCCTGTCTCTCCATCTCTCACTATCTGTTCCTATCTCTCCATCTATCTCTATATGTTCCTATCTCTTCATCTCTCACCATGTGGATATGTATGTGTGTGATGCAGCCCCAGAGGACCCTCCCCACAACCTGTTGGTATGGAACATGACGTCTAAGTCAGTCTCTGTCTCCTGGGAACCTCCAACCATCGTTACCGGACGTTTCAGCTACGTTATCTATCTCTACGGCCCCACAGGTAAACACACACATGTACATCACTACATTTAAAATACTTGCTGAAGTAAAAACACTGAAGGTCGCAGATCTGACCCGAACGGTGTTTGTGTGTGCGTGTGCGTGTGCGTGTGCGTGTGTTTCTCAGGGTTTATCTATGAGAACAGCACAGGGGACCTGAGATTTGTGTACTCTGGTCTGACACCCTACACACGCTACAGAGTGGCGGTGCGGGCCAAGTCTGCTGGCCTGCTGGGGCCTGAGGCCTTTACTGCTGTACTGACACCTGCTGAGGGTAAGAACACACACAAAAACATGTGTCTTGAGTGATGTGCTCTAGCAGTGTGGTGCCCTTCCTCTCCCTATTGGTCAGTGTGGTGAGTGCAGGAGTATTTTCCGACCTAAAACATCTAAACATTCGGCCCTCTAACATTCTGTCTAATACTGTCTGTCGGATACTGTCTGTCTGATACTGTCTGTCGGATACTGTCTGTCGGATACTGTCTGTCGGATACTGTCTGTCGGATACTGTCTGTCTGATACTGTCTGTCTGATACTGTCTGTCGGATACTGTCTGTCTAATACTGTCTGTCGGATACTGTCTGTCTGATACTGTCTGTCGGATACTGTCTGTCTGATACTGTCTGTCGGATACTGTCTGTCTGATACTGTCTGTCGGATACTGTCTGTCGGATACTGTCTGTCGGATACTGTCTGTCTGATACTGTCTGTCGGATACTGTCTGTCTGATACTGTCTGTCGGATACTGTCTGTCGGATACTGTCTGTCTGATACTGTCTGTCGGATACTGTCTGTCTGATACTGTCTGTCGGATACTGTCTGTCTGATACTGTCTGTCTGATACTGTCTGTCTGATACTGTCTGTCGGATACTGTCTGTCGGATACTGTCTGTCTGATACTGTCTGTCGGATACTGTCTGTCGGATACTGTCTGTCGGATACTGTCTGTCGGATACTGTCTGTCGGATACTGTCTGTCGGATACTGTCTGTCGGATACTGTCTGTCGGATACTGTCTGTCGGATACTGTCTGTCTGATACTGTCTGTCGGATACTGTCTGTCTGATACTGTCTGTCTGATACTGTCTGTCTAATACTGTCTGTCTAATACTGTCTGTCTTATACTGTCTGTCTGATACTGTCTGTCTAATACTGTCTGTCTTATACTGTCTGTCTTATACTGTCTGTCTTATACTGTCTGTCTTATACTGTCTGTCTTATACTGTCTGTCGGATACTGTCTGTCTGATACTCTCTGTCTGATACTCTCTGTCTGATACTGTCTGTCGGATACTGTCTGTCGGATACTGTCTGTCGGATACTGTCTGTCGGATACTGTCTGTCGGATACTGTCTGTCTGATACTGTCTGTCTAATACTGTCTGTCTGATACTGTCTGTCTGATACTGTCTGTCTGATACTGTCTGTCTGATACTGTCTGTCTGATACTGTCTGTCTGATACTGTCTGTCGGATACTGTCTGTCTGATACTGTCTGTCGGATACTGTCTGTCGGATACTGTCTGTCGGATACTGTCTGTCGGATACTGTCTGTCTAATACTGTCTGTCTGATACTGTCTGTCTGATACTGTCTGTCTGATACTGTCTGCCTGATACTGTCTGTCCGATACTGTCTGTCTAATACTGTCTGATACTGTCTGTCTGATACTGTCTGTCTAATACTGTCTGATACTGTCTGTCTAATACTGTCTAATACTGTCTGTCTAATACTGTCTGTCTAATAATGTCTGTCTGATACTGTCTGTCTGATACTGTCTGTCTGATACTGTCTGTCTAATACTGTCTGTCTAATACTGTCTGTCTAATACTGTCTAATGTCTGATACTGTCTGTCTACTGTCTGTCTAATACTGTCTGTCTGATACTGTCTGTCTGATACTGTCTGTCTAATACTGTCTGTCTGATACGGTCTAATACTGTCTGTCTAATACTGTCTGATACTGTCTGTCTAATACTGTCTGTCTGATACTGTCTGTCTGATACTGTCCGTCTGATACTGTCTGTCTGATACTGTCTGATACTGTCTCTCTAATAATGTCTGTCTGTTACTGTCTGTCTGATACTGTCTGTCTGATACTGTCTGTCTAATACTGTCTGTCTGATACTGTCTGTCTGTACTGTCTGTCTGATACTGTCTGTCTGATACTGTCTGTCTGTCTGATACTGTCTGTCTGATACTGTCTGTCTGTCTGTCTGTCTGTCTGTCTGTCTGTCTGTCTGTCTGTCTGTCTGTCTGTCTGTCTGTCTGTCTGTCTGTCTGTCTGTCTGTGTGTGTGTAGCTCCCAGTGCAGTGCAGGCTCTGCAGGCAGTAGCAGTAGACTCTGTGTCGGTGCGTGTGAGTTGGAGAAGTCCTGCCCAGCCTAACGGTCTGATCACACAGTACAGACTCCTGGTTCTTTCTGACAACATACTGCTGCAGGACATCACCCTCACTGGAACACAGGTACCACTCTATCTGTCTGGATTAGTGGCTGTGTGTGTGTGTGTGTCTCTGATGTTTTCATCTTATCTTTAGGATCTAAATTACACTGATCTCCTTGGTGATGGAACGTTCGCTGCAGTTATCCCTGACCACTCTCTCCGGCGTAAGAGATCAGCTGACAGCCTGACCACCTCCCCGCCTGCGTTCACGGTCACCCTCTCCGACCACACGCTCATCACCGGCATGACCAGGACTGCAATCAGCCGCACACACAGCGCTCCAACCAGCCCTAACACTAACCTTGAGCACAAGATCAACACTGACCCGTCAGTCACTGAGGGCTCCAGTCTGGCCAGTATGGTCCCTGGGACTGGCCAGACCTCTGACTTTCCAGACTCCACCCCTCTGACCTTTGACCATGTGACTTCAGGGACCTCTTCCCTCTCCCTAACCACCTCACCCCCGGCCACACCCCTCCCCTGGCTCACTGCCCACCCACAGCCTGGCCAGCTCACCTCTGGCAAGCCCCACCTCTCCACCCGCTCTGCACCTGCAGCCACTGGACACCTCCAGACACTCCTGACATACCTCTTCACCAGGGCTGCTGCCTCCAGCACCCCAGGAAGTACTGCACTCACCACTAACCTTTAACCTTTTAACCGCAAGTTGACGTTTATTATCATGAATCTTGCCCTGGAGGCAGAACTGATTTCCGCTAGATGGGCCAACTGCAATGTCAAAATTGGCTATATTGTGTAAATTCATGAAAACCAAAATGTGCTTTTGGTCTTAATTTAAGGTTAGGTTTAGGCATTAGGGTTAGCAGTGTTGTTAAGTTTAAAATCAGGTTTTATTTGGTATTTTATTAGGATCACCATTAGCTGTTGCAATAGCAGCAGCTACTCTTCCTGGGGTCCACACAAAACATGAAACATGACATAATACAGAACATTAATAAATAAGAACAGCTCAAGGACAGAACTAGTGGCCACTCTGCAGAGCTGCCTCCAGTACACGAGTCATGACAATAAATGCCAACCTGCCTTTTAACCTCTTCTAACCTCTTTTAACATTTAAGGCTAGTTGATGAATGAGGTGTGTTACCACTGCTCTACAGGCTGTCCTTTACACCGTGTATGTGTGTGTGTTCCAGGAGTGTATGTGAGGGACAAGGTCATAGACATGCAGGCTAAGGAGCTGTCTTACCTAGTCTCTGGTCTCAGTCCCTTCACTGACTACACCTTCACTGTTACCGCGGCTACTGCTATTGGAGACGGACCTGTAACACTCGTCACTGAGAAGACTCGCGAACAGGGTACACACAGATATATATATACACAGTTTTGTAATAATGTCATTGTTTGTTTATTGTTGTGCGTTGTTGTTATTGTAGTTCCTAGCTCAGTGGTGGGAGTGTCCTATCAGAATGTTAGCTCCACCTCTATCCTGGTCAGCTGGACTCCGCCCCTCAACCCCAATGGACGAATCACACAATACACTCTCTACGGACTCAACCTACACAGCAACCGAGCCCTGCAGAGAATTACACACAACACCAGCATACTGCTCACAGGTAACACACACAAACAAACACATACTGTATGTACACGTATACACACATGGTCCAAGTCTGGTTCAAGCCTGTAAAGATGTATTGGTATTAGGCTGCTTGCTGTGTGTTTCAGGGCTGGAGAAGTATACAGGTTATGAGCTGCTTGCTGTGTGTTTCAGGGCTGGAGAAGTATACAGGTTATAAACTGCTTGCTGTGTGTTTCAGGGCTGGAGAAGTATACAGGTTATAAACTGCTTGCTGTGTGTTTCAGGGCTGGAGAAGTATACAGGTTATAAGCTGCGAGTGGCTGCATCTACTGCTGTAGGAGAGGGCTCTCTGTCTGACCTAGACGATATTTTCGCTGTCACACCCGAGGATGGTACATACCACACACACACACACACACACACACACACACACACACACACACACACACACACACACACACACACACACACACACACACACACACACACACACACACACACACACACACACACACACACACCTCTGTCATTGTGTGGGTTTAATGATAGAAAGTCCAGTCTTACCCCTCTCTATCTCTCTCTCAGAACCTGACTCCCCTCCTGTAGGGTTAACAGTGGTAGACACTTCTCCCTCCACCACCACCCTCTCTTGGTCGCCCCCGGAGAGAGCCAATGGGGTGATCCAACAGTATGAGGTCCTGTACGAGAACCAATCGTATGTGGCAGTGTTGAACAGCTCTGTCCCCAGAGTGACTCTGACAGGGCTAAGGCCGTTTTCATACTATAATGTCTCTGTCAGAGCATACACACGCATCGGACATGGGAACCACACCTCAGACACACTCACTATGCTGTCTGGGGAGGACGGTGAGTCTACACACACACACACACACTAGACACATGCACACACTAACGCCTCATGTTGAAGTGTGTGTGTTTCCTCTCTAGTCCCGGGTAGTCCTTCCTACGGCCTGTCCTACGTGTCTGTCAGTTCCAATGAGGTGAACGTGATGTGGGAGCACCCCCTGGTGCCCAACGGAGTTATCACACACTACAGGTACATCTCTGCATGGCTTCTAGATTTGAACTGTCTCGTGATGACTAAATGCACTTTAAATGGACTTTGATTTGATTTACAGCCTTGAGCTGCGAAACTCCTCCCACTTCCTCAACCTGACCACACCCATCAACCACGCCCAGATCACACACCTGAGGAAGTTTGCGCAATACACTCTGGTGGTGAAGGCACACACACGTATTGGCTCCGGAAACCACAGCAGTGACCCTCTCAACATCACCACTTTGGAGGACGGTGAGAGCCTCTCAAACATGCACACACACACACACACACACACACACACACACACACACACACACACACACACACACACACACACACACACACACACACACACACACACACACACACACACACACACACACACACACACACACACACACCCAGAACCACACACACACACCCAGAACCACAGTAAACCCCTAAACATCACCCCAACAGAGGGAGGGATCTGGGGTAAGAGGGGGAAGGGGGACCATGGTTAGGGTCATTATGTTTCAGGTGGCTGCATTGTGGATCATGTTGTTAACGTGACCGGAGACTCTGGACCACAGAAGGTTCATCATTACCTCTTCTTCTCATCTCACTACTGTGAGGTCACTTCCTCTCTCGGTTTCAGGTTCTCCTGACACTCTGACATCACAGGAGTTACCTTCCAGTCCATTTCCCCAAGGTGGCGTGGTTTTCAGTGTGTCTGTGTTTTGGTTCTAATCAATGGTAAGTTTGTTTCAGACCCAGACACTCCCCCTCAGTTTCTACTAGCCAGGATATTTTCAGACTACGAGGTACAATTGTCATGGGAACCACCGAAAGAGGCCAACTCTGAGATCCTCTACTACATAGTCAGAGTCTGGTGAGTTTTTTATTTCATTATTGATCAATAGTTTGAATCCTACTGCTGATGTGATGTTGAAAACGATGTTGAGGGATGAGGCATTCTGATTGAAGGAGCAGTTACAGCTAGCTCCAACATGGTCTCTCTCTTCTTCATCCTCCTTCCTTCTCTAAGGAATGAGTCGTCTGAGGTGTGGCAGAACGTGACAGATACAGCTGTGGTTATCAGTGTTGACTCAGAGAGTCGCTACAACGCCTCTATCTCCAGCTGGACACGCCTGGGGGACGGGGGAGTCCTTATATACATCAGCTTCAGTACTATTGACGCAGGTGTACACACACAGACACAGACAGACAGAGAGAGTTAGTTCCTTAACTTTTGACAATCTTGTAGTCCAAACTGAGCAATGCTCCAGGCCTTCAGTTCATTTTTATTGAACATAAACTCTTGCAATTCTCTTCCACAGTGCCGTTTGACACTCCCCAGAATGTGTCGTTAGTGAACCTGACCTCTTCCTCGGTGACCATGCTCTGGCAACCTCCCACTCAGCCAAATGGAATACTCCTGCACTACACTCTGTACTACTCAGACAATACCACTGTCACAGAACAGGTGAGTTATACAGCACTACAGTGTATACTACACAGACAATAAAGCTGTTATAAAGCAGGTGAGTAACACACACACGCACATTGTACACTTTGTTATTTTCTACTTTAAGGGCATTGTCTCTCTCTTCCCTCTCCCCTAGCATATCCCAGTGTCAGAGCTGGACCCTGTCTCTCCGGGGGAGGACCTGTCCTACCGTCTGTCTGGCCTAAGAGGAGGACAGAACTACAGCCTCTGGCTGACCGCCAGCACCCTGCAGGGGGATGGGGGGGTCCATACTGATCCCTTAAACCTACTCACCCCAGAGGACGGTCAGTCACACACACACACACACACACACACACACACACACACACACACACACACACACACACACACACACACACACACACACACACACACACACACACACACACACACACACACACACAGAGAGAGAGTCTGCACTGTTTTTTCCCACCTCTTTTTGAACTTAATAAAATCGCGGAAAAACTCTGAGATTGAAGTGTAACTTTCAGCTGGCTAGTGAATGGAGGTAACGCTGTCAGTCTGACAAACTGGCCCTTTTTGTCCCTCCGAGGCCTCCGCACCTCAGAAAACCAGTTTGTGTCTCCTTTTACTGAACCTGGTGGAAGTTTAGTCTTTAACATCTTGGACATCTGATCATATCTTGTTGTCCAAACAGAGCAATGCTACAGGCCTCCATGTATTTAGTAAACACATCTTGGCATCAATCCTTCAACGCTATCAACATAAACATCCTGTATAGTTTTGTCAGTAGGTCATTATTCTCTCAGTGTTAGTAGTTGATAGTGTTGAGAAGTGATCAGGCATCTGTTAATGTTGTCTGTAGCTTCAGCTGCAGATGAATCACTGTTGAATGGCAGCATCTGGATTATAAGAAGAAGTAGCAATGTCCATGTCAAATAGATAATACAGATAAAACGTCTGATATTATTCATCTGGATTAGAAAACGTAGCTAGCTAGTCAGGTATTGTTCATGTTTTGATCTCTTTGTTTTTATGTGATTTTGGGAAAAATGGCGTAGACAGACTGCAGCGTTCATCTGACGTATAATAGTACCTGACTCCTGTTTCTGTCTGATGATGTCTCTGATACTGACTATGTGTCTCTGCCTCTGTGCTCCAGCCACCGGACCTCCAGCCCACCCTGCCTGTCCTGCCCTGCCAAGCCCAGCAGGGCTCACTGCCCTGGGCTCAGACACCCACACACCGCCTTCTCTCCTCCACCCATCCATCCACATTACCAGCCTCTCAATCTGCCTTCACTGAGGTCTCCCCTCCCTCCTTCTTTCCTCCATCTCCACTTCTCTTGTTCTCTCCATCCCTGTTTCCCGAGGTGTGCACATGCTCAGTTTGCTCTCTCAATATGGTCAGACTCAGTGACCGGAGCTTAGGGGATAGACACCAGAAGAGGGTGTAGCCAGGATGAGTATCTGCTGTTCAAAGTGTCTTTCTTCAAACTTTCTCTACTTGAAGTTTTTCAAAACAAAGTTTCTCGATTTAACTTTTCTGAAACAAAGTTTCTCTGGTCAAATGTTTGTTTTCTTTTCACACTGAGGTTCTCCCTGTTGATCATGGGGTGATGATCCTGATGATGATTAAGTGCTGTTTTGTGTGTGTCTCTCTCTCCCTGGGGTGGCTCAAGTGTTTGATTTCTTAATAATATTATTGATTTGGGTGGAGATGTATTACATGTATATACATCATCCATCAACATACTGTAGCTTGAAGTGTTTTAGCCATGACACGCTGTTTGCTATGTAACGCATCTTGACCCATCATTTCGTACGCAGTCCTAGTATTCAGTGATATAAATGATGCATAGTAGTTCAGTCAGTCATACTAACTCCTCGTCTCCCCTCACAGTGCCCAGTGATCCGGTTCACAACCTCAGTGCTCAGATCTTCAGTTCTACGGCCATCATAGTAAGCTGGGACCCCCCTATGGAACCCAACGGACGCCCCTTCTACCTGCTCACCCTGCAGGAGGCTGGACACCCCCTTACCCCTAAACCCCTGAACACCCCTAACCCTAACAGCAACCCCCGTGGACCCCCCGCTGTCAACAATACCATCACCAAGATAACCAATGACAACGTCTTCCTGTTTACCAAACTCAGGAAGTACTATCCCTACGTCTTCACTGTTACCCCGGCAACCAGTGCCGGCCCCGCCCACAACCACACCAGCCTGCTGCACGTAAGGACCGATGATGACAGTGAGTCTTCTTACATACTCTCACACACACACACACATAAAATGCACACGCATATTTTAAACTCATACACACACATACTATTAACTCACTCTCTCCCTCCAGTCCCCAGTTCAGCTCCAGTGCTGGTGTCCAGTAGGAACCTGTCGTCCTCCTCAGTGTCTGTGGTGTGGCAGCGCCCCCTGGAGACCAACGGAGAGATAACCGAGTATTCCCTCACCCTGTTCGGCCCTGGAGGCTCCAACACCACACACACCCCCAACACCACCCTCACACTCACACAGCTGCTGCCCTACACTGCCTACAACCTCTCCATCACCGCAGCCACCCGCAAGGGCTCCGGACCCCTGCTACTACTGATGCTGCACACAGACGAAGCAGGTCAACTTTAACCTCTCACCTTTATCCCCTATTAACCTCTAACCTAACATAACCCCTCCAACTGCTGCCGCTGAACACAGACGAAGGCCAGTAATGTACTCTAACATTGTGTTCCACCAGGTCCCATGTCTCCTCCCCGGAACCTGTCTCTGTATAACCACACAGCCTTCTCTGTGTGGCTGACCTGGGAACCCTCTCTGGAACCCAACGGTGTGGTCACACACTACGGCTTCAGGATCCTGGAGAACAACACAAACACACTCACTTACCAGGTACTGCACACACACACACACACTCACTCACACACTCACTCACTCACTCACTCACTCACTCACTCACTCACTCACTCACTCACTCACTCACTCACTCACTCACTCACTCACTCACTCACTCACTCACAAAGAAAGACACATTCAATATGTCAAACTGGAGTCCTGTAACTTTGCTATGTTCTGTCTATAAGATTTCCTGATTTCTCTCTCTCTTCCTCCTCCTCTCTGTCAGAACTCTACAGGTCCGTGGACAGAAGGACAGCTGAGTGGGATCCGGCCTCACAGCTCCTATGAGATCAGTGTATTTAGCTACACCAGAGTGGGTCATGGAGACCAGTACAGCACTCCTGTGTCCTTCACAACCAATGAATCAGGTTCGTGTGTGCGTGGGTATGTGAGGTTGTGGAACTAGAAATCAAGTGCCATATGCATGTGAAAGTGGTTAATAACCCTTGTGTTAACCCTGTGTCTCCTGGTTCCAGTGTCGGAGGTGGTGGGTAACCTGTCCTGCTCTGGTCTGGGCTGGGACTCTGTGTTTCTACACTGGGAGCCTCCAGCCAACCCCAATGGACTCATCCTGTACTACCAGGTCCAGGTGAACACACGCTCACAGGCATACATACACCAGGCTTACACAAACCATTACACGGTCAGCGGGCTAGCACCGGATGCAGAATTCACACTCACCGTGACGGCTGTCAACTCTGCCGGCCCAGGAGACCAGATCAACTGTACTGCCTACACACACCCCGAGTCAGGTACATAGACACACACACACACACACACACACACACACACACACACACAGATTTCACCAGGAGACCAGATGAACTGTACCACCTCAACCCACCTTTATATCCCCCTGCAGTTCCTGGTGTCCCTCGCTTCCTGAGTGTGTCAGAGGCCACAGCCACCAGCGTGACGCTCCAATGGGCTCCTCCCCTCTCTGCTCCCGGCATGCTCACTGAGTACCGCATCACCGTGCAGCTGCTGTCACCCGACTGCCAGTCTGACACACCCTTAGCTGAGGCCACACCCCTGCCAGAGCCGACCGCTGCCCTGGCTCCAGGCTGCGTCGATCAGGATGTATGTTTACCTGGATATCTGTGTTGCTGTGTCGTACATACAGTATGTCTACATGAATAGGCTGTATGACACAAAATGAAATCCTAACATTGAACTCAACATCATGTTCATGATGTTCCTGGTCAGGTGTTGGTGTCAGTGAATGGTTCTGATGGTGGTGAGGGCAACAGGAGCATCACTCTACAGTCTCTGGCCAAGTACCGCCTCTACCGCTTCAGAATCACAGCCCTTACGAATGCTGGGCCAGGAGAACACACACCCTGGAGATACACACACACACTGGCTGGGAGTACGTACCCACATGCATACATACATACAACAGATGTACCCACACACCCAGGCAGTATGTGTATATTTATACCTGTCTCTCCTCTCAGACCCTGATGCCCCTCCCAGTGACCTGTCAGTGACCATGTCCTCCAACAGCCTCCGTATCCAATGGCAACTCCCAGATGTGATCACCGGCCCCACCTCCTACCTCATAGACGTCCTCTCTGTGAGTACACAACACACACACACAAATAATAACATGAAAATGTTTCTTGCTACTGTTGGATTCTAAACTTTGAACATTGAGATATTAAAGACATGATAGATCAGACGCATAGTATATAAAGGAGTGAGATCTGTAGAAAGACAGAGTGGCTGTGGAATGTGCTGGGTGGACGAGAGGAGATCACAGGATTGCTATATGGGAGGGGAAGGACATCTGTGGATTAGGCTAAGGAGGGGTTGAGGTCAGGAGGTCAGGTCAGATCCCCTGAAGGGAGTAATAAGGGTTTATTATCTTGTTATCCATTTCCTGTGAAACCATAAGATGTAAGGATTGGAGAGAAGGAGTGTCCCAAGTGGGGTATACATACTTGTGATGGTGAGAACATGTTTTTCTGTCTGAATACAGTTGTGTCGACCCTTTGGGAAGAATTAAACTTGGTTAAGCTTCTCTAGAGTCCGTGAGTTATTTACTCTGAAAAATAAGAACCTAACACTACTATATGTTGTGTCGTTGTTCAGCTGGATAGCGAGGGGTTAAACCAGTCTGTAGTACGCGGTCCAGAGGAGCTAAGGATTGTAGTTGTGTCAAACCTGACTGCGTTCACTCGCTACTCTGTGACCGTGACCGCCTTCACTGGAACACTGGAGAACGCACGGCGGGACGGACAGGCCACTGAACCCACTGTCATCAGAACAATGGAGGAAGGTGAGGAACACACAGATCCAGTAATACAGTAGCTACTTTATTAAACTGGGAAGTAGTTCATCTCTCTCTCTCTCCTCCGTCCATCCTTCTCCCCTTCTCCCTCCAGAGCCCAGGGATCCTCCTAAGAACGTGACCCTGCAGGTGATTCCGGAGGAAGTGACCCGTGTGTTTGTGACCTTTGCCCCCCCTGATGAACCCAATGGGAACATAAGTTCCTACACAGTGCTTGTCTACCGCCAGGGCCAGCTAGAGATGACCATTAACCACCTCAATGTGGTCATAAATAAGAACCGCACTCTGACCGCAGTCATCGACGGGCTAAAGGGAGGCTACAACTATAGTATACGGGTGAGGATCACACACACACAGGTCACAGCTACACACACACACACAGAAACACAGAAACACACACATGACTCAACTACACACACACACACACACACACACACAGGTCACAACTTCACACACACACAAAGGTCACAACTACACACACACACACACACACACACACACACACACACACACACACACACACACACACACACACACACACACACACACACACACACACAGGACTCAACTACACACACACAGGACTCAACTACACACACACAGGACTCAACTACACGCACACAGGCCACAACTACATACACACACAGGTCACAACTACATACACACACAGGTCACAACTACATACACACACACACACACACACACACACACACACACACACACACACACACACACACACACACACACACACACACACACACACACACACAGAGGCCTCAACTACACACATACACACACAGGTCACAACTACACACACAGGACTCAACTACACCCACACACATAGGTCACAACTACACACACACAGGTCACAACTACACACACATGACTCAACATGACTCACAATTACACACACACAGGACTCAACTACACACACACACGTTACAACTACACACACACACGTCACAACTACACACACACACTTCACAACTACACACACACAGGACTCAACTACACACACATAAGTCGCAACTACACACAAACACGTGTCACAACTACACACACACACACACACAGGACTCAACTACACACACACAAGTCACAACTACACACACACAGGACTCAACTACACACACACAGGTCACAACTACACACACACAAGTCGCAACTACACACACACAGGTCACAACTACACACACACACAAGTCACAACTACACACACACACACACATACACACACACAGGTCACAACTATAATATACGGGCGAGGAGCACACACACTATCACAAAACACTCTCTCTCTCTCTCTCTCTCAGGAGGTTAGAAAGTGCAGCTCAGTTTCCACCTCATTTTGTGGGCAGTGTGTACATAGCCTGCCTTCTCTTGAGAGCCAGGTCTGCCTATGGTGGTCTCGCTCAATAGCAAGGCTATGCTCACTGAGACTGTACATTAGTCGAAGCTTTCCTTAATTGTGGGTCAGTCACAGTGGTCAGGTATTCTGCCACTGTGTATTGTCTGTTTAGGGCCAAATAGTGTCTCTCTCTCTCTCTCTCTCTCTCAGATTGCAGCAGTAAACGGTGCAGGTTTAAGCCCCCCCAGCTCAGAGGTTCGGATCACTACTGGAATCATAGGTACAGTGCTACATTTACACTACATAAGGGTGATTACTCATGAAACCAGGACAAAAAAAGAACATTTTCTGGAAATCTAATCCATAGAATGTTCCTTTGGAGGAAGGACATGAGTTCATGTTAATATTGGGAATGCTTACAAAGTGGATCCTAGCTCTAAAAGCAGCAGACATCCCCCTCTGGAACGTTGATATAACTGTATATATTGTTTGAGAATAAACAGAAATATACAGTTGAAGTCGGAAATTTACATGCATTTAGGTTGGAGTCATTAAACCTTGTTTTTCAACCACTCCGCAATTTCTTGATAACAAACTATATTTTTGGCAAGTTGATTAGGACATCTACTTTGTGCATGACACAAGTAAGAAATGTCCTCTGGTCTGATGAAACAAAAATAGAACTGTTTGGCCATAATGACCATCATTATGTTTGGAGGAAAAAGGGGGAGGCTTGTTCTATTTTTGTTTCATCAAGACCAGAGGACATTTCTCCAAAAGTACGATCTTTTTGTCCCCATGTGCAGTTGCAAACCGTAGTCTGGCTTTTTTATGGCGATTTTGGAGCAGTGGCTTCTTCCTTGCTGAGTGGCCTTTCAGGTTATGTCGATATAGGACTCATTTTACTGTGGATATAGATACTTTTGTACTTGTTTCCTCCAGCATCTTCACAAGGTCCTTTGCTGTTGTTCTGGGATTGATTTGCACTTTTCGCATCAAAGTACGTTCATCTCTAGGAGACAGAAGGCGTTTCCTTCCTGAGCGGTATGACAGCTGCGTGGTCCCATGGTGTTTGTATATGCGTACTATTGTTTGTACAGATGAGTGTGGTACCTTCAGGCATTTGGAAATTGCTCCCAAGGATGAATCAGACTTGTGGAGGTCTACAATTTCTTTTCTGAGGTCTTGGCTGATTTCTTTTGATTTTCCCATGATGTCAAGCAAAGAGGCACTGAGTTTGAAGGTAGGCCTTGAAATACATCCACAGGTACACCTCCAATTGACTCAAATGATGTCAATTAGCCTATCAGAAGCTTCTAAACCCATGACATAATGTCTGGGATTTTCCAAGCTGTTTAAAGGCACAGTCAACTTGGTGTATGTAAACTTCTGACCCACAGGAATTGTGATACAGTCTGTAAACAATTGTTGGAAAAATGACTGCACAAAGTAGATGTCCTAACCGACTTGCCAAAACTATAGTTTGTTAACAAGAAATTTGTGGAGTGGTTGAAAACGAGTTTTAATGACTCCATCTTAAGTTCATGTAAACTTCTGACTTCCACTGAATATATCAACAATCCTTCCTCCAAAGACCCATTCTAGGGGGAAAATCCTCAAAATCATGGTCTTTTTTTTAGGAATCCCGTAACCCATTCATAACCCCAACATGTCCCCTGCATAACCGCAACGTGTGTGTATTTATGTGTGTTTGTGTGTGTGTGTACGTGTGTGCGTGCGAGCGTGTGTGTGTAGCTCCTGCCAAGCCCACCCAGAGACCCCAGGCAGTGCTGGACCGAGGAGGAGTTGCCATGGTAACCTCCAGGAGCATCATTGTTCGCATGCCAGCCTGTTTCTACAGCGATGACAACGGACCAATCAGTAGCATCCAGATCATCGTGTCAGAATCTGGGGGTACGACATCACACGCACTAACATGCACAGACACACACATAAACATACAGTACATCTATCAGACAGAAAATATATCCAAAACTAAAATGTTTAGGAGCCGCTGCTTTAGGCCTTGTCTGAGATCTGTCTGTGTCTCTGTCTCAGTGATGGACAGCAGGAACCTAACCAACTGGAAGATCGCATTCCTCTCTCGTCCCGCCCCCTACCTGACTGACAATGGCTTCCCCAACCCACTCTGTGTGAGGGACGGCGAAAGCAGGGACACACACACACAAACCAGCAGACACAACAACTCACAGATTAGACACAGAATTGTGAGGGACAGGGTGCTGGACCGTAGAGACCACCAGGAAGACCACTATGTTATCGGAGAGGAGGGCAACTGTCTGAGTGAGGAGTACAGTAACACACTCTGTAACGGACCCCTCAAACCAAACACTGTCTACGTGTGAGTATCCACAACACACACATGTAAACACACACACACACACACACACACACACACACACACACACACACACACACACACACACACACACACACACACACACACACACACACACACACACACACACACATACAAAGTTTAATACAGTGCATGTCTTTGTCTGTGTTGCAGGTTTAAGTTCCGAGCCACCAACATCCGAGGCCAGTACACAGACTCTGACTACTCTGAGCATATCAGAACTGCAGGTAACCACTCCTCCCCTATTCTTTCCACAAACTCAGACATACACCTCTCCTCTCCAATACAAATCGATTAAACAACACCTCTGTCCATCCCCCCTCTCCCCCTTCTGTCTGTCAGTGGATGGGTTGTTGACCAGAGATGAACAGATCATTCTGGGAGTTCTCCTCTCCTTCTTCCTGGCTGTGCTACTCATCATCATCATCTATGTCTCTGTCAGGTAAACTCAATGTTCCTCTGATGGTTCTAGCTGACCAAGGTTTAAACCCAGCCAGCCGTACTCAGGTGTCTCAGAGCTTTTGACATGTTCCTCATCCAATGGCAGGATCCGTCAGCGTCAGAAGGAGGGAGGGACCTATTCTCCCCGGGAGGCGGAGATTATAGAGACCAAGTTTAAACTGGATCAGATGATCGCTGTGGCCGACCTGGAGCTGAAGGAAGAGAAGCTACACCGGTCAGTGTGTGTGTGTGTGTGTGTGTGTGTGTGTGTGTGTGTGTGTGTGTGTGTGTGTGTGTGTGTGTGTGTGTGTGTGTGTGTGTGTGTGTGTGTGTGTGTGTGTGTGCCTACGTGTGCGTGTCTTTTTCCTCACACACACATACAAACTCCCTCTCTATCACTCCATCACAAAGGTTCACCCTCTGTAACATTATGCCCACTCTACCTCTAACACTCTTCCGACCTACCTGCATGCCTACAGACTGTGCTTGGCTGCTGTTAGCACACACACACACACACACACACACACACACACACACACACACACACACACACACACACACACACACACACACACACACACACACACACACACACACACACACACACACACACACACACACACACACACACACACACACACACACACACACACACAATCCCACAACCACACACATGGCTGTCTGCCCACTCTCTCACTTTAACCCCTCTCTCACACTCTCTCTCCAGGTATTCCTCCTTCTTCTTTAGGCGGAAGGAGATATTTGTCATCCAGTAAGTTGGTATTACAGATGTAGGATCTTCATTTGATCACTCTTTTGTTGCTGCAAACTTGTAGTGTATTTTAGTTTTTAAAACGTTTGTAATTTCCACTTTTACATTTCTGACTTGATTTGCCCTAATGAAAACTGTATCAACCCCTACAAAAATGTCCATTAATTATAATCCACGTAATAATTCACATTTCTGTTTCTGCAGGATTATTTTCCTGGCTCAAATTAAGATCCTACATCTGTAGGCAGTGTGTTGTAGCTCTCCATGTGTGTGTTGCTGTGTTGCATTGCAGTGTGTTGTGGTCTCTCTCATTGCTTTAGTTTCATAGTGAAGTGCTGTTATTCATTCAGTGTGTGAGTCTGTAACTGTAGAGTAATGGAAAGTAGGTCTGCCGTACTCACAGTGTGCCAGTGTGACTCACATTGTTCTGTCAACTCTGTTTCAGACTTCTCAGCTACAGAAAGTCTCTCAAGTAAGTCACTTGATGAGTGTGTATGTTGTGCTATGTGATTGTATTTGCTTGGCAATACTAGTTAGATGTGGATTGCTGCTCTGTGAAGGATTTCTCTTACCCCCATCTCACTCTGTCTCTCAGGCCGGTCAATAAGAAGTCTTTTCTGCAGCATGTAGAGGATCTGTGTGCCAACGAGAACGCCAAGTTCCAGGAAGAGTTCGCAGTATGTAACTCTGACCTCTGACCCCTGTGAAAACCTGTGTGTGTGTGCGCGCCTGCGTGTATGTGCGTGCGCGTTTGTGTGTCTGTGTGTAGTCTGACAGTGTTAACCCTGTCCTTTCCAGGAGCTACCCAAACTGCTGCACGACCTGGCTACATCAGACGCTGACCTTCCCTGGAACAGATCCACGAACCGCTTCACTAACATCAAACCCTGTATGAGCACACATGCATGCACACACACTAAGAGTAACAAACACACACAGCCTAACACGCTCTCTCCTCTACAGACAACAACAACCGTGTTAAGCTGCTGTCTGAACCTGGCTTGCCTGGATCTGACTACATCAACGCTAGCTTCATCTCAGTGAGTCTCTCACACACACACACACACACACACACACACACACACACACACACACACACACACACACACACACACACACACACACACACACACACACACACACACACACACACACACACACAGGAAAGAGAACACTCATGCTTTTAGAGAAAATGTCATCACCTCTTGAACCTTGCCATCAAAACACTCCAACTTTTGTGTTACTACAAAACTGGAGACTTGTGGTTTTGATCCCAGGCTGTGTCACAACCGGCTGTGACCGGGAGACCCATGGGGCGGCGCACAATTGGCCCAGCATCGTCCAGGTTAGGGGAGGGTTTGGCCGGCTGGGATTTACTTGTCTCATCGTGCTCTAGTGACTCCTTGTGGCGGGCCCAGTGCCTGCAAGCTGATCAGTTGGACGCTCATCAGTTGGACGGTGTTTCCTCCGTCACATTGGTGCGACTGGCTTCCGGGTTAAGCAAGCAGTGGGTCAAGAAGCAGTGCGGCTTGGCAGGGTCGTGTTTTGGAGTACGCATGGCTCTTGACCTTTGCTTCTCCCGAGTCCGTAGGGGAGGTGCAGCGATGAGACAAGATCGTAACTACCAATTGGATATGATGAAATTGGGGGAAAAGGGGGGGGAAAGTAAAAAATGAAATAGAAATAACTAAAAAATAACTGAAGACTTGTGACTTTGCTCTGTTCTGACTATAAGATTCTCTCTCTTGCTGCATCTCCTTCTCCCTTAATAGGGCTATCTGTGTCCCAGTGAGTTCATAGCGACCCAGGGTCCTCTCCCCGGTACTGTGGCTGACTTCTGGAGGATGATCTGGGAGACTCGCACACAAACCATTGCTATGCTCACACAGTGCTATGAGAAAGGAAGGGTAAGGACCGGACCAAGGTTCTAGTAGTGTCAGGGTTGAATGTCTGTTTAGATCCGCTGTCACCAATTGTGTGTGTGTGTAGATCCGGTGTCACCAGTACTGGCCAGAAGATAATAAGCCGGTGACAGTATTTGGGGACATCATCATCACCAAGTTGACAGAGGACGTCTATCCTGACTGGACCGTCAGAGCTCTCAAAGTGGAGAGGGTAACACACACACACACACGCACAAACACACACACACGCGAGAACCTCAGAATAACTAAGTTTACACAGTTTCCCTCTTGATAATCAAAACATTGTTCTCCCCCTCTCTCTCTTTCTTTCTCCCCCTAGCATGGGGACTACATGGTGGTTCACCACTTCAACTACACCTCCTGGCCAGAGCATGGCGTACCAGAGTCCAGCACCACACTCATACAGTTTGTTAGAGCCATCAGAGCCAACAGGCATGAGAACACCACTATAGTGGTGCACTGCAGTGCTGGTGTAGGCAGGACAGGAGTGTTTATAGCGCTGGACCACCTAATTCAACATGTCAGTGATCACGACTTTGTGGACATCTACGGTCTGGTGGCTGAACTACGCAGTGAGAGGATGTGTATGGTGCAGAACCTGGTGAGAAATATGTCTTTATACAACATGTATCATAAAATAATGAAATATTCTGACTGTGATATGGATATGATACTTCATATTATGATCTAGTTCCCCCTGTTGTCCTGATGTATTCAAACCTGTAGAGAGCCTGACAATCTTACCAAGTGTATGCATGCATGTCCCCAGGCCCAGTATATGTTCCTACACCAGAGTACTCTGGACCTGCTGAACAGTAAAGGAAACAGCCAGTCCATCTGGTTTGTTAACTACTCTGCTCTGGAGAAGATGGACTCACTGGACGCTATGGAGGGTGAGCAGACGCACACACACACACACACATACGCTAGCAGACACACAAGTCATAAACGCACATTTCACATCTCTACTCTTTTGTTCTCTTGCAGGTGATGTTGAACTGGAATGGGAGGAGACTACGATGTAAAGGCTGAGAACTTCTCAGTCAACTTCACACCTATTCCTTAGTCATGGGGCCAAATCCTGGACATACTGACTGTTTGTCAGATGGATTGGTCCACCAGAGATAGAGGGAGAGAAATAGAGAGGGAGGGAGAGAAATAGAGAGGGAGGGAGAGAAAGAGAGAGAGAGTGAGGGAGAGAAAGAGAGAGGGAGGGAGGGAGAGAGGAAGGAGAGAAGTTGCCCTTTTCTTGCAAGAGAGTGAAAACCACCCAACAGAAACTTGGTGGTTCCCTGGTCTGAATCAACACCCCATCGCAGCCCTCCTGGAGCGCTGCATCTTTTCTATGTCCACAGGCAGAACAGAAAGAGTGGGAGAGACATGTGTATATATAGTAGGGCTGTCAGAGTTAACCAGTTAACTCAAGTTCACTTTGTCATTTTAGTGCACTATTTATTTTGTTATCGCGTTTAATCACGCCTGAAAGTGTTCAAAATAGACTGAAAACATCCAAAATACATCATGCATACAGCTAAAAACCACAATGCAAGTTGACATTGAGGTTAAAGAATGTGTGTTTTATCAATTTACCTGATTTTAATTATTGTTACTTTGGACAAAATCAAGACGTCAATATTCTTGTAATGCTTTTTGTATGAATAATCTTAAATTACAGCCCAATTTTAGCAATGCCGATTAATCACAGCAAATCCTGCGATTTAACGCGATTAAAAAATGTTTCTTCATTTGACAGCCCTAATATATAGGCTATATATATCACACATGTAAGTATACAGGTATCTTGCACTAGTCATACCACTGTGTATTTTATTATATTCTTGTATCATGTTTTTGTACATTTAAGTTGTTCAGCCAAATAGTGTTGTCACTGTGTTCGTATGTTTATATCACGTGTTACTATGTTTATATCACGTGTTACTATGTTACTATCATTGTGTTTGGGGGATAATATATTCGTGGGGTGTTATGGTTTATTTGATGTATTTTCTCTGAGTGTTCTACATCTGTGTTTTGGACAAGTAAAATCAACTCCCCTACTCACCTGTTTGTCTTATCAGTCTGCATATCTATCGATCTATCTCTCTGTTGGTCTGTCTGTCATCTTGTGCACTGTGAGCTGTTTAGTGGACAAGAAATGACACCCTGAGAAAGTCTGAGAAACTGTGTGTACAGTATAACACACACACACACACACACACACACACACACACACACACACACACACACACACACACACACACACACACACACACACACACACACACACACACACACACACACACACACAGGACTCAAGGCAGAGTACAAACTACTTTATTCTTTAATTAATTTCAAACAAATCTTTAGAAATATTCCATTAGTTAACACTTGCTATAAACATGATATTTTATTAGTAAATACTTTATAAGTGTGTCGGTGCACAGGTGCTCAATAGTGTAACACATCTCCAAGAGGGACACATCTCCAAGAGGGACACATCTCCAAGAAGGACAGGTGAGCCAGACTCAGGGCTAGGGTTAGGGCGATAATATGTTAGGGCTTTAGAACATGCTAAAATGTCTACTATGATTCCTGCTTATTTTCCACTAAACCATCTAATGCTAACGTTAGCGCGATCACAGCCACAGTATAACTCTAACTATGATAATTTAGTGATGTCATCATGTAGATGTGTCATCTCTGTGTGTGGTTCCATGGTAACTGGACTGCCTGTTCTGTCTCCCATGGTAACAGTGTGGTTCTTATGCCCTCATAGTCGGAAAAACAAATCGATTTTTTTTCTTGTCCAAGTTAAATACAATTTCCTCCCCTCTGTATAAATACACACATCAGCACTGTGTCTATTATTTCTATGTTAAATCTATATATCACCTATATACACATATCCATTATTCTTCTGTACTCCAAAAATATGGTGCGACACTTAGAGGACAGCCTCAGTGGGTCACCACGTGTCACAGCCCTCAGAGAGAGGGGAAGGAACACATGTTACAACAATCAGTAATAATAATCAAACATATTTAATACTCTGATAAATATCTTACATCGTAAGTCATTCTCTGGTTTAGTGTGTGTGTGTGTGTGTGTGTGTGTGTGTGTGTGTGTGTGTGTGTGTGTGTGTGTGTGTGTGTGTGTGTGTGTGTGTGTGTGTGTGTGTGTGTGTGTGTATACTGGTTGTGTATATACATCCCTGTGGGACAAGCAGTCCAGTGAAGAGTAGAACAGGTTCATCATGTGAGAATGGGTATAGATTCACAACGTGAGACTGAATATTCAACAGGACTAATAAGCTAGAATGTTAGAACATGATCAATTAATAAGATTCAACATGAATGTTTTTATGAGCTAATCATATGAACATCATTAACTAATAAGATTGAAAGTTGACAAGTAGCAGATCAAATAAGATTGTCGTCAGTACTGGTGTTTACCTGAGTGTGAGGCTTGGACCCATGTAACAAAACCTCAGAGACGATTACAATGGTATTCACACACACACACACACACACACACACACACACACACACACACACACACACAATCACACCCTCATACCTTCACATGCACACACACTCCCACACAGATATAGAAGTCAGACACTGTAAACCAGGACTCAGGAGAAACAGTCTTCCCTCCCCGCTGCTCTGACATACTCACTTCTTCAGGATCAAAAGTAGTATTAGCATCTCATTATCATCTTATAACACAAAACACAGAGTGCCAAGGAGGAGGGATAAAACCCTAGGTGAGAGTTGATGATGTGATGGAGGTGATACAGTTGAAGTCGGAAGTTTACGTACACTTAGGTTGGAGTCAATTAAACTATTTTTTCAACCACTCCACAAATTTCTTGTTAACAAACTATAGTTTTGGCAAGTCGGTTAGGACATCTACTTTGTGCATGACACAAGTAATTTTTCCAACAATTGTTTACAGACAGATTATTTCACTTATAATTCACTGTATCACAATTCCTGTGGGTCAGAAGTTTACATACACCAAGTTGACTGTGCCTTTAAACAGCTTGGAAAATTCCAGAAAATTACGTCATGGGTTTAGAAGCTTCTGATAGGCTAATTGACATAATTTGAGTCAATTGGAGGTGTACCTGTGGATGTATTTCAAGGCCTAACTTCAAACTCAGTGCCTCTTTGCTTGACATCATGGGAAAATCAAAAGAAATCAGCCAAGACCTCAGAAAAAAAATTGTAGACCTCCACAAGTCTGATTCATCCTTGGGAGCAATTTCCAAACGCCTGAAGGTACCACGTCCATCTGTACAAACAATAGTATGCAAGTATAAACACCATGGGACCACGCAGCTGTCATACTGCTCAGGAAGGAGACACGTTCTGTCTCCTAGAGATGAACGTACTTTGGTGCGAAAAGTGCAAATCAATCCCAGAACAACAGCAAAGGACCTTGTGAAGATGCTGGAGGAAACAAGTATAAAAGTATCTATATCCACAGTGAAACGAGTCCTATATCAACATAACCTGAAAGGCCGCTCAGCAAGGAAGAAGCCACTGCTCCAAAATCGCCATAAAAAAGCCAGATTACGGTTTGCAACTGCACATGGGGACAAAGATTGTACTTTTTGGAGAAATGTCCTCTGGTCTGATGAAACAAAATATAACTGTTTGGCCATAATGACCATCGTTATGTTTGGAAGAGAAAGGTGGAAGCTTGCAAGCCAAAGAACACAGTCCCAACCTTGAAGCACGGGGGTGGCAGCATCATGTTGTGGGGGTGCTTTGCTGCAGCAGGGACTGGTGCACTTCACAAAATAGATGGCATCATGAGGAGGGAAAGTAGGTGGATATATTGAAGCAACATCTCAAGACATCAGTCAGGAAGTTAAAGCTTGGTCGCAAATGGGTCTTCCAAATGGACAATGACACCAAGCATACTTCCAAAGTTGTGGCAAAATGGCTTAAGGACAACAAAGTCAAGGTATTGGAGTGGCCATCACAAAGCCTTGACCTCAATCTTATAGAAAATGTGTGGGCAGAACTGAAAAAGCGTGTGCGAGCAAGAAGGCCTACAAACCTGACTCAGTTTCACCAGCTCTGTCAGGAGGAATGGGCCAAAATTCACCCAACTTATTGTGGGAAGCTTGTGGAAGGCTACCCAAAACGTTTGATCCAAGTTAAACAATTTATAGGCAATGCTACCAAATACTAATTGAGTGTATGTAAACTTCTGACCCAATGGGAATGTGATGAACGAAATAAAAGCTGAAATAAATCATTCTCTCTACTATTATTCTGACATGTCACATTCTTAAAATAAAGTGGTGATCCTAACTGAGCTAAAACAGGGAATTTGTACTAGGATTAATGTCAGGAATTGTGAAAAACTGAGTTTAAATGTATTTGGCTAAGGTGTATGTAAACATCCGACTTCAACTGTATGTCTCTATGTCCAGACGGTTCCATTCACTGGGAGGAATTCCTTTTGTTGCATCAGCTGTGTGATATCAGGGCAGGGTTATAATCAGGGATTAGGGGGTAGGAGGGGCATCCTAGAGTGTTCTTTCTAAAGCCAGGTACAGATATAGATATGTACAGATGACACTGTGTCACAAGAGCTGTCAGATTAGAAAATCTATCTTTAGAAAAATAAACATTACATCGTTAGATGACTTTGAATTTATATTGATTTGAAACCTCTCCATTTTCTCCCACTCTATTTTTCGGCTTATTCCCTCTCTCTCAGCTGACTTCCTTACCTCCCTCTTTCTCTTCCTCCCTTCCTCGTCTCACCCTTTCCCTCTCTATCTTTGTCTATGAGTGTTTGTGTTGTGTGTGTTTCTCCCAGTATATCACTGTTTAACAAAAGTTCAGAGGACAGTGTTGTAGGATCAGGGGACATATGTCAGACGAGGCTGCGGGAACCACTCGAGTTTAGTCTGCGCAGGGGGTGAGGAAGGGTGTGTGGAAGGGGGTAGGGGGAGTCGGGGGGACAGTACTGGTGGGGGTGGTTGTAGGGGGGAGGAGGGGGAGGCAGAGGGGGCTCAGATCCCTCTCTGATCCGTACTGGTGTGGACATCGCTGATTGGATGAGGCGGTGGTGGGAGGCGGGGCTTCCTTGGCTGAGGAAGGCTTCCATTCGCCCCTGGCCGCTCTGGTCCACAACAATCACCTTGACGATCTGCTGGCATTGAATGAGGGTGTCTGGGCGGAGTTCTCCAGGGTGGGTGGGGCTAAGCATTGCCAGGGGTGCTGCCAGAGCCAGTTGGGTGGAGTCAGGACTGGTCACATGGTAGGTCTGAAGCAGCCTATCAGGGCTGGCCTGGGTCATGTGGTAGGTCTGCAGCAGCCTATTGTGAATTGACACCTAGTTTAGAAACAGCCAGAGAATGGCATGAGGAGTTACCAGCCTGAACGCAGCCTACAGCAGCCCTCTGGTGGGTTAGACACAATGGCAGCATGCAGGGAGCGAACACACACACACAATGTCTCCCTAACAAAGATTTTTACATTTACATCATTTAGCAGACGCTCTTATCCACAGCAACTTACAGGAGCATAGGCACATTGACAGATTTTTCACCAAGTCGGCTCGGGGATTAGAATCAGCGACCTTTCGGTTACTGGCCCAACTCTCTTAACCACTATGCTACCTGCTGCCAAGATATATGCAATTCAAAAGGACTGACTAAGAGTTAGGGCTTGGTGGGGAGTTTGGGTTGGGAGCTGCTAGTTCTGTAGAGAGGTCATTTAGAGTGGAGGAACTGGGCTTGATTCAAATCAAATCAAATTGTATTTTTCACATGCGCTGAATACAACCGGTGTAGACATTACAGTGAAATGCTTCCTTACAAAACCTGAACTAACAATGCAGTTTTAAGAAAAAATAAGTGTTAAGAAAGTATTTACTAAATAAACTGAAGTAAACAATAAATAAAATAACAAATAATTAAAGAGCAACAATAAAATAACAGTAACAAGGCTATATACAGGGGGTACCGGTACAGAGTCAATGTTCAGGGGCACCGGTTAGTCGAGGTAATTGAGGTAATATGTATGAGAATGGGGGTGTGTTCGGCCCTCCTTTTCCTGTAGTCCACGATCATCTCCTTTGACTTGATCACGTTGAGGGAGTGGTTGTTATCCTGGCACCACACTGCCAGGTCTCTGACCTCCTTCCTGTAGGCTGTCTCATCGTTGTCGGTGATCAGGCCTACACTGTTGTGTTGTCGGCAAACTAAATGATGGTGTTGGAGTTGTGCTTGGCCATGCAGTAATGGGTGAACAGGGAGTACAGAGGGGACTAAGCACGCACCCCTGAGGGGCTCCCGTGTTGAGGATCAGCGTGGCAGATGTGTTGTTACCTACCCTTACCACCTGGGGGCGGCCCGTCAGGAAGTCCAGGATTCAGTTGCAGAGAGGGCTGTTTAATTCCAGGGTCCTTAGCTTAATTATGAGCTTTGAGGGCACTGTTGTGTTGAACTCATGGTGCTCTCATGCATGCTTCAGTGCTGCTGTAGTCAATGAATAGCATTCTCACGTAGGTGTTCCTTTTGTCCATGTGGGAAAGAGCAGTGTGGAGTGCAATAGAGATTGCGTCATCAGTGGATCTGTTGGGGCGGTATGCAAATTGGAGTGGGTCTAGGGTGTCTGGGATAATGGTGTTGATGTGAGCCATGACCAGCCTTTCAAAGCACTTCATGACTACAGACGTGAGTGCTACGGGGCGGTAGTCATTTAGGCATGTTACCTTGGTGTTCTTGAAATATGTTGCTATTACAGACTCCGTCAGGGACAAGTTGAAAATGTCAGTGAAGACACTTGCCAGTTGGTCAGTGCATGCTCGGAGTATACGTCCTGGTAATCCATTTGGCCTTCCGGCCTTGTGAATGTTGACCTGTTTATCGGTCATACTCACATCGGCTACGGAGAGCTTGATCACACAGTTGTCCGGAACAGCTGGTGCTCTCATGCAAGGTGCATATAAGTAATTTAGCTTGTCTGGTAGGCTCGTGTCACTGGGCAGCTCACGGCTGTGCTTCCCTTTGTAGTCCGTAATAGTTTACAAGCCCTGCCACATCCGACGAGCGTTGAAGCTGTTGTAGTAGGATTCAATCTTAGTCCTGTATTGACGCTTTTCCTTCGTCGGAGGGCATAGCGGGATTTTTTATCAGCGTCTGGGTTAGAGTCCCGTTCCTTGAAAGCGGCAGCTCTACCCTTTAGCTCAGTGCAGATGTTGCCTGTAATCCTTGGCTTCTGGTTGGGGTATGTACGTACGGTCACTGTGGGGACGACATCATCAATGCACTTATTGATGAAGCCAGTGACTGATGTGGTGAACTCCTCAATGCCATCGGAAGAATCCCAGAACATATTCCAGTCTGTACTAGCAAAATAGTCCTGTAGCTTAGCATCTGCGTCATCTGGCCACTTCCATATTATGCGTGTCACTGGTACTTCCTGCTTTAGTTTTTGCTTGTAAGCAGGAATCAGGAGGATAGAGTTATGGTCAGATTTGCCAATTGGAGGGCTAGGGAGTGCTTTGTACGCGTCTCTGAGTGTGGAGTAAAGGTGGTCTAGAGTTTTCTCTGGTTGAAAATGTAACATGCTGGTAGAAATTAAGTAAAATGGATTTAAGTTTCCCTGCATTAAAGTCCCGGCCACTAGGAGCGCCACCTCTGGATGAGAATTTTCTTGCATTGGTTTGTGGTGGTAAGTAGACAGCTATGAAATATATAGATGAAAACTCTCTTAGTACATAGTGTGGTCTACAGCTTATCATGAGATACTCTACCTCAGGCGAGTAAAACCTTGAGACTTCATTAATATTAGACTTTGTGCACCAGCTGTTATTGACAAATAGACACAGACCGCCACCCCTTGTCTATTTGTTCTATCTTGCCGATGCACGGAAAACCCAGCCAGCTGCATGTTATCCATGTCGTCATTCAACCACGAATGGGTGAAACATAAAATATTACAGTTTTTAATGTCCCGTTGGTAGGATAGTCTTGATCGGAGCTCATCCAGTTTATTATCCAATGATTGCGGAGGAGGTTACCCACTCGCCGTCAGATTCTTATAAGGCACCCCGACCTATATCTCCGTCTCTTCTTAATGCAAATGACGGGGATTTGGGCCTTGTCTGGTGTCTGAAGTAAATCCTTTGCGTCCGACTCGTTACGAGGTGGGTAATCGCTGTTCTGATATCCAGAAGCTCTTTTCGGTCATAAGAGATGGTGGCAGAAACATTAAGTCCAAAATAAGTTACAAATAACGCAAAAAAACACACAATAGCACAATTGGTTAGGAGCCCGTAAAACAGCAGCAATCTCCTCCAGCGCCATTTAAAAAAATCATACACATGCATGCATGCATGCATGCATACACAGACACACGCATCAACCCTGAGTCTGGCCATGGAGATGGTTTTCTAGCATGCAAACAGGGCTTAGAAAAGCTTATGATGGCTGGGAAGCAGATGTTCTGTTAGCAGGAGGCTAATAGCTAACCGTGCATTAGCAGGTGGCTAATAGCTAACTACTGCCCCCTGTTAGCAGAAAGCTGAAGGTTAAATCTAGCCCTACAGTTGTGGCTGTGTCGCTCTGAGTCACACAGAGCTGGAGGGAGATGACGAGGGTCTCCATTACTCCTCACCTGTCTGTATCTTTGCTAACAAAAATACACTGTGTGTATGTGACTCACCTCCACAGTGTTGTTGCTAGTCTTGTCATACAGATCTTTCTGGGCTGAGGGGAGAAACACAGAAGTGACACTTAGAGACACAGAGTGGCGTGTGGTGCTAGTTGCTAACTTAGTGTTTGTTTGTTACCTGTGGGGGATCCTGTGTGTCGACTGAGTGTGCCCATCTGTCCTCCGTTGGTGTGGAGGGTGTGAGTCTGCACCCCTTGTTCTCTCTTCAGCTCCCCTGTAGACAGTGATATATGACCATATATTACATATAGTGTGTGTGTGTGCGTGTGCGTGTGCGTGTGCGTGTGTGTGTGCTCACATTGAATGTGTATCTGCTCCATCTCGTTGACCTCAGTGATGGACTCTCGTAGCTCCTCTGTGAACTTCCTGAGCTCCTCTCCACTGGGGGAGCAGAAACTCACCATCTGCTTCTTCTCTGATGAGAACGGACTCAACATGGTGATGCCATGAGCATAGTCTGGACACACACACACACACACACACACACACACACACACACACACACACACACACACACACACACACACACACACACACACACACACACACAGTTAGCTATGTGAGTAGAATGGTGATGTCACTGGTATAGTCTGGACTCTGGACAATGTCACAGCTCATAATTAGCTATGTATGTAGACGTGCAGTGTTATAGTACAGTAGTAGTAGTAGTAGTAGTAGTGGTAATGGTAGTATAGTAATTACATTCGTTACTGAAGAGGTGGAATTGCATGCCCAGTAGACCCATGGCTTTACAGAAGGTGTAGGAGGCAGAAGTCTTCTTCTTGGGACACAGCTTCAGGATCTGTGTGAGGAGATAGCAGAATGAACATAAGCTATACCATCAGTACACATACATACACTGTTACTACACAAAATAACACTACTCGTGTGCGTGTGTACGCGGGTGAGTGCTTGTGTGTGTTCTCACAAGTATGAGGTCGTTGAACAGGAACACCTCTCTCTGGGTGTTGGCCAGTTTCTGTTTCAGGGGTTTGTTGAAGTCTGCCACCTCAAACAGACGACAGCAGCACACCAGCCTACGGTGGGGCACAGACAGAATCTACAAAGAAACACACACACACACACCATGGGCTAAACACACACACACCACAGGCTTAACACACACACACACCATGAGGTTAACACACACACACACACACACACACACCATGGGCTTAACACACACAAACACCATGGGGTTAACACACCATGGGCTAAACACACACATATACACACACCATGAGGTTAACACACACACACACACACATCATGGGTTTAACACACACACACACCATGGGATTAACACACACACCATGGAGTTAACAAACACACACACACACACACACCATGGGTTTAACACACACACACCATGAGGTTAACACACACACACCCAAACCCACCAACTCACCGTCTTCATGCCCAGTATGGACTGCTCCACGCGGCTGACGTAGGTGACGTGGTCTTCGTTGGAGCGTAGCTCTCTCTGCTGGGTCCTCTCATAGATCCCTGTCACCATCTCCCTGGGGATGTCTGCTCCATCGTCCACTCCTGAGGGAACAGGGACAAACACTAGCAGTCAGACAGGAGGAACTAAAGAGGAAATTCACAAAATAAAGTAATAGCTGAATTTACTCCATCCCTGGTTTAGACTCGTTGCAGGACAGGATTGGCTGGTAGTTAGTAGCATCCCTATCTGTCAACAGTAGATATGCTGTGGCTCTATCTCACCACTAGAAGGAGACCTTGTGTTGTGTTCCAGTCAGGAGAGAAGCCCCCATTCCAAAATCAAATCAAATCAAATTGTATTGGTCACATACACATGGTTAGCAGATGTTATTGTGAGTGTAGCGAAATGCTTGTGCTTCTAGTTCTGACAGTGCAGCAATACCTAACAAGTAATATCAAACAATTCCACAACAGATACCTAATACACAAAAATGTAAGTAAAGGAATGGAATAAGAATATATAAATATAAACATATGGATGAGCAATGACAGAGCGGCATAGGCTAAGATGCAATAGATGGTATGAAATACAGTATATACATATGAGATGAGTAATGCAAGATATGTAAACATTATTAAAGTGGCATTATTAAAGTGGCATTTTTAAAGTGGCATTATTTGAACATGAGGAGAGGAGTTAGGGATGTTCCAGCCCTCAGCCTTCTCTCTCTTGTCCCTGGTTTGGTGTGTTCTCTACACTGACCAGCCCTGATCCTGCCACTCTAATGATTAATGATATGGGCCAGTCCAGATGAAAATGCTCCTGTGTTGTATTCAAATATTCAAAGCATTGTGTGTGTGTGCATCTGTGCAGGTTTGTGTGTCAGTTCTATAAATAACCCCTCCAGTGTCTCAGAAACGCTGTCATAAATGTTGCAAGGCTTCTGCAGCTCATTATACTGAGTCACACTCATAAACACGCACACACGCACGCACACACACACACACACACACACACACACACACACACACACACACACACACACACACACACACACACACACACACACACACACACACACTGTCACAAAAATAACACCATGGGGTTTGTATTATTTTGATTTGTTCAATCACACCGAAGGAAGAACAAAACAAAGACACAACTCCCCTAACAAGCTAGGCCCTGTTTACTGACAACACACAGACAGACACCCAGTCACCTCGTAGGTTGCGTATGAAATCGTCGAGGCCCATCTTGCGTTGAGGTTTGATGTTAGGGGAGTACATGTCAGTGTTGAGGAGGACCACAGCAAAGGCCAGGATGAAGATGGTGTCTGGGTTATGAAACTGCTGCACCACCTCAGGATTACACATACAATACCTCTGACTGGAGAGATGGACAGATAGAGAGATGGACAGATAGAGGTATCTACAAATACTCTTTTGTTGCTGAGAATTTTGCAAACCTGTAGTGGATTCAAGGTTTAAAAATGCTTCTAAACTTAGTAATTTCCACTTTAAAATGTCAGACTTGATTTGCCCTAAGAAAAAATGTATAAACCTCTACAAATAAATTCCAATCATTTTAATCCACATAATAATTCACATTTTCTGTTGCAGCTGGATTATTTTCCTGTTGTAGCAAACTGGCTCAAATTAAGATCCTACATCTGTACAGTACCTCTGACAGGGGGAAAGGGGGCAATGAAAAAGAAAGAGTGGAAGAGAGACAGAGAAAGACACAGCTCCAGTGAAAAAGAAAGAGAGTGAAAGACAGAGAAAGAGACAAAAAGCTGTTCTGCTGTAATGGTCTCAGAAACAAACAGTTTCTCCATCAGTATCATTAGTTAGTAACTCAACTTCAGACATTAATATGGTTCACTTGTGGGTTCTTACATCCTGACAAGAGATATATGGTATAACCCTCCTCTCAAGCATATACACACTTTCACTTGTCAGTGTTCAGTTTCCTGAGAGTCCTGCTGCGCATCAAATACTCTGACACTGGGAATGATCCGTTTGTGTGTGTGTGTGTGTGTGTGTGTGTGTGTGTGTGTGTGTGTGTGTGTGTGTGTGTGTGTGTGTGTGTGTGTGTGTGTGTGTGTGTGTGTGTGTGTGTGTGTGTGTGTGTGTGTGTGTGATTACGTATCAAAGTTATTTCTACACCAGCTAGTTCTCTTATCTTCACATCTGCATATGAGAGATGCTCACCAGCTGGCACAGAATAATACCTCCATTAAAATAACTTCTTACGTCACCCTATGTCACCCTTATGACAGATGACATAACATCTGTTACATAACACTCCTGTAACTTCTTGTCTATCTTACTACCCCATCCCAGATAGGTAGGACTTTGTCCCTACAGCTTAAAACCATGGTCCTGGAGGCAGGACACTTCTTGTTTTAGACCTGGGAGACCACTAGGTAGCTGGAATTTAGCTAATCACTGTTATTGATTGGCTCAGCTGCTGAATTTTTTAGAAATCAGGTCAGGTGTGGTGCTAGGTTGGACTTGCTGTTTGTGATACTCCAGAACCAGAGTGTCTGCCCCTGGAGTAACCCTGGTATGTTGATCAATCTGAAGGTATGATGCGATTGGTTGATGGGTCTGACCTGAAAGCTTCAATGAGTCTCTCCACCTTCTGGGCCTCTCCCTGGACTCTGATGTGAGCCTGGAACTTCCTCAGAGCCTCGTCCAGCTCCATCCCAAAGAAGTCCATCTCATCGACCACACAGCTAGAGACAGGGGGAGAAGAGGTTAGTTGTATATGTCTCTCTCATGTCACCGTTGACGTCATTGGTTTGTGTGTTTGTGGCTGAGGGTGAGAGAGGGTGAGAGAGGGTGAGAGTACAACTGCTCTTGGCATTTTCTTCCCTTTTTCAGTCATAGCACCATTGCAGAAGCACTGACCTGGAAAACGCACACACACACACACAAATGTACTCACACACTTAACAAGTGCTTATACAGTACATATTCCTCCCAAAGGATAAAGGAAAAAAGAGGGAGATAGAGGGGGGAGTATAGAGAAAATAAAAGAAAGGAAGAGAGGGGGAGTAGAGAGAAAAGAAGAGAGGGGGAGAGGGGGAGTAGGGAGAAAAGAAGAGAAGGGGAGAGGGGGAGTAGAGAGAAAAGAAGAAGGGAGAGAGGGGGAGTAGGGAGAATAGAAGAGAAGGGGAGTAGGGAGAAAAGAAGAGAAGAGAAGGGGAGAAGGGGAGTAGAGAGAAAAGAAGAGAAGGGGAGAAGGGGAGTAGAGAGAAAAGAAGAGAAGGGGAGAAGGGGAGTAGAGAGAAAAGAAGAGAAGGGAGAGATGGGGAGGAGAGAGAAAAGAAGAGAAGGGGAGAAGGGGAGTAGAGAGAAAAGAAGAGAAGAGGAGAGGGGGAGTAGAGAGAAAAGAAGAGAAGGGGAGAAGGGGAGTAGAGAGAAAAGAAGAGAAGGGAGAGAGGGGTAGTAGGGAGAAAAGAAGAGAAGGGGAGAGGGGGAGTAGAGAGAAAAGAAGAGAAGGGAGAGAGGGGGAGTAGAGAGAAAAGAAGAGAAGGGAGAGAGGGGGAGTAGAGAGAAAAGAAGAGCAGGGGAGAAGGGGAGTAGAGAGAAAAGAAGGGAAGGGAGGAGGGGTAGTGGAGAGAAAAGAAGAGAAGGGGAGAAGGGGAGTAGAGAGAAAAGAAGAGAAGGGAGAGAGGGGGGGTAGAGAGACAAGAAGAGAAGGGAGAGAGGGAGTAAAGAGAAGGGGAGAGGGGGAGTAGGGAGAAAAGAAGAGAAGGGAGAGATGGGGAGTAAGGAGAAAAGAAGAGAAGGGAGAGAGGGGGAGTAGAGAGAAAAGAAGAGAAGGGGAGAGGGGGAGAAGAGAGAAAAGAAGAGAAGGGAGAGAGGGGGAGTAGAGAGACAAGAAGAGAAGGGAGAGAGGGGGAGTAGAGAGAAAAGAAGAGAAGAGGAGAGGGGGAGTAGAGAGAAAAGAAGAGAAGGGAGAGAGGGGGAGTAGGGAGAAAAGACGAGAAGGGAGAGAGGGGGAGTAGAGAGAAAAGAAGAGAAGAGGAGAGGGGGAGTAGAGAGAAAAGAAGAGAAGGGAGAGAGGGGGAGTAGAGAGAAAAGAAGAGAAGAGGAGAGGGGGAGTAGAGAGAAAAGAAGAGAAGGGAGAGAGGGGGAGTAGAGAGAAAAGAAGAGAAGGGGAGAAGGGGAGTAGAGAGAAAAGAAGAGAAGGGAGAGAGGGGGAGTAGAGAGAAAAGAAGAGAAGGGGAGAAGGGGAGTAGAGAGAAAAGAAGAGAAGGGGAGAAGGGGAGTAGAGAGAAAAGAAGAGAAGGAAGAGAAGGGGAGAGAGGGGGAGTAGAGAGAAAATAAGAGAAGGGAGAGAGGGGGAGTAGAGAGAAAAGAAGAGAAGGGAGAGAGGGGGAGAGAGGGGGAGTAGAGAGAAAAGAAGAGAAGGGGAGAGAGGGGGAGTAGAGAGAAAAGAAGAGAAGGGAGAGAGGGGGAGAGAGGGGGAGTAGAGAGAAAAGAAGAGAAGGTGAGAGAGGGGGAGTAGAGATAAAAGAAGAGAAGAGGAGAGAGGGAGTAGAGAGAAAAGAAGAGAAGGGGAGAGAGGGGGAGTAGAGAGAAGAGAAGGGAGAGAGGGGGAGAGAGGGGGAGTAGAGAGAAAAGAAGAGAAGGGGAGAAGGGGAGTAGAGAGAAAAGAAGAGAAGAGGAGAGGGGGAGTAGAGAGAAAAGAAGAGAAGGGGAGAAGGGGAGTAGAGAGAAAAGAAGAGAAGGGAGAGAGGGGTAGTAGGGAGAAAAGAAGAGAAGAGGAGAGGGGGAGTAGAGAGAAAAGAAGAGAAGGGAGAGAGGGGGAGTAGAGAGAAAAGAAGAGAAGGGAGAGAGGGGGAGTAGAGAGAAAAGAAGAGCAGGGGAGAAGGGGAGTAGAGAGAAAAGAAGAGAAGGGAAGAGGGGTAGTGGAGAGAAAAGAAGAGAAGGGGAGAAGGGGAGTAGAGAGAAAAGAAGAGAAGGGAGAGAGGGGGGGTAGAGAGACAAGAAGAGAAGGGAGAGAGGGAGTAAAGAGAAGGGGAGAGGGGGAGTAGGGAGAAAAGAAGAGAAGGGAGAGATGGGGAGTAAGGAGAAAAGAAGAGAAGGGAGAGAGGGGGAGTAGAGAGAAAAGAAGAGAAGGGGAGAGGGGGAGAAGAGAGAAAAGAAGAGAAGGAAGAGAAGGGGAGAGAGGGGGAGTAGAGAGAAAATAAGAGAAGGGAGAGAGGGGTAGTAGGGAGAAAAGAAGAGAAGAGAGAGAGGGGGAGAGAGGGAGAGAAAAGAAGAGAAGGAAAAGAAGGGGAGAGAGGGGGAGTAGAGAGAAAAGAAGAGAAGGGAGAGAGGGGGAGAGAGGGGGAGTAGAGAGAAAAGAAGAGAAGGTGAGAGAGGGGGATTAGAGATAAAAGAAGAGAAGAGGAGAGAGGGAGTAGAGAGAAAAGAAGAGAAGGGGAGAGAGGGGGAGTAGAGAGAAGAGAAGGGAGAGAGGGGGAGAGAGGGGGAGTAGAGAGAAAAGAAGAGAAGGGGAGAAGGGGAGTAGAGAGAAAAGAAGAGAAGAGGAGAGGGGGAGTAGAGAGAAAAGAAGAGAAGGGGAGAAGGGGAGTAGAGAGAAAAGAAGAGAAGGGAGAGAGGGGTAGTAGGGAGAAAAGAAGAGAAGAGGAGAGGGGGAGTAGAGAGAAAAGAAGAGAAGGGAGAGAGGGGGAGTAGAGAGAAAAGAAGAGAAGGGAGAGAGGGGGAGTAGAGAGAAAAGAAGAGCAGGGGAGAAGGGGAGTAGAGAGAAAAGAAGAGAAGGGAAGAGGGGTAGTGGAGAGAAAAGAAGAGAAGGGGAGAAGGGGAGTAGAGAGAAAAGAAGAGAAGGGAGAGAGGGGGGGTAGAGAGACAAGAAGAGAAGGGAGAGAGGGAGTAAAGAGAAGGGGAGAGGGGGAGTAGGGAGAAAAGAAGAGAAGGGAGAGATGGGGAGTAAGGAGAAAAGAAGAGAAGGGAGAGAGGGGGAGTAGAGAGAAAAGAAGAGAAGGGGAGAGGGGGAGAAGAGAGAAAAGAAGAGAAGGGAGAGAGGGGGAGTAGAGAGACAAGAAGATAAGGGAGAGAGGGGGAGTAGAGAGAAAAGAAGAGAAGAGGAGAGGGGGAGTAGAGAGAAAAGAAGAGAAGGGAGAGAGGGGGAGTAGGGAGAAAAGACGAGAAGGGAGAGAGGGGGAGTAGAGAGAAAAGAAGAGAAGAGGAGAGGGGGAGTAGAGAGAAAAGAAGAGAAGGGAGAGAGGGGGAGTAGAGAGAAAAGAAGAGAAAAGGAGAGGGGGAGTAGAGAGAAAAGAAGAGAAGGGAGAGAGGGGGAGTAGGGAGAAAAGAAGAGAAGGGGAGAGAGGGGGAGTAGAGAGAAAAGAAGAGAAGGGGAGAAGGGGAGTAGAGAGAAAAGAAGAGAAGGGAGAGAGGGGGAGTAGAGAGAAAAGAAGAGAAGGGGAGAAGGGGAGTAGAGAGAAAAGAAGAGAAGGGGAGAAGGGGAGTAGAGAGAAAAGAAGAGAAGGAAGAGAAGGGGAGAGAGGGGGAGTAGAGAGAAAATAAGAGAAGGGAGAGAGGGGGAGTAGAGAGAAAAGAAGAGAAGGGAGAGAGGGGGAGAGAGGGGGAGTAGAGATAAAAGAAGAGAAGGGGAGAGAGGGGGAGTAGAGAGAAAAGAAGAGAAGGGAGAGAGGGGGAGAGAGGGGGAGTAGAGAGAAAAGAAGAGAAGGTGAGAGAGGGGGAGTAGAGATAAAAGAAGAGAAGAGGAGAGAGGGAGTAGAGAGAAAAGAAGAGAAGGGGAGAGAGGGGGAGTAGAGAGAAGAGAAGGGAGAGAGGGGGAGAGAGGGGGAGTAGAGAGAAAAGAAGAGAAGGGGAGAGAGGGGGAGTAGAGATAAAAGAAGAGAAGGGAGAGAGGGGGAGTAGAGAGAAAAGAAGAGAAGGGGAGAGAGGGGGAGTAGAGAGAAAAGAAGAGAAGGGGAGAAGGGGAGTAGAGAGAAAAGAAGAGAAGAGGAGAGGGGGAGTAGAGAGAAAAGAAGAGAAGGGGAGAAGGGGAGTAGAGAGAAAAGAAGAGAAGGGAGAGAGGGGTAGTAGGGAGAAAAGAAGAGAAGAGGAGAGGGGGAGTAGAGAGAAAAGAAGAGAAGGGAGAGAGGGGGAGTAGAGAGAAAAGAAGAGCAGGGAGAGAGGGGGAGTAGAGAGAAAAGAAGAGCAGGGGAGAAGGGGAGTAGAGAGAAAAGAAGAGAAGGGGAGAGGGGGAGTGGAGAGAAAAGAAGAGAAGGGGAGAAGGGGAGTAGAGAGAAAAGAAGAGAAGGGAGAGAGGGGGGGTAGAGAGACAAGAAGAGAAGGGAGAGAGGGAGTAAAGAGAAGGGGAAAGGGGGAGTAGGGAGAAAAGAAGAGAAGGGAGAGATGGGGAGTAAGGAGAAAAGAAGAGAAGGGAGAGAGGGGGAGTAGAGAGAAAAGAAGAGAAGGGGAGAGGGGGAGTAGAGAGAAAAGAAGAGAAGGGAGGGAGGGGGAGTAGAGAGAAAAGAAGAGAAGGGAGAGAGGAGGAGTAGAGAGAAAAGAAGAGAAGGGGAGAGGGGGAGTAGAGAGAAAAGAAGAGAAGGGAGAGAGGGGGAGAAGAGAGAAAAGAAGAGAAGGGAGAGAGGGGGAGTAGAGAGACAAGAAGAGAAGGGAGAGAGGGGGAGTAGAGAGAAAAGAAGAGAAGAGGAGAGGGGGAGTAGAGAGAAAAGAAGAGAAGGGAGAGAGGGGGAGTAGGGAGAAAAGACGAGAAGGGAGAGAGGGGGAGTAGAGAGAAAAGAAGAGAAGAGGAGAGGGGGAGTAGAGAGAAAAGAAGAGAAGGGAGAGAGGGGGAGTAGAGAGAAAAGAAGAGAAGAGGAGAGGGGGAGTAGAGAGAAAAGAAGAGAAGGGAGAGAGGGGGAGTAGGGAGAAAAGAAGAGAAGGGGAGAGAGGGGGAGTAGAGAGAAAAGAAGAGAAGGGGAGAAGGGGAGTAGAGAGAAAAGAATAGAAGGGAGAGAGGGGGAGTAGAGAGAAAAGAAGAGAAGGGGAGAAGGGGAGTAGAGAGAAAAGAAGAGAAGGGGAGAGAGGGGGAGTAGAGAGAAAAGAAGAGAAGGGGAGAAGGGGAGTAGAGAGAAAAGAAGAGAAGGGGAGAAGGGGAGTAGAGAGAAAAGAAGAGAAGAGGAGAGGGGGAGTAGAGAGAAAAGAAGAGAAGGGGAGAAGGGGAGTAGAGAGAAAAGAAGAGAAGGGGAGAGAGGGGGAGTAGAGAGAAAATAAGAGAAGGGAGAGAGGGGGAGTAGAGAGAAAAGAAGAGAAGGGGAGAGAGGGGGTAGAGAGAAAAGAAGAGAAGGGGAGAGAGGGGGAGTAGAGAGAAAAGAAGAGAAGGGAGAGAGGGGGAGAGAGGGGGAGTAGAGAGAAAAGAAGAGAAGGGGAGAGAGGGGGAGTAGAGAGAAAAGAAGAGAAGGGAGAGAGGGGGAGAGAGGGGGAGTAGAGAGAAAAGAAGAGAAGGTGAGAGAGGGGGAGTAGAGATAAAAGAAGAGAAGAGGAGAGAGGGAGTAGAGAGAAAAGAAGGGAGGGGAGAGAGGGGGAGTAGAGAGAAGAGAAGGGAGAGAGGTGGAGAGAGGGGGAGTAGAGAGAAAAGAAGAGAAGGGGAGAGAGGGGGAGTAGAGATAAAAGAAGAGAAGGGAGAGAGGGGGAGTAGAGAGAAAAGAAGAGAAGGGGAGAGAGGGGGAGTAGAGAGAAAAGAAGAGAAGAGGAGAGAGGGGGAGTAGAGTGAAAAGAAGAGAAGGGGAGAGAGGGGGAGTAGAGAGAAAAGAAGAGAAGGGAGAGAGGGGGAGTAGAGAGAAAAGAAGAGAAGGGGAGAGGGGGAGAGAGGGGGAGTAGAGAGAAAAGAAGAGAAGGGAGAGAGGGGGAGAGAGGGGAGTAGAGGGAAAAGAAGAGAAGGGGAGAGAGGGGGAGTAGAGAGAAAAGAAGAGAAGGGGAGAGGGGGAGAGAGGGGGAGTAGAGAGAAAATAAGAGAAGGGAGAGAGGGGGAGAGAGGGGAGTAGAGGGAAAATAAGAGAAGGGGAGAGAGGGGGAGTAGAGAGAAAAGAAGAGAAGGGGAGAGAGGGGGAGTAGAGAGAAAAGAAGAGAAGGGGAGAGGGGGAGAGAGGGGGAGTAGAGAGAAAAGAAGAGAAGGGAGAGAGGGGGAGAGAGGGGAGTAGAGGGAAAATAAGAGAAGGGGAGAGAGGGGGAGTAGAGAGAAAAGAAGAGAAGGGAGAGAGGGGGAGAGAGGGGAGTAGAGGGAAAAGAAGAGAAGGGGAGAGAGGGGGAGTAGAGAGAAAAGAAGAGAAGGGAGAGAGGGGGAGAGAGGGGAGTAGAGGGAAAAGAAGAGAAGGGGAGAGAGGGGGAGTAGAGAGAAAAGAAGAGAAGGGAGAGAGGGGGAGAGAGGGGAGTAGAGGGAAAATAAGAGAAGGGGAGAGAGGGGGAGTAGAGAGAAAAGAAGAGAAGGGAGAGAGGGGGAGAGAGGGGAGTAGAGGGAAAAGAAGAGAAGGGGAGAGAGGGGGAGTAGAGAGAAAAGAAGAGAAGGGAGAGAGGGGGAGAGGGGGAGTAGAGGGAAAAGAAGAGAAGGGGAGAGAGGGGGAGTAGAGAGAAAAGAAGAAAAGAGGAGAGAGGGGGAGTAGAGAGAAAAGAAGAGAAGGGGAGAGAGGGGGAGTAGAGAGAAAAGAAGAGAAGGGAGAGAGGGGGAGAGAGGGGAGTAGAGGGAAAAGAAGAGAAGAGGAGAGAGGGGGAGTAGAGAGAAAAGAAGAGAAGAGGAGAGAGGGGGAGTAGAGAGAAAAGAAGAGAAGGGGAGAGAGGGGGAGTAGAGAGAAAAGAAGAGAAGGGGAGAGAGGGGGAGTAGAGAGAAAAGAAGAGAAGGGGAGAGAGGGGGAGTAGAGAGAAAAGAAGAGAAGGGATAGAGGGGGAGTAGAGAGAAAAGAAGAGAAGGGGAGAGAGGGGGAGTAGAGAGAAAAAAAGAGAAGGGGAGAGGGGGAGAGAGGGGGAGTAGAGAGAAAAGAAGAGAAGGGAGAGAGGGGGAGAGAGGGGAGTAGAGGGAAAATAAGAGAAGGGGAGAGAGGGGGAGTAGAGAGAAAAGAAGAGAAGGGAGAGAGGGGGAGAGAGGGGAGTAGAGGGAAAAGAAGAGAAGGGGAGAGAGGGGGAGTAGAGAGAAAAGAAGAGAAGGGGAGAGGGGGAGAGAGGGGGAGTAGAGAGAAAAGAAGAGAAGGGAGAGAGGGGGAGAGAGGGGAGTAGAGGGAAAATAAGAGAAGGGGAAAGAGGGGGAGTAGAGAGAAAAGAAGAGAAGGGGAGAGAGGGGGAGTAGAGAGAAAAGAAGAGAAGGGGAGAGGGGGAGAGAGGGGGAGTAGAGAGAAAAGAAGAGAAGGGAGAGAGGGGGAGAGAGGGGAGTAGAGGGAAAATAAGAGAAGGGGAGAGAGGGGGAGTAGAGAGAAAAGAAGAGAAGGGAGAGAGGGGGAGAGAGGGGAGTAGAGGGAAAAGAAGAGAAGGGGAGAGAGGGGGAGTAGAGAGAAAAGAAGAGAAGGGAGAGAGGGGGAGAGAGGGGAGTAGAGGGAAAAGAAGAGAAGGGGAGAGAGGGGGAGTAGAGAGAAAAGAAGAGAAGGGAGAGAGGGGGAGAGAGGGGAGTAGAGGGAAAATAAGAGAAGGGGAGAGAGGGGGAGTAGAGAGAAAAGAAGAGAAGGGAGAGAGGGGGAGAGAGGGGAGTAGAGGGAAAAGAAGAGAAGGGGAGAGAGGGGGAGTATCGAGAAAAGAAGAGAAGGGAGAGAGGGGGAGAGAGGGGAGTAGAGGGAAAAGAAGAGAAGGGGAGAGAGGGGGAGTAGAGAGAAAAGAAGAAAAGAGGAGAGAGGGGGAGTAGAGAGAAAAGAAGAGAAGGGGAGAGAGGGGGAGTAGAGAGAAAAGAAGAGAAGGGAGAGAGGGGGAGAGAGGGGAGTAGAGGGAAAAGAAGAGAAGGGGAGAGAGGGGGAGTAGAGAGAAAAGAAGAGAAGAGGAGAGAGGGGGAGTAGAGAGAAAAGAAGAGAAGGGGAGAGAGGGGGAGTAGAGAGAAAAGAAGAGAAGAGGAGAGAGGGGAGTAGAGAGAAAAGAAGAGAAGGGGAGAGAGGGGGAGTAGAGAGAAAAGAAGAGAAGGGGAGAGAGGGGGAGTAGAGAGAAAAGAAGAGAAGAGGAGAGAGGGGGAGTAGAGAGAAAAGAAGAGAAGGGGAGAGAGGGGGAGTAGAGAGAAAAGAAGAGAAGAGGAGAGAGGGGGAGTAGAGAGAAGAGAAGGGGAGAGAGGGGGAGTAGAGAGAAGAGAAGGGAGAGAGGGGGAGTAGAGAGAAGAGAAGGGAAGGGGAGAGAGGGGGAGAAAAAAATTGTGCTGAGTGCTGTGACCTATTTTTTCTCTAAGCAAAACACAATCTCCTGGCTCTCTCGCTCTCTGCAGTGTGAGAGCATGCATCCTTGTGTGTGTATGTGCGTGTATGTGTAAAACATATTTGTGCTTTATTTTGTGTGTGGACTCACTCCAGGACGTCTCTGTTGAAGAGCAGCTTGCTGTTCCCCAGGAACTCTCCAATCATCTGTCGGCTTAGGCCCTTCCTCTGTAACAGGAAGTGGGCCACGCCCATGGGCGTGTCTGGGACGAAACCACGCGTGATCAGGAAGTGGATGCCTCTCTCTGGGTTCCTAGAGCAGAGATAGAAAGCACAATATAAGTGTATGCATGTGTGTGTGTGTGTGCGTGAGTGTACAGTGGGGCAAAAAAGTATTTAGTCAGCCACCAATTGTGCAAGTTCTCCCACTTAAAAAGATGAGAGAGGCCTGTAATTTTCATCATAGGTACACTACAACTATGACAGACAAAATGAGAAAAAAAATCCAGAAAATCACATTGTAGGATTTTTTATGAATTTATTTGCAAATTATGGTGGAAAATAAGTATCAGTCAGGAAGTTAAAGCTTGGTCGCAAATGGGTCTTCCAAATGGACAATGACCCCAAGCATACTTCCAAAGTTGTGGCAAAATGGCTTAAGGATAACAAAGTCAAGGTATTGGAGTGGCCATCACAAAGCACTGACCTCAATCCTATAGAAAATTTGTGGGCAGAACTGAAAAAGCGTGTGTGAGCAAGGAGGCCTACAAACCTGACTCAGTTACACCAGCTCTGTCAGAAGGAATGGGACAAAACTCACCCAACTTATTGTGGGAAGCTTGTGGAAGGCTACCCGAAATGTTTGACCCAAGTTAAACAATTTAAAAGCAATGCTACCAAATACTAATTGAGCGTATGTAAACTTCTGACCCACAGGGAATGTGATGAACGAAATAAAAGCTGAAATAAATCATTCTCTCTACTATTATTCTGACATGTCACATTCTAAAAATAAAGTGGTGATCCTAACTGACCTAATGCAATTTTTGCAAGGATTAAATGTCAGGAATTGTGAAAAACTGAGTTTAAATGTATTTGGCTAAGGTGTATGTAAACTTCTGACTTCAACTGTACTCACCTTTCCACCTCTCTCTCCCTTTTCCTCTCCCCCTTTCTAGAGCAAATACCTGTTCTGTGAATAATTCTGTGAGTAGCTAGAGGACAATTCAACCCTGTGTGTGATCGTTTATCAAATCAAATCAAATACCTTATACACACAAATGTAAAGGGATGAATAAGATTATGTACATATAAATATATGGATGAGTGATGGCCGCGCGGCAAGATGCAGTAGATGGTATGAAATACAGTATATACATATGAGATGACTAATATAGAACACTTAAACGTTATTAAAGTAGCGCTATTTAAAGTGACTAGTGATACCTTTATTAAGTCCGTTTATTAAAGTGGCCAGAGATTTGATTTTGTATGTTGGCAGCAGCCTTTTTATGTTAGTGACGGCTGTTTAACAGTCTGATGGCCTTGAGATAGAAGCTGTTTTTCAGTCTCTCGGTCCCAGCTTTGATGCACCTGTACTGACCTCGCCTTCTGGATGATAGCGGGGTGAACAGGCAGTGGCTCGGGTGGTTGTTGTCCTTGATGATATTTTTGGCCTTCCTGTGACATCGGGTGGTGTAGGTGTCCTGGAGTGCAGTTAGTTTGCCCCCAGTGATGCGTTGTGCAGACCGCACTACCCTCTGGAGAGCCTTGTGGTTGAGGGCGGTGCACTTGCCGTACCAGTCGGTGATACAGCCCGACAGGATGCTCTCGATTGTGCATCTGTAAACGTTTGTGAGTGTTTTAGGAGACAAATTTCTTCAGCCTCCTGAGGTTGAAAAGACGCTGTTGCGCCTTCTTCACCACGCTGTCTGTGTGGGTGGAACATTTCAGTTTGTCTGTGATGTGTAAGCCGAGGAACTTAATAAAACTTTCCACCTTCTCCACTACTGTCCCGTTAATGTGGATTGGGGGGTGCTCCCTCTGCTGTTTCCTGAAGTCCACGATCATCTCCTTTGTTTTGTAGACATTGATTGAGAGGTTATTGTCCTGACACCACACTCCGAGGGCCCTCACCTCCTCCCTGTAGGCCATCTCGTCGTTGTTGGTAATCAAGCTTACAACTGTAGTGTCGTCTGCAAACTTGATGATTGAGTTGGAAGCGTGCATGGCCATGCAGTTTTGGGTGAACAGGGAGTACAGGAGAGGGCTGAGAATGCACCCTTGTGGGGCCCCAGTGTTGAGGATCAGCGGGGTGGAGATGTTGTTTCCTACCTTCACCACCTGGGGGTGGCCCGTCAGAAAGTCCAGGACCCAGTTGCACAGGGCGGGGTCGAGACCAAGGGTCTCGAGCTTAATAAGGGGTTTGGAGGGTACTATGGTGTTAAATGCTGAGCTGTAGTCAATGAACATCATTCTTACATAGCCCTATCCCATCTTATACAGATGGGATAGGGCAGTGTGCAGTGTGATGGCGATTGCAACGTCAGTGGACCTATTGGAGCGGTTAGCAAATTGGAATGGGTCTAGGGTATCAGGTAGGGTGGAGATGATATGATGCTTGACTAGTCTCTCAAAGCACTTCATGATGACACAAGTGAGTTCAATGGAGCGATTGTCATTTTGTTCAGTTGCCTTAGCTTTCTTGGGAACAAGAACAATGGTGGCCATCTTGAAGCATGTGGGGACAGGGATTGATTGAATATGTCCATAAACACACCAGCCAGCTGGTCTGCGCTTGCTCTGAGGATGCGGCTAGAGATACTGTCTGGGCCGGCAGCCTTGCGAGGGTTAACACGTTTAAAAGTTTTAGTCACCTTAGCCATGGAGAAGAAATAATACATAAAAAAACGAATAACTAATAATCGCGAGGCGACCATCTCTGTCGGCGACATCTTGCTACATTATAAGGTGTATAATGTGCGTGTTTGCGTGTGTGTGCGTACTTACACGTTGAAGAGGTTGAGTCCGATGCGGTAGAGTCGTTTGCGGTGTGTGTCAGTGGAGAGTGTGGGGGATCGGCAGGAAGCTGGGTCCTGGCATCGGTCTCTGGGCAGAGAGAGGACCAGGGCCTGGAGGGCCTCAGTGGTGGGGTCCCTGACTGACTGGGACCCTGGCTGGGATTGAGGGTGATGGGCCTGGGGGTATGTGGAATACTGGTGGTACTGGGGATAGGAGGACTGAGTGGTATACTGGTTAGACTGGGCCGAGGTGGAGGTAGAGGTGGAACTGAGTATCTCTGAGCCACTCTGCCCCCCCAACTCTCTCCCCTGCCCTGTCACAGTTGACTCCATCCTCGACCCTCCTCCCTTCAACAATTCCTCACTGGGAGGGGGGGCAGGGAACTCTTTCTCATCCCCCAGCTGGGAGGTTGTTGTTTGTCTCCCTACCCCTCCACCCCCCTCTCCCCCTCCCCCTCCCCCGTCCATTGAGGCTTGCCTGCTTCCTCCCCCCCCTGCCCCTGTGTTGCCGTGGGTAGTGGTGGTAGTGGAGGTGGTAGTCGTGGAGACAGTGTAGTTGTTGGTGTCGATGTGAACGGTGACATCTCTGAAGGCCATGAGCAGGGAGCTGGCGCTGCGAGGCATACAGGCACTCTGACCAGCCGCCCGAAACGCCTCGGGGTCCATCAGCAGCCCCCCTGTCCCCCCCTCAACCCCCCCCGACAGGCTCCACCCACGCAGGGCCTCGTCTATCGAATGGGCCAGCGAGCGCACCTGGAATAAGAATCATAATACTAGTTATAGGAAGACCTTTAAGCTGTATTATAATGAAACACTAGGCTCACTGTAACGGCGAACTATTATGATGCTAGGCTATGCTAGTGTTACATAAAGCCCACCTGCTCTGAGAAGCAGTCCTCCAGCTGTGTGAGCGAGGGGCCAGGGCCCGTGGCAGGGGAGGCTGAGGGGGGCAGGGAGGTGGAGCGTGAGGGGGGTGGTGGGGGTGTTTTGGGGCGCAATGGTGGGCCCCCGCTCTCTAACAGGAAGCTGTGTCGCTGGGTGGGGTTCTGGCCCCGGGTGGGGTTGGGCCGGCGCAGGGAAATGCGGCGTGGCAACTTGCTCTCTGACAAAGAGTTCCGGATCTTCTGGAAGTTCTTACTGAGCTGGTACTGACGGAACGCTGTCTGAATACGACACGCAGCGCGCCGCGACACCAGGTGACCACCGTACCTCAGCTCCAACTCCTCTATCTACAGACAGAGAGGGGGGAGAAAAGAAGAGAGAGTAGAGAGAAAAATATTGTTGGCAAGGTTTTTTGGGGGAAATATTGTAGTCTTAACAGAACAATGCTAAAAGCCTCCGGTTGTTAAACTTGATGTTTCTCCAAATATAAAAGGAAAGTGGGACAAGCTCTCCTCTCTGAAAACAGTACAACACACCCCCTCACCAAACTCCAATAGCTTTCTACCAGATACACCTATCGCTACATCACTGTGTCTCAAACAGAAAGCAAACAGAAGACAAGTAACCCCCTTTTACGTCCTCTGAGGCTCAGATAAAGAGAGTGGGAGTGGAAGAGTGGGAAGGAGAAGCAGAGAAGAAGGGGGAGAGGGAGAATAAGGACAGAGAGAGAAAGACACACACACAGCGTGGTCCATTTGGCACTTCTCTGTGCAATATAAAGACATCTCCTGCAGTCAGCAGGAGCTATTAGCTGTTACCATGACAACCCATCATCCCCCATGTTCCTGTACCCGTGAGATGGAAGGCCTGGTGTCTTCTCTTTCTTACTCTCTTCTCTCTCATCAAGAGTACAGTATCATATACACACAGAAACACAAACCCAGTTAATCACAACCCACATGTATGCCTCTGCACACACACACACACCTGTTTGGTCTTGTTCTCCAGGGCAAGTTCATAGTCGCTGGGTCCTTCTCTACGAGCCACACCTACTGACCCCTCTGCTTCCTGTCTGCTGGAGGAAGTCCCGCCCTCCAGACCCAGCAGCTGCCCATCACTATGGAAACAATAACACTCACCTTCAACGCCTGGGATAACGTGTGTATGTGTGTATGTACTGTATGTGTGTGTGTGTTTCCTCCGCTGTTTTACCCTAATTGCTAGGTCTACCAGTTGTTATATAAGCCAGCTCTAAAACCACAGCTACTGTATAAAAGCAAAGACTGGTCATGTTTAAATAATGACTACATCACTAATGTTCCTCTCTGGTTCTACTATTCAGCTAACAATGTGTGTGTGTGTGTGTGTGTGTGTGTGTGTGTGTGTGTGTGTGTGTGTGTGTGTGTGTGTGTGTGTGTGTGTGTGTGTGTGTGTGTGTGTGTGTGTGTGTGTGTGTGTGTGTGTGTGTGTGTGTGTGTCTGTTTTTACGTGCTAGAGGCTACCTTTTATTAACACTCTATTCAAAACACCACCATACTCTCGCTGCAGTCCGCTAATACAGGACTATTAATAACCTCTAACGAGTCACAAACCCGGATCCGGGATCCCCCCCATCAAAAAAGCTGACTAGCATAGCCTAGCCTAAAGCCACAGGGATATCATATAATAAAATGTTCATGAAATCACAAGTCCAAGACACCAAATGAAAGATACACATCTTGTGAATCCAGCCATCATTTCTGATTTTTAAAATGTTTTATAGGGAAGACACAATATGTATTTCTATTAGCTAACCACCATAGCAAAAGACACAACTTTTTTTCCCAACATTTTTTTCCTGCATAGGTAGCTATCACAAATTCGACCAAATAAAGATATAAATAGTCACTAACCAAGAAACAACGTCATCAGATGACAGTCTGATAACATATTTATTGTATAGCATATGTTTTGTTTGAAAAATGTGCATATTTCAGGTATAAATCATAGTTTTACATTGCAGCCACCATCACAACTCTCACCAAAGCAACTAGAATAACTACAGAGAGCAACGTGAATTACCTAAATACTCATCATAAAACATTTATGAAAAATACACAGCGTACAGCAAATGAAAGACAAAGATCTTGTGAATCCAGCCAATATTTCAGATTCTTTAAGTGTTTTACAGCGAAAACACAATTTAGCATTATATTAGCTTACTACAATAGTCAACCACACAGCAGCATTGATTCATGCACGTTAGCGATAGCGAATAAACCAGCAAAATATATAAATTCTTTCACTAACCTTCTCAAAACTTCATCAGATGACAGTCCTATAACATCATATTACACAATACATATATTGTTTGTTCGAAAATGTGCATATTGAGCGCCACAAATCGTGGTTATACAATGAGAATAGTAGCCAAGCTGCCAACAAAATGTCGGGAGAAATCTTGGGAGAGGCACCTAATCTAATCAATAACTAATCATAAACTTGACTAAAAAATACAGGTTGGACAGCAAATGAAAGATACATTAGTTCTTAATGCAACCGCTGTGTTAGATTTTTAAAATTAACGTTACTACGACATACAGCGTGCGCTAAAGCGAGACCGCACCGAAATTAATGGCGGAATAATAGTTTTACATTTTTCAACAGAACAACGAATTAACATCATAAATAGTTCTTACTTTTTGATGAGCTTCCATCAGAATCTTGTGCAAGTGGTCCTTTGTCCAGAATCATCGTTGCTCGGTTGTAGATTGCCGTCTTCAACTTAGGAATTAGCAGCAAACATTAGCTATGTGGCCCAGACGTGCCCAACTCTTCATAACGCAGCACAAAGAAATATCCGAAAATCGCAATATACTGATATAAACTGATATAACTCGGTTTAAAATAACTACATTATGATGTCTTTAACACCTATATCGAATAAAATCAGAGCCGGATATATCTAAGGCCTATAACGAGAGCTTTTCAGAATGCCATCCTGAGGTCCTCCTTTGCGCCATGACGAACGTTGAAAAGAGTGCACCCCCGAGCCTTTATATGGATCTGCCTAGCAACACCATTCCAATTCTCACTGCTTAATAACATCTAGGGGAAATCGTATGCAGTGCATGTCGACTCATAGATAACATTTAATTTAATAAACTGACCCTGGAACAGAGCATCGATTTCAGATTTCTCACTTCCTGACAGGAAGTTAGCTGCAACTTGAGTTCTGTTTTACTCACAGATATAATTCAAACTGTTTTAGAAACTAGAGAGTGTTTTCTATCCAATAGTAATAATAATATGCATATTGTACGAGCAAGAATTGAGTACGAGGCAGTTTAATTTGGGAACGAATTTTTACAAAGTCGAAATGGCGCCCCCCTATTGACAAGAAGTTTTAAAGAACCAGTGCACTAGTTTTGTGAAAAAAATATTTTTAACAATGCTTGGCACTGCGAACGGTTCAGACCCCTTCCCTTTTTCCACATTTTGTTACGTTACAGTCTTATTCTAAAATAGATTTTTTTAATCCTCATCAATCTACACACAATGCACCATAATGATGAAATTATTATTAATATGTTTGTTTTAACTACCTTCTATAGATAAGTATTTTGACCCTTTACTATGAGACTCGAAATTGAGCTCCGGTGCATCCTGTTTCCATGGATCATCATTGAGATGTTTCTACAACTTGATTGGAGTCCATCTGTGGTAAATTCTATTTATTGAAAATTATTTGGAAATGCACACCTGTCTATAGAAGGTCCCACAGTTGACAGTGCATCAAAAACTAAGCCATAAGCCATGAGACAGGATTGTGTCAAGGCACAGATCTGGGGAAGGGTACCAAAAAATGTCTGCAGCATTGAAGGTCCCCAAGAATACACTGGCCTCCATCATTCTTAAATGGAAGAAGTTTGGATCCACCTAGGCTCTTTCTAGAGCTGGTCACCCGGCCAAACTGAGCAATCGGAGGAGAAGGGTCTTGGTCAGGGAGGTGACCAAGAACCCGATGGTCACTCTGGCAGAGCTCCAGAGTTCCTCTGTAGAGATGGAAGAACCTTTCAGAAGGAAAATCATCTTTGCAGCACTCCACCAATCAGGCCTTTAAGGTAGAGTGGCCAGACGGAAGCCACTCCTCAGTAAAAGGTACATGACAGTCCGCTTGGAGTTTGTCAAAAGGCACCTAAAGGACTCTCAGACCATGGGAAACATGATTCTCTGGTGTGATGAAACCAAGATTGAACTCTTTGGCCTGAATGCCTAGCGTCACATCTGGAGGAAACCTGGCACCATCCCTTTGGTGAAGCATGGTGATGGCAGCATCTTGCTGTGGGGATATTGTTCAGCGGCGTGGACTGGGAGACTAGTCAGGGTCGAGGGAAAGATGAACGGAGAGATCCTTGATGAAAACCTACTCCAGAGTAGAGGTCGACCGATTATGATTTTTCAACGCCGATACCGATACCGATTATTGGAGGACAAAAAAAGCCGATACCGATTAATCGGCTGATTTTTTTTTTTTTTTTTTAGTTTTATATATATGTATATCATACACACACACACACATTTTTGTAATAATGACAACTGCAACAATACTGAATGAACAATGAACACTTTTATTTTAACTTAATATAATACATAAATACACACACACACACACACAGCTGAAGTGACAATGATACTGAAGAGTCTGCTTAGGAGACAAATACTCTCAACTGTTTGAATAAAAATAGAGTTTAAGTTACCTGTGATGAATGTTGAAAACAAAAACTGTCATTTCTATATGCAGGAAATCCTATTTTAATAATGGGCATGGTAAGAATTGACGACCAAAGTGCGAGTCATAATTCCCATGACACCTTCTAGCAAAATCGGAAAAGCGGTTCCTTCATTTATTCCATAGGATATTTTTAGATTCACTTAAAATAAGGTCTGTGTTTCGTGTAGGCTTACACCACCTTGCCAATTTTATAACTGTGTAGATATCCATAGGACAAGGTAACTCTGATCAATATTGGCTAAATATAAGCGAAGATCATTTTTTTTGTAGAGTGGATTTATGAAAATATGTTGACAAACGTTACCTTATCCTAGTGAGATTTACACAGGTATCAAAACGTCGAGGCGGTTTAAGCCTGCACGAAACACAGACCTTATTTGAAGTAGATCAAGACATTCTCTATGGAAGACATGAACGATAAAATAACGAAGGAACCCCTGTCAAGTTCAGCCACAAGTTATTACAGGAATTATAACGCGTCGACTATTTCTCTCTAAACCATATACCTTTGACTAATCCGGAAACTATCACCTCGAAAACAAAACGTCTATTCCGTTCTGTATTTTATCTAACGGGTGGCATCCATGAGTCTAAATATTCCTGTTACATTGCACAACCTTCAATGTTGTCATAATTACGTCAAATTCTGGCAAATTAGTTCGCAAAGAGCCAGGCGGCCCAAACTGTTGCATATACCCTGATTCTGCGTGCAATGAACGCAAGAGAAATGACACAATTTCACCTGGTTAATATTGCCTGCTAACCTGGATATCTTTTACCTAAATATGCAGGTTTAAAAATATATACTTGTGTATTGATTTTAACAAAGGCATTGATGTTTATGGTTAAGTACATATTGGAGCAATGACAGTCATTGATTGATTGTTTTTTATAAGATAAGTTTAATGCTAGCTAGCAATTTACCTTAGCTTACTGCATTCGCGGCACAGGCAGGCTCCTCGTGGAGTGCAATGTAATCAGTGTTAGAGCATTGGACTAGTTAACTGTAAGGTTGCAAGATTGGCTCCCCCGAGCTGACAAGGTTAAAAATCTGTCGTTCTGCCTCAGTTCCTAGGCCGTCATTGAAAATAAGAATGTGTTCTTAACTGACTTGCCTAGTTAAATAAAGATTAAATAAAGGTGTAAAAAAATATATATATATATATCGGCAAATCGGCGCCCAAAAATACCGATTTCCGATTGTTATGAAAACTTGAAATCGGCCATTCCGATTAATCGGTCGACCTCTACTCCAGAGCGCTCAGGACCTCAGACTAGGGCAAAGGTTTACCTTCCAACAGGACAACAACCCTAAGCACACAGCCAAGACAACGCAGGAATGGCTTTGGGAAGTCTCTGAATGTCCTTGAGTGTCCCAGCCAGAGCCCGGACTTGAACCCGATCGAACATCTCTGGAGAGACCTGAATATAGCTGTGCAGCGACGCTCCCCATCCAACCTGACAGAGCTTGAGAGGATCTGCAGAGAAGAATTTGAGAATCCGCAAATACAGGTGTGCCAAGCTTTTAGCACCATACCCAAAAACACTCAAGGCCGTAGTCGCTGCCAAAGGCACTTCAACAAATTACTTAGTAAAGGGTTTGAATACTTATGTAAGTGGATATCTCAGTTTTTTTTACCAACATTAAAAAAACAACTGTTTTTGCTTTGTCACTATGGGGTATTGTGAGTAGACTGATGAGGGGGGAAAACAATGTAATCAATTTTAGAATAAGGCTGTAACAAAATGTGGAAAAAGTCAAGGGGTCTGAATACTTTCCGAATGCACTGTATATAAAACCTGTTGCTGTTCATTTTGCTCAAACCGGACACCCTATTAGTTCTCTGAGATACATTGGGATAGAAAGGGTTAATTTGTCATGCAGGGGAGGGGACATTGGGAGGAAACTACTTCAAAGGAAATCTTTCTGGATCCACAGGGTCAACACACTGTCCCATATCTTGGCCTGAATGAGGAGTTTGATTTGAAACCTTTTCTATAGTTCTATGTCCAAACTGCTGTTTTTACCTGAAGGGAATATTGTTGTCACGCCCTGATCTGTTTCACCTGTCTTTGTGATTGTCTCCACACACCTCCAGGTGTCCCTTGTTTTCCCCATTAGTCCCTGGGTATTTATTCCTGTGTTCCCTGTTTGTCTGTTGCCAGTTCGTCTTGTCTTGTCAAGTCAACCAGTGTGTTTTTCCGTGCTCCTGCTTTTTCTTGTCTCTCTTTTGCTAGTCCCCCCGGTTTTCACCCTTGCCTGCCTTGACTCTGAACCCGCCTGCATGACCATACTGCATGCCCTGACCTCGAGCCTGCCTGCCACTCTGTACCTCCTGGACTCTGACCTTGTTATGATCTTTTGCCTGTCCACGACCATTCTATTGCCTGCCCCTTGGATTATAATAAATATCAGAGACTCGAACCATCTGCCTCCCATGTCTGCATCTGGGTCTCGCCCTGTGCCCTTATAATTGTGTATATATAGTACCAGTCAAAAGTTTGGACACATTAAAGGGTTTTTCTTTATTTTTACTATTTTCTACACTGTAGAATATTAGTGGATACATCAAAACTATGAAAAAACACATATGGAATCATATAGTAACCAAACAAGTGTTAAACAAATGAAAATATATTTGATATTTGATATTCTTCAAAGTAGCCACCCTTTGCCTTTGACAGCTTTGCACACTTTTGGCATTCACTCAACCAGCTTCATGAGGAATGTTTTCTCACATATGCTGTGGTAGCCATGCTGGTTAAGTGTGCCTTGAATTGTAAATAAATCACTGACGGTGTCATCAGCAAAGCACCCCCACACCATCACACCTCCTCCATGTTACACGGTGGGAACCACACATGCGGAGATCATCCATTCACCTACTGCGTCTCACAAAGACATGTTGTGAGACGCAGACATGCATTTATTTGGGCTGCAATTTCTGAGGCTGGTAACTCTAATTAACTTATCCTCTGCAGCAGAAGTAACTCTGGGTCTTCCTGTCTTGTGGCGGTCCTCATGAGAGCCAGTTTCATCATAGTGCTTGATGGTTTTTGTGACTGCACTTGAAGAAACTTTCAAAGTTCTTGAGATTGTCCACATTGACTGACCTTCATGTCTTAAAGTAATGATGGACTGTCATTTCTCTTTGCTTATTTGAGCTGTTCTTGCCATAATATGGACTTGGTCTTTTACCAAATAGGGCTATCTTCCGTATACCCCCCCCCCCCCCTCCCACCTTGTCACAACACACCTGATTGGCTCAAAAGTATTAAGAAGGAAATTAATTCCACAAATTTACTTTTAACAAGGCACACCTGTTAATTGAAATGCATTGCAGGTGACTACCTAATGAAGCTGGTTGAGAGAATGCCAAGAGTGTGCAAAGCTGTCATCAAGGCAAAGGGTGGCTACTTTGAAGAATCTCAAATATAACATATATTTGGATTTGTTTAACACTTTTTTGGTTACTACATGATTCCATATGTGTTATTTCATAGTTTTGATGTCTTCACTATTATTCTACAATGTAGAAAATAGTAAAAATAAAGAAAAACCCTTGAGTGACTAGGTGTGTCCAAACTTTTGACTGGTACTGTATATAATTGTAAACATTTATCACATTCCTCATGTATGGTTATATATTTTGATTGTTTTAATGTTGATTCTGTGAACCTATATTGCTTTTTTACCTCCTGTTTCAGGATGTGAAGTCACTGAGCACTGCCCCAATATATAGGACCTTTCACCCACACCTGGAATATGAATGCCTGATGAAGACCTAGCCCACTGGGTACACACTGTTTGAACCAACATTGTTTCCACATCATTTCAATTAAATGACTTTGATCCAGTGTCGAATAGACGTTGAATTGACGTACGTGCCCTGTGGGAAGGGTCGAAATACACACACACACACACACACACACACTGGTTTCTCCGCCTCCTCTAATGTCAAAGTGAAGGAGAAATTAACATCTGTCATCTCACATCACCGTACAGACACCCACAGCCAGAGGACACACACACACACACACCTGCACAAACATACACAAACTCACTCACACATGAACATGAACTAACAGACAAGCTCAAAATATAACATGCAACCACAAGGCCAATACAGTCAGCTGTGGTATGATCAGTACATATTGAGCTATCTCTAAAGGTTATGTCTGCCTCTACACCTTTACCTCTATTTACCAACAAACAAAACTGCTCTGAACTGTGGGTGAATACTTTGTGAATACTGTGTAGACTAACTTCCACTCTGAGAAACTCCCCTGTCTAACTGGACTTACAGGGGACACACACATGCGAACATGCACACATGCTAAAACACACACACACACACTTTGTACGGTCATAGTACAGTATGTGAGACTTATTTATACGGGTCACCATGTTAATGGGTGACCCATAGCTGGGTTGCTATGGCAGCCTATGTGTATGCACACAGTGTGGGTATACTGTACATGTGTACATGTGGATATGAAACACTGTCTCTACCCCCACCTCAAAGACATCATATGTAATGACAACATTGCCCTGCTCCCTCCAACCTCCTGAGGGCTACAGAGCTTTAGGTTGAATCAGTCACTGGTAGCACTTTCACTAGCATGCAACCTTTCACTAGCACACACACACAGACATGTCCATGCACACACACACACACAGAGACATTTCCATGTACACACACACACACACACAGACATGTCCATGCACACACACACACACACACACACACACACACAGACATTTCCATGTACACACACACAGACATGTCCATGTACACACACACACACACACACACACACACACACACACACACACACACACACACACACACACACACACACACACACACACACACACACACACACACACACACACACACACACACACACAGACATGTCCATGCACACACACACACACACACACACACAGACATTTCCATGTACACACACAGACATGTCCATGCACACACACACACACACACAGACATGTCCATGCACACACACAGACACAAACATGTCCATGCACACACACACACACAGACATGCCAATGCACACACACACACAGACATGTCCATGCACACACACAGACACAAACATGTCCATGCACACACACACACACAGACATGCCAATGCACACACACACACACAGACATGTCCATGCACACACACACACAGACACAGACATGTCCATGCACACACACAGACACGGACATGTCCATGCACACACACAGACACAGACATGTTCATGCACACACACACACACACAGACATGCCCATGCACACACACACACACACACACAGACATGCCCATGCACACACACACAGACACAGACAGAGTTTGATGGCATTTGTGTAGTGTGTGGACATGGCTTGAGCAGCACACACACACACACACACACACACACACACACACACACACACACACACACACACACACACACACACTGAAGGGAGATCCACGGGGGCAAAATGACAGAGCCATTAGATAGCCCTGCTGAAAGAATCAGGATTAGCACTGCAGGGTAGACTGGAGAGAGGGAAGATCAAAGTAGAGAGGGAGAGACACACAGACAGACAGAGAACGAGAGAGAAAGCAAGAGAGAGAAAGCAAGAGAGAGAGAAAAAGAGAGCTAGAGAGAAAAAGAGAGCGAGTGAGAGAGAGAGAGAGAGAGAGAGAGAGAGAGAGAGAGAGAGAGAGAGAGAGAGAGAGAGAGAGAGAGAGAGAGAGAGAGAGAGAGAGAGAGAGAGAGAGAGAGAGAGAGAGAGAGAGAGAGAGAGAGAGAGAGTTTATTTGACTTTTGTATATTATCTACCTCACTTGCTTTGGCAATGTTAACACATGTTTCCCATGCCAATAAAGCCCCTTGAATTGAATTGAATTGAATTGAGAGAGAGAGGACAAGAGGGGGCAGAGGGAAAAAAACTATCTATATGGAGTGTTTTCAGAGTGGGGAAGCCACAACCTTACCTGGAGGAGCCAGTGAGAGCAGCCTCTGGAGCCTCTGGAGCAGGACAACAGAACTGATGTAGTATTGTCTGACTCCTGTAGAGGGATAGAGGACGAAGAGAGGAGAGAGGGCAGAGGAAATAGGAGTGAGGGAAAAGGGGGCAAAGCGGGGGTATAGTGTGAGTGTTTCTTTACTCTTAGTAAAACAGCCGAGTTGGCTCAAAACCAAATTCTCTCAACACACACACACACACACACATGCGCACACACACAAACCTTAAAACAACAAAAACAGAATTCAGCTATCGGACATATTTAACAAATACAGACAGATGGTTACTCTCTCTCTCTCTCTCTCTCTCTCTCTCTCTCTCTCTCTCTCTCTCTCTCTCTCTCTCTCTCTCTCTCTCTCTCTCTCTCTCTCTGTCTGTCTCACACAAATACACATGCACACACAAACATACACACAAATTTGCAGTGTTTGCTTGTTGCCATGCCAAACATTGTCATAACAATGTCAAAATGTATAGCTTGAGAAAGATAGTCAGAAGAGTTAGCTAGACCTAAGTCATCAGTGATGTATTTTGGGGTCTGGGGTGTTTCAGGTCTCTCAACATCAGATTAGTTGTTGTGATGATGTATGGAAAACTGCCTCCCGAAGTTGACCTTCAACTGCCAGGCTTCTGCTGTCACGAGGAGACCAGTGTCCTGGCAAATGACTTGGGCTTTTCCCCAGCTCTGACAAATGTAATGGCTTGCTTTTTGATGCATGCAAGCGTTTTTCAAGAACTGTTTTAGGAAGAGTTCAATCCCAGCTGCTTATAAAAAAGCTTATAGGACCAGCCGGGACCTGGTAACAGTGGAATTCTCTGTCTGTCTCTATTGGCCATAGCAAGGTCACCTCTCTGTCTGTACAACACAAACACAAACACACGTCTCAGCCATTACATCTCTAATACAGAGAGCAGATTAATATTTTAACATGACACGTCTCCCTCTGCTCTCTCTCCTTCTCTCTGCTCTCTCACTCCATCTCTCTCTCTAACCTAGCCCCATTGCCCTAGCCTAGACTCTCATACGCATTATTAACCATCTAGGAGCGAGAGGTCAGAACACACGGTTACTCTTTTTCTCATCTCTCTCTCTCTCTCTCTCTCTCTCTCTCTCTCTCTCTCTCTCTCTCTCTCTCTCTCTCTCTCTCTCTCTCTCTCTCTCTCTCTCTCTCTCTCTCTCTCTCTCTCTCTCTCTCTCTCTCTCTCTGTTTCTCTCTCTCTCTCTCTCTCTCTTTCTCTCTCTCTCTCTCTCTCTCTCTCTCTCTCTCTCTCTCTCTCTCTCTCTCTCTCTCTCTCTCTCTCTCTCTCTCTCTCTCTCTCTCTCTCTCTCTCTCTCTCTCTCTCTCTCTCTCTCTCTCTCTCTCTCTCTCTCTCTAGAGAGTAGGTGATTACAGTTCGCTCCATGGGCTAAGTGGGCCAGATACGTGTGGATCAGCTGGAGGAAGGAGGGGGGAGAAATAGGGGGAGAGGAATGATACTTTCATCAATAGGCAGACTCACGTGCAGTCCCCCCCCCCCCCCCCAACACACACACAGACACAGCCTATTTCAGCATGTACAGTATGTTATACAGTCCCCCCCCCCCCCCCCCCCAACACACACAGACACAGACACAGCCTATTTCAGCATGTACAGTATGTTATACAGTCCCCCCCCCCCCCCCCCCCCAACACACACAGACACAGACACAGCCTATTTCAGCATGTACAGTATGTTATACAGTCTGCCGATCCCCCCGCAAAAACAATAACACCCACACCTGGAATATGAATGTTACAAATAAATTACAGTTTGTGCGCTGCGTAATGTGAGAAGAATAATGCCAGTTATATGGATAGATATAGTTGTTGAAGGGAGAGAGAAATATAAATATCTATATAAATAGATATTTTCTACTGTAGTTCCTGAATATCCTGTATGCCATAGCCTCTAGGTTTCCAAAGACAGACAGCTCTAATATCAGTAAGAGTCCACAGGTCCAGCCTGATGGAACTGTGGTTGTTCGTCACAGCCAAGCATCATCAATCTTGCATTTTGTTCCTCTCTTCTCCCCTCCTCTATTCCCTCTTTACTCTGTTCTTGTCCCCAGAGGGGGTGGGGGGTGGGGGGGGGGGCATCACAGACACACAGTCATCACAGACACACAGACAGACAGACAGACAGACAGACAGACAGACAGACAGACAGACAGACAGACAGACAGACAGACAGACAGACAGACAGACACACACACACACAGATACACACACAGACACATACGCAGACATACAGTACACTCCCACACACACACAAGGGGTTTTGTTCAAATTGATTCAGAACCACGGAGAGGGCTGCTACAGCTATAACAGTAGAGTTGAGCTGCATTTATTCTTAACAATTACAGTACAGCAGTTGTAGAGTTGTATTCAATCCAACTAGGTCTATGGTCTCATAATTAAAACTGACCCCTCAATCAGGTTTCAAAGCAGTGTTTCTTTGCCAAGAGTGCAGCATGCATTTGAGCCATATCCCTCCGAACAAACACACACACACGCACACATGCACACATACACATACACATGCACGCACACACACACACCACACACACACAGCTGTTTGTTATATAATCTCCCATGTTTTGGTCTATCTTGGCAAATAATCCGCTTCTGTAAATTCTCCACGTCACTCTCATGATGATCCTACCGTTGTAACAGCCAACTTCGGCAGGCTGGCAGGCTTATATTTTACAAACGGGACATTTTCGAGTTGCCACACACACACTTTATTTGTTCGCGTTGCTAAAGGCTATAGTAAACAGACTCACTCTGATTGCCTGGTGAGAGCCAGCGAGCGACAGAAAGTGGTAGGAGTGAGGGGAGCTATGGGAACCAGGGGAACCAGTGTGTGGCTGCTGTCCTCCCCCTCGCCCGGGATGGCCTTGCCTTGCAGAGGGCTCAGTGACTGTGGCTGGGGATGGGCCGGTACCAGCTGCATGTCCTCCGGATTGGCGGGTTGAGGAGAGGACTTTTCTGGCTCAGCAGGAGGAACCTCAGGCATGGGCTGGGCGGGCAGAGAACCGGTGTCTTGTGGGTACGGATGTTGATGCTGAGGATGATGACAATGAAGGCTCAGGTTGTGGTCTGGGTGATGATGGGGAGGTTGTACACCTCTTGCTTCACGCAGATTCCTGTTCTCCCCAAGCAGCTCATCCACGCGTCGGTCCAGTTCGTCAATGCGCAGGCGTTGTGTTTGGATGAGGCTCTGCTGGTTCTGAACAATAGTGGTCAGTTCTCTAAGGTACAGAACCACCTGAACTGGGTTCTCTAGCAGGCTGGTCCCCTGCACAGCCATGACCATAGAGAGAGAAAGAGATAGCAAAGGAGAAAGAGAAAGAGAGAGAGATGATCAAGTGTAGAGGAGAGGTAGCCTAAATTCCTTCTTCCTGCTAGAATAGATGAATGAGATGAGAGGTCTTCCTCCTCTCTTCTCCTTAGCTTTTTATTCTTCCATTAGTCTCTCCTTTTGTTTGACTCTTCTCTTCTGTTTTTAATCCTCTGTTCTGTTTCTGAGATGATCGGTAGCGAATAGACAGATAAATAGGCTACTCCGTTTCAAAATGGAAAGAGAGAGAGAGAGAGAGAGACATAGAAAAAGAGAGATAATGATCTGATGTAAATATTCCTGTCTTCCCGTGATAAGAGATTCTCTCTCCTTTCTCCCTCGCAGACACTGATACAGCTCTGTTGAGTGCTGCTGATGATGGAAGGATCCAGATCCAGATGTGACCGGAGGAGGGGCGCAAGGCGAGTTGGGCAAGGGTGTGTGGCGTCATCACACATGAATGCGCACACGCACGCGCACACACAGCCTAGTGTGTTTAACACTCTCCTCTCTGTATCTCTGTAGTTATTTACTGTAGGCTTATTTCTGAATTATGTAACACATGCTCTGTCTGCGCACTATAGCCCGTCACACACACAAGTACTCACGCACGCACACACACAAACGCACACTATTGCTCCGTAGCAATCACATCTGTAGCCATGAAATGCTTTGAAAGGCTGGTCATGGCTCTCATCAACACCATCATCCCAGAAACCCTGGACCCTCTCCAATTCGCATACCGCACCAACAGATCCACCGATGATGCAATCTCTATTGCACTCCACACTGCCCTTTCCCACCGGGAGAAAAGGAACACCTATGTGAGAATGCGGTTCATTGACTACAGCTCAGCGTTCAACACCATAGTGCCCTCCAAGCTCATTACTGAGCTAAGGACACTTGGACTAAACACCTCCTTCTGCAACTGGATCCTGGACTTCCTGACGGCCCGCCCCAGGTGGTGAGGTGAGGCAACAACACACCGCCACGCTGACCATCAACACGGGGGCCCCTCAGGGCTGCGAGCTCAGTCCCCTCCTGTACTCCCTGTTCACCCATGACTGCGTGGCTACGCACGATTCCAACACCACCAATAACTTTGCCGACAACACGACGGTGGTAGGCCTGATCATTGACGACAATGAGACAGTCTATGGAGAGGTCAGAGACCTGGCAGTGTGGTGCAAGGATAACAACCTCTCCCTCAACGTGGGCAAGAAAGGAGATTATCGTGGACTAGACTACAGGAAATGGAGGGCTGAACACGCCCCCATTCACATGGACGAGGCTGTAGTGGAGGGGTTCGAGAGCTTCAAGTTCCTAGTGTCCACATCACTAAGGACCTATCATGGTCCAAACTGTATATCACTAGGGCCGAACTCCCTGCCATCCAGGACCTCAATACCAGGCGGTGTTAAATTGTCAAAGACTCCAGCCACCCAAGTAATAGACTGTTCTATCTGCTACCGCATGGCAAGTTGTACCAGAGCGCCAAGTCTGGGACCAAAATGCACCTGAACAGCTTCTACCCAGAAGCCATAAAACTGCTGAACAGTTAATCAAATTGTTACCCGGACAATTTACATTGTCCCCCTTTATTATTTATTAATCTTAATTGTTTTGCACTGGCTCCATGCACACTCATTAGACTCTACCCACACACTCACACTACATATGCTCACACACACAAAACACACACCCACATGCATATTGACGCCACACACACAAACACTCAAACATTGACACACTTTCACACTGCACATACGACTGTACATACGCTGTTGCTACTCTGTTTGTTATATATCCTGATTTCCTAGTCGCTTTTACCCCTACCCACATGTACATACTGTATTACCTCAAGTACCTCAACTACTTCGTACCCCTGCACATTGACTCGGTACTGCTACTCCGTGTATATAGCCTCGTTATTATTTTTTTTACCAATAGAATTAGATTAGATTTGACACACACACACACACACACACACACACACACACACACACACACACACACACACACACACACACACACACACACACACACACACACACACACACACACACACACACACACACACACACACACACAGAGCTCTGTAGAAATCTGTACAGAGTTCTGGTGGTCGACACCAGAACTACACTGGACTTTGTGCAAACTGGAAACCACGTATCCTGAGGGCACATTTATTGTAGCTGGGGACTTAATTAAAGGAAATCTGAGGAAAACGCTCCAGAAATTCTATCAACACATGGCCTTTGCTACTCACGGCGAGAGCGTTCTTGGCCATCGCTATTCTCCTTTCAGGGACAGCTACAAGGCTACCCACCCTTCCTTCTGGAAATCTGACCACGCCTCTATCCTGCTCCTCCCCCTTATTGGCAGAAACTTAAGCAGGAAGAACCCGTGGTAAGGACTGTTCAACATTGGTCTGACCAATCGGAATCTATGCTTCAAGATTGTTTTGATCAGGCGGACTGGGATATGTTCCAGGTCGCCTCTGGGAATAATATCGAAGTATACACTGACTAGGTGACTGGATTCATCAGTCCACTGGGTTCATACTGGGTTCATACTGTGATGATTAGAAACCGTGGATTGATGGCAGCATTCGTGCAAAACTAAAAGCGAGGACCATCGCATTTAACCACGGCAAGGTGGCTGGGAACATGAACATGTACAACCAGACCAACTATGACCTCCGTAAGGCAATCAAAGTGGAAAAACTTTAGCATAGAGACAACGTGGAGTCACAATTCAACGGCTCAGACATGAGATGCGTGTGGCAGGGACTACAGACAATCATGGATTATAAAGGGAAAGCCAGCCACATTGTGGACACCGACACCTCGTTTCCGAACAATCTAAATACCTTTGCCTGCTTCAAGGAAAACAACACTGGGCCACCGACGTGGGCCCCACCACTCACTAGGACTGTGTGCTCCCGATCTCTGTGGCCGATGTGAGTAAGACATTTAAGCATGTTAACCCTCGCTAGGCTACTGACCCAGACTGCATCCCAAGCCGCGTCCTCAGAGCATGCGCAGACCAGCTGGCTGGAGTGTTTACCTATGTATTCAATCTCTCACTAACCCAGTCTGTTGTCCCCGCTTGCTTCAAAATGTCCACTATCGTTCCTGTACACAAGAAACTGAAGGTAACTGAACTAAATTACTATCGCCCCGTAGGAGCTTACTTCTGTAATCATAATGTGCTTTGAGAGGCTAGTTAAGGACCATTTCCCCTCCATCTTACCTGACACCCTAGACCCACTACAATATGGATTGTGCCCCAACAGATCCATGGATTATGCAATCGCCATCGCACTGCACACTGCCCTATCCCACCTTTACAAGAGAAATACCTATGTAAGAATGCTGTTCAGCCTTCAACACCATTGTACCCTCCAAGCTCATCATTAAGCTCAGGGCCCAGGGTCTGAACCCCTCCCTGTGCAACTGGATCCTGGACTTCCTGAAGGGCCGACCTCAAGTGGTGAAGGTAGGCAACAACACCTCGGCCACGCTGATCCTCAAAATGGAGGCCCCACAGGGGTGCATACTCAGTCCCTGTTCACCCATGACTGCGTGGCCATGCATGTCTCCAATCATCAAGTTTGCTGATGACACAACATTGTTAGGCCTGATTAGCAACAATTACGAGTCAGCCTACAGGGAGGAGGTGAGTGCCTTGGCGGAATGGTTCCAGGAAAAAAACCTCTCCCTCAACAACAACAAAATGAAGAAGATTATCGTGAACTACAGCAGACGGCACAGTGCACACCCCCATCCACATCAACGAGACGGCAATGGAGAGGGTCAAAAGCTTCAAGTTCCTCTGCGTGCAAATCACTGATGACCTGAAAGTTCCCTTTACACAGACAGTAGGGTGAAGAAGGTGCAACAGTGCTTCTTCAACATCAGGAGGTTGAAGAAATTCGGCTTGGCACCTAAGACCCTCACCGACTTCTACAGATGCACCATTGAGAACATCCTGTCGGGCTGTATCACCGCCTGGTACAGCAATTGCACCGTCTGCAACCGCAAGGCTTTCCAGAGGATGGTGAAGTCAGCCCAACACATCATCGGGGGCCCACTGCCTGCCCTCCAGGACATCTACAGTGTCAAAGGAAGGCCAAGAAGTTCATGAAAGACCCCAGCCTGTTCACCTGCTACAATCTAGACGGTGGAGAAAGTACAGGTGCATCAATGCTGGGACCGAGAGACTAATAAACCGATTCTATCTCCAGACCATCAGACTGTTAAACAGTCACCACTAGCCGGCCTCTGCCCTGAACATCAGACACTGTCACCAGCCGGCTACCACCCGGTACTCTACACTACACTTTAGAGACCGTTGCACTATGTACATAGAGTCATTGAACAATGATCACTTTAAGAATGTTTACATACTGTTTTACTCACTTTATATGTATATACTGTATTCTAGTCATGGCTGCATTTGGAAAGTATTCAGAACCCTTGACTTTTCCCACATTTTGCTACGTTACAGCCTTATTCTAAAGTTGATGAAATTAATTGTTTTCATCATCAATCTACACATAATACGGCATAATGACAAAGCAAAAACAGGTTTTTAGAAAATTTAGAAAATGTATTACAAATAAAAGAACTGAAATATCACATTTACATAAGTATTCAGAGCCCTGGTGCCAGGTTTCCACCAGATGTGACGCTGGGCATTCAGGCCAAAGAGTTCAATCTTGGTTTCATCAGACCAGAGATTCTTGTTTCTCATGGTCTGAGACTTCTTTAGGTGCCTTTTGGCAAACTCCAAGCGGGCTGTAATGTGCCTTTTTCCTGAGGAATGGCTTCCGTCTAGCCACTCTACCATAAAGGCCTGATTGGTGGAGTGGTGCAGAGATGGCTGTCCTTGTGGAAGGTTCTCCCATCTCCACAGAGGAACTCTGGAGCTCTGTCAAAAAGGGTTCTTGGTCACCTCCCTGAACAAGGCCCTTCTCCCCCGATTGCTCAGTTTGGCCGGGCGACCAGCTCTACAAAGAGTCTTGGTGGATCCAAACTTCTTCCATTTAAGAATGATGGAGGCCAGTGTATTCTTGGGGACCTTCAATGCTGCAGAAATGTTTTGGTACCCTTCCCCAGATCTGTCTTAACAAAATCCTGTCTCTGAGCTCTATGGACAATTGTTTCGACCTTGTGGCTTGGTTTTTGCTCTGACATGCACTGTCCAACTGTGGGACCTTATATAGACAGGTGTGTGCCTTTCTAAATCATATCCATTTAATATAATTTAGCACAGCTGGACTCCAATCAAGTTGTAGAAACATCTCAAGAATGATCAATGGAAACATGATGCACCTGAGCTCAATTTCGAGTCTCATAGCAAAGGGTCTGAATACTGTAATTAAGGTATTTCTGTTTTTGCTTTGTCATTAGGGGGGTATTGTGTGTAGATTGATAAGTAAAATAAAATATTTAATCAATTTTAGAACAAGGCTGAAACATAACAAAATGTGGAAAAAGTCAAGGGGTCTGAATACTTTCCGAATGCACTGTAACTACTGCTATACACACCTTTTCTATTCACATACTGTCTATACATACCATTCACATACTGTAAATATACACTATTTATATTCCGGACTCAGGTCCGGAACCTAATTTCCTGCAATTCTATCCATTTTGCAATGGGGTTTTGTACTGTGTATTTATATACAATATATACTTGTGTATTCTCGAAATAGCTCCTTCTAATGTTGCTCATTCTAATGTTGCATTTTAGTTACACTATTTATACACACCACATATTTATTTATTTACTGGATTCTTGACATAGCTCACTCTAATATATCTACTGCTGTACATATCATTCCTAGTCTATCTTGTGTAAATTCTGCCGGTGTAGATACAGTATGTATAGATTGCAATTGGATTACTGTTACAGTGCTATTTGGGTTGTTAATTGTATTTGTTTGTGTACCTGTTTGACATTTTATTGACTCTTAGGAGCTCGCTGCAACCGCTGTAACATCTACTAAACTGTGTACTTGACCAATAAACGTTGATTTGATTTGTGTGGTGGTTGTCTCAGTCTACAGCTGTGTCTGTCTCTAGGTCATCATTGGTAGGCCTAATGGTTCACATAGGTCATCTGGACAAAATTGTCAAATAAAGGCTGAATGAAATCAAACTGGTGTTTTGATTCTGCGCTGTGTTGTTGCTATCGTAACCCATTACTGACTGTTGCCATGGTGATCCCCTACTGACTGTGCTGTTGCCAAAGGGCTGCTTGCTTACTGTCATCTACGTGTGTGTTTGACCGGTCTCCTATCCTGTTGGTAATGATAAATTATAATACTATTTCTGTTGTGTGTGTGTGTGTGTGTGTGTGTGTGTGTGTGTGTGTGTGTGTGTGTGTGTGTGTGTGTGTGTCTGTCTGTCTGTCTGTCTGTCTGTCTGTCTGTCTGTCTGTCTGTCTGTCTGTCTGTCTGTCTGTCTGTCTGTCTGTCTGTCTGTCTGTCTGTCTGTCTGTCTGTCTGTCTGTCTGTCTGTCTGTCTGTCTGTCTGTCTGTCTGTCTGTCTGTCTGTCTGTCTGTCTGTCTGTCTGTCTGTCTGTCTGTCTGTCTGTCTGTCTGTCTGTCTGTCTGTCTGTCTGTCTGTCTGTCTGTCTGTCTGTGTGTGTGTGTGTATACACATTTTACAATAAGTCCTCACAAGAATAGCAAACCAACTAAAATTCAGAGAACTGAGGACATTTTGCCGGTCCTCACTTGTAAAAAGGCTATTTTAGGCTTAGGGGTTAGGTTTAGGGTTAGGGTTCAAATTAGGGTTAAGGTTAGAATTAGGGTTATTGTTAAGGTTAGAGGTTAGTGGTTAGGTTTAGGGTTAGGGTAAGAGTTAGGTTTAAGGTTAAGGTTTATTGTTAGGGGTAGGGGAAGATAGGGGTAGGGGAAGGTAGAATTTTGAATGGGAATCCAAAAAGTCTTGACATGTATAGTAAGACATTGTTTGTGTGTGCGTGCGTGCGTGCGTGTGAGAGAGAGAGAGACAAGATGACAGATGGTTTCCATGGTGCAGCAGTAGACAAGATGAAAGGAGCGCTTTTCTTCTGTGATATAACACACACACATACATACATACACACACACACATGCCTATTCCCACACACATGGATAGATGGATAAATCTCACATCCCATGTAGTAGATATGGCATGACATGATTCTCTCAGTCCAATCTTAGCCATTACACCAAGAGGTTTGAACCTCTGGATGCTACATCAGTAATAGATAAAGTCAAACATCTGGGAACTTGTGCACAGGGATTAGAATTCTCAGCAATGAGCCATGGAGTAGTTGTGCTAATTCAAATCATTTAAATTAGAGCTTCTTCCGTCCTTCATTCCTTGACAGGGATCAGTGAATGTAGAACACAAAAACAATATGGTACAAGATGTTATCTTAAATAATGTATGTGGCATGAAACATCAATAGATATTTCTCTGGCACAGCCTACAATGTCTGTATTGTGAGTGAACTGTCCCTTTAAGGAACAGAACCTGTCACGCGGTACGACCATGCGGAAGTAGACAGTCTGACAGACAGAGTCGATGTTGTGTTTTAGCGGAGAGTAATAAACAACCAACTATTAGATAGATAACTGCGGCCGTGTACACACTACACGCTGTCAATGGTCAGGTAAGACCAATGAAATATATATTTACTTAATTATATTGTCGATAATAAGATAGCTCAATGAGTAACGTTATTTGACTCCAGCTGTGAGTGTGCCAATCTCCCGAGCTGTCTGGGTCCACAATCCGGAGAGAGAGGGCTGTTGCCTGGGAGCTGAGACTCCAGCACAGCAGTGGCTGGGGCCGCCGAGAGCTGGATGTAAAAGGTTTACATGATCTCGCTGCACGGAAGATACACTAGCTTTATAGCTAGCTAGCTAACTGGACAGTACACAATGCTAACTTTGTTATATGGGACATCATTATAAGTATGAGTTGCTAAGGCTGTCACTGCTTGTCACTTCCCAAGTTATTTATCTGTGTATGAGGTGACATGTCCAGGAAGGCCCGGCTGTTTGATTCAACCACCTCGTTGGGAGCGCCCAGCGAGTCACTCACTCACTCACTGACTGACTGTCTCTCTCCCTCTGTGTGTGTAGGATGAGTGTGAAGCAGTGTCTGGAGGGTCAGGTGTACTCTGTGCCTCTGATACAGTCAGACCTGAGGAGGGAGGAGGCTGTTCACCAGATAGCAGACACCCTGCTCTACCTAGAGACTATCTCTACTGACATCTTTACCAGGTACACACACACACACACACACACACACACACACACACACACACACACACACACACACACACACACATACACACACACACACAGACACAGACACAGATTGAGGAGTGTAAGTCATCCTAAAATAGCATGTTCTACATGTGTTGCCTGTTAGCTAAGATGCTCCTGGTTTATACATGACACATTTAACTACTTTATCAGTAGAACACACACACTCACATACTGTGACTTTCCCCTGGTGTGTGTGTAGGGTGTCTGAGAGTGTAGAGCGGAACCGCTGTCAGCTGCAGAGTGTGACAGATCGAATCAGGCTAGCCCAGGCCCGTGTCAACAAGATCAAAGGCAGCAAGAAGGCCACCAAGGTAATACACACTTCACACAGAGCTGTGACACATGTTCCCCTTCTAATCACTGTTCCCAATACATGCAGATCTCTGAGAGTACAATACTTGAGAGTACTATGAGATTTAGATTTGTGTGTGTGTGTGTGTGTGTGTGTGTGTGTGTGTGTGTGTGTGTGTGTGTGTGTGTGTGTGTGTGTGTGTGTGTGTGTGTGTGTGTGTGTGTGTGTGTGTGTGTGTGTGTGTGTGTGTGTGTGTAGGTGTTCTCCAGTGCTAAGTATCCAGCTCCAGAGCGTCTCCAGGATTACTCCTCCATCTTCAGTGGAGCCACAGACCCTGCCTCCCAGACACGCCCCCGATACCGCATACAGGCCAAACTACGACCCCTTGATGACAAGGCCCTGCAGGTAACACACACACACACAAATGTACAAAACTTTATTTGGATCTACTGTAAAACATTTCAGTACAAAGGACCTGCATTTTTCAGAGGTCATGCAGATTGCAGGACTTTGGAAACAGAAAGCACTGGCTCCTCCACAACGCTAAACTACCTATTACAGTTGGTATATGTATAAAGCAAATGCAGCGTTCTAGCAGTATAGGCCTAGCTGTTTAGATACATGTAATATGACCATACCTTTTTGGCTTTCATCCACGATATACAGTCTGCTTAGTTCACAGGGCTTTTACTGCTGCATTTACAGACGTGCCTGTTATGTACATTTCTTGTGTTACTTTTTGAATGATTTTATTTTTCAAAATATTTTTCAAATTTTTTGTTTATTTAGTCAATATTTCATTAACTCTATTTGTTGAACTGCATTGTTGGTTAAGGGCTTGTAAGTAAGCATTTCACGGTAAGGTTAACACCTGTTGTATTCGGCGCATGTGACCTGGGGGGGTGGGGGGGAGACTGAAAAACACCAGCAAATTAGCTCCAAGTCATTTTAATATTGAGTAGCACCCCCCTCCCCTTTTGCCCTTCGTCGGGACATGGACTCTACCAGTTGTCGAAAGCATTCCACTGGGTTGCTGGCCCATGTTGACTCCAATGCTTCCCACAGTTGTGTCAAGTTGGCTAGATGTCCTTTGGGTGGTGGACCATTCTTGATACACACGGGAAACTGTTGAGCGTGAAAACCCCAGCAGCATTGCAGTTCTTTGTGTGTGTGTGTGTACCTTAGCTCAGCAGTGAATTTGTGCATCATTGATAGTGAACACCACTGAGTTCTCCCTTGCTGCCGGAACCAAAAACTTACAGGAACAGGAGTATTTTTTTGCTGTGTCTGAGAGGGAGAGAACGATTTGAGCACTTTCCTGGCTCAGAGATGTATTATTTATGAAACCTCAAGCACTGCAGAGAGAGAGGGAGATGAGAGAGTGAGTGAATGAGTGTGAGGGAGAGAGAAATAGACAGAGGCTGATGACAAAAAGAGAAAGAGTGGGAGTTATTCATTCTGTTGAAGGTTTTGAATTTGTCTCTCTCTCTATCTCTTGCCTGCAAGGCTGTCTCTATTGAAAGCTACTAGCTCTCATTTCGTACAAAAACAGAGATGGAAAGCAAAGCCAATTCATGTTTACGTCTGGTGACCATTTGTCTTTACTGAAGGAGGTTCTTACTGGACTCATCCCATCTAATATCTGTCCTCTCTTGTTCTACACCCCTCTCTCTCTCTGTCCACCTCTAGGAGAAGTTGTGTTATTACCCGGTGTGTGTGAGCAGTAAGAAGCGTTCGGAGGATGAGACCGAAGAGGGGCTGGGCGGTCTGCCTCGAAACATATCCTCTGTCAGCTCCCTGCTGCTCTTCAATACTACAGAGAACCTGTTAGTACACACACACACACACACACACACACACACACACACACACACACACACACACACACACACACACACACACACACACACACACACCTACCCCCCCCCCCCCCCCCTCTAACTGGTTGTATATGTGTTTAGGTATAAGAAGTATGTTTTCCTGGACCCCCTGGCTGGGGCGGTGACTAAAACACACACCACTCTGGAGACAGAGAAGGAAGAGAAACCATTTGACGCTCCCCTATCCATAACCAAGAGAGAACAGCTGGAGAGACAGGTACTCACACCATACATACTGTATACACACTCCCACACTATTCTCTAAAGAACTGGAGGCCTGTGGCATTGCTGTCTTTGGACTATAATATTTTTTCAATGGGCCATACTAACAAGTTAAAGTGTGACTGTAAATTATTACACTTTATTTCTTTCTCCTGCTCTCATTCCCTCTCCATCTGTCCCTGTAGACAGCAGAGAGCTACTTCTATGTTCCAGACCTGGGTCAGGTCCCAGAGATAGATGTCCCGTCCTACCTACCAGACCTGCCAGGCATTGCTGACGACCTGTCCTACAGCCAAGACCTGGGGCCCGGCATCGCACCCTCTGGACCCACACACACCTTCCCTGAACTACCGATCTTCACTGGGGAGGACATGCCCGGTACACAGACTATCTCTGTTGTGTGGATTATACAGAAGTTTCCATGGAAATCGGTCATATCAAATGAGGCAAATGTTTAGAAAGAGGAGGAAGGGAAGCGCTACTAAGGTACACTATAGTATATTTTGGTATATAGAAGGTGCTATTTGGTAAAAGGTGTAAATTGGTCATCAAAAAGAAAGGAGGACCAAGGCACTCTTCATATAATTAATTAAAATGCCTTTATTAGTATGGCATGTTCAATAGAAACAAAGTTGTTAAAAACCGACGCGTTTCGGCTGCATGGCCTTCGTCAGGGAGTACAATGGCAAATGTTTCTATTGGTTATGTTGATTTGTTTGTTTGTTACAGGTTCTCAATTCCAAGTTGCAGTCCCGCCTCTTCCCCCACCTCCTCCTCCCCCACCAGAGCCCACACATATCCCCACCCCTCCCCCTGGTCTCCCCCCTCCTCCACCTCCTCCCCCACCTCCACCTGCAAATAGCCCTGCAGACGCCAGCACAGGTAACACACACACAGTATACACACACACTATACACAAACACACTCTCCTTCTCTTGAAAAGTGTATTTACCTCCAGCTCCTGTAGTGGGCGCTCCCAGCGAGGTGGTTGAATCAAACAGCCGGGCCAGTCTACTAGAGTCCATACGCAACGCTGGAGGCATTGGCAAGGCCAAACTACGCAACATCAAAGAACGCAAGATGGAGAAAAAAAAACAGAAGGAGCAGGAACAAGGTAAAGGAGAAGAGGGGAGGGAGAGGTGGATGAGTGTCTTGATTTCTCCTATTGAATGACAAACGAGAGGTTACTCTTGAACCTGGTGACTCTTTGAGAACATTTTATAGTCCCAACAGAGCAATGATCGCTACAGGCTTCCAGTTCTTTAAAGGGGAAATCAGCAGTTGCTACATCCATTTCTGGACTTATAAATGAATAATATGTACCCATTGATTCTTAAAGAGTACAACTTATCAATGCCTCATGAGCTTAGTTCAACTGTCGTATCCCATCAGAACCCAAAATATAAGGTTGTTTTACTCCAATGTTTGTAAACCAAATAAATATAAACAAACACTGTATAATCTAAAACATAGTTAAAGCTATAATTTTGATATCATGGATGGTCAGTCCTTGCATCCATAGCTGTCATTGAATTTGAGTGGTTACATTTCTCCAGCCCCATCTCTGCACTTTTTGCTGAGAACGCTTTGTTATTGTTTTAACTGCTAATTTAACTTACAGGGCATATTTGGGACATAGTGTGTGTGTGTGTGTGCAGACTCCAAACCACAGTTACCCAACTAGTCATAGAGAACAGGTCAGGGCTGCATGACCTTTAGATATATAAACATTACCTTCATTAAAGCACTGATTTAACTACACTCTGTTTTTATCTGTAAGACTTTGCTGTGTGTGTGAGCAAGCAAGCTTGTGTGAGAGCAGGAGCGAGCATGTGTGTTAGACCTTTGAGTGAGTCCACAGTCATTAGTGATGGTTCAGTTGTTGCTGGACCACTCAAACGTTTAACAGCGGGGTTCATCTGAGCAGGAAATAAAGACTACTAGTTGTTCACTAGCTGAACTATTTATGTTGTGTGTAGCTACAGTAGATGTAACTGCTCTGGTCTCTCTCCACTGTACTAAAAATGCCATAGAAATGTAGTATCATCTCTGCTTCACTGCATTGTGTTCCCTCTCCCTCAGTGGTAGCAGCAGCCAGTGGAGGAGACTTCATGTCAGATCTCTTCAATAAGTTGGCCATGCGAAGGAAAGGTGAGAATGCTCCTCCTCCCCCATTCTTCTCTCATCTCCCCTGGGTTATTGTCCCTCTGAAAGTAATGTAGTAGTATTTCTAGGTCTTGGTGATAGTAGCATTTGTGTGTTTCCCAGGTATCTCTGGTAAGGGTCCTGTAGGTGGAGACTCAGGGGAGGGCACAGCTGGCTCTGGCAGCGCATTCGCTAGGATGTCCGATGTAATCCCGCCTCTTCCTGCCCCCCATCAGCCAACCGCTGAAGACGAGGACGACTGGGAGGCCTGAGACTATCAGAACCAATGGAACTCTGAGCACATCTAGCTCTAAGCCAATCAAAGAACAGAATACTGAGGAAGGAAACTAACTTTTGTTGATATTTTTTTTTTTATACCTTTATTTAACTAGGCAAGTCAGTTAAGAACAAATTCTTATTTACAATGATGGCCTACCCCGGGCCAATTATGCGCCGCCCTATGGGACTCCCAACCACGGTCGGATGTGATACAGCCTGGATTCGAACCAGGGACTGTAGTGACGCCGCTTGCACTGAGATGCAGTGCCTTAGACCGCTGCGCCACTCGAGATCCCCCCCCCCCCCAAAATGTGATGCTGTACTGTCTGTGGGGTTCCTTCAAGATCAGGGATGGGCAACTGTATGTATATATTTTTTGACTCAGTCGGGGTCTCAATTTACTGTTGAGTTATGTATTATATTATTCTAAGGTGCAGTTTCGACATTTGGTTGTGCATCAGCAGTCACTCAATTAGCCCATGTCAGCTAAAATGATTTAGTCTAGTGGCCAGCTAACTTACCAATCTATCTAAACTTGTAGTAAGCATTGTCGAATTACAGACCCGGGTGGAGCCCATTGATCATCAGTTATCATATTAAAAACTGCAAACATTTGCCTCCACCCTATAGGGGGGGGGGGCGCAAAAAATGTTTGCTCATGGGGGGGAGCAGCAGACCCACGAGCCACTGCGGCTGTTCATGTGTTCCGTTTTTGTGGCCCCCACAGCCCATCCCTGATCCAGATGGTAGACAAATGTACTGATCCTTATTGAGAGAATACTGGACAAACAACTACAGGAGATAAGTCAGACTTCATCTCAGCATTGTAAAGATGTTTGTTATAAAGTATAATCAAGTAACACGTAAATATAATTACATAACACCACACTAAAGCAGCACAACATTTCTATCAGAATGTTATGAACATCATGCATAAAATACTGTCAGTGGAGAGTTGACTAATCTGTACTGTTGGAGAGGTATGGGTGTAAAACATACAAAGAGCCTCAACCATCATGCTTTGACGAGTGTGTGCTTTAACATCCCTCCAATCGAGGAGAATCCAATCAGAACTCCTGTCTCCAGAGCGAGGATATCCGAGAGGTGAGGTAGCTCTCTTCTGACCAGCGTTACACACCAGAACACCTGCTACCCCTTCCTCTCATAGCTGCTGCTGTTTCTTCTTCTCCATAAAGAACTGAGAAAGAGGAAAGAAGAAGTTGGGTCAGAGGGCCTGTGCTCTACAGTGTGTGTGTGTGTGTGTGTATTATCCATTGCAGGTGTGTGTGTATTACCCGTCTCAGGCCGGCGAAGGCAGGGCCGAAGCTGGTGTGTGTGTGCGTGTGTGCTCTGATCCAGTCGGGGAGTTTGGCCAGCGTTGCAGGTCGGGAGTACCGTCGGTCACACAGAACGATACATGCATAGTCTTCACTGTGACGGATGGCTCTTCCTGTGGGGAGAGGAAATGAGGTCATCCCCAGAAGATTGTTTGATTAGGGGTACAGAATGATTGATTAGGCCAGGGGTATACGTAGCTTGAAATATAGATAGATAGTTAATCTATAGTTAACTGAGAAGGTGTAGAAATATAGAGAGTACCTATGGATTGATTGACAGCCTTCATACAGAGGTTCTCTATCAGAGCCTGGCCTGGACTCCTCCCACCAGAGTGAGGCTGAAACAGAACAGAGTGTGCCTAAGCCATAGACTAACAATTAATGGATGCAGGATGGACTGAGCTTTCCATTCATCTCTGGCCCAGGTTCCGATTCGCTTTTCTCTCTATGCGTATTCTGACCTTGAACTTAAGCTTGAGAATAGCATGCTATTCACCCACAATTTGTTTGAGGTGGAGCTCGAATAAATGAAAGTGTGTCTACAGAAACACCATATTCTGACCGACTTCATTCTCCAATTGTTCCAGCAGTAATACGCGTGAGGAAACCATGAAAAAGGTCTTGTGAACCTACCGGTTCCAAGTGGAAAAATAGTTGATGTATGACCTTTAGAATGATTTGATTATATGCCCAGGCTTTTCTCAGTTTTATTTTACAATTTGTATCATGTTAAATATTAGCCACTATCAGGGGCCACCCACATACATGTATTTTTGGATCATTCCATTCCGATTATCTTTCTTTCCTATGTCACATCGGAGTAGTTGTTCCTGAGGGTCGCTAACATTAGTGGACCATATTAGGCAACGTTGTGCAATAATATGGGACATGTAGCCTATTTGAATCATTATGGAAGTCAGACCACACGTAGCAGGTTAAACCTGGAGCCTGGCGCATGGTTCAAGACGACTGGACCATTGTCATACAGTTCCATGATTAGTAAGGATTAGAGTACATTTATAGGATTATTGTTCAACCCCTATTGTACACTTTTTCCCCACCTTCCAATATTACATGGATTGAACTTTAATATGACAACTTTCAGGATGAATCAAACCACTTTTTTTATTCACCAATATATAGTATTTTGTGTGTAAAGGCTCTCTAAACAGTTTTTATGATTCATACATACTTTCCTAAAATGTGCCTAAATCTACAAAATGAGAGTATTTTTTATCTACCAGTTGGTGCTGAAATGGAGACGAACATGCATAGATGGCTTTCTTTAAATTGATCCCTATATTGTGAACCTGTTCTCTCGATGTATTTTATTCAGTCTGTCGACAAAATTATAATTAAAAGGTGCACCATATTTAAAGGGATGGCTTAAGATGAATGTACTGAAAACCCCATTGAATGAAAACTCCTTGAGAAAATCTGTTAGCCAGCAAGTGGGAGGGTTTTGAATGAAGTTGAATGAAATGTATTCAGAGCGCACAAGGTAGCCACACCTGCAGAGCACGTTACATGACTGAATAAGGTAGGAAAGGCATTAATTGTGTAGGAAAGGCATAAATTCCTAAGTTCGAATCGGCCCCTATGAGAAGGGTGAGAATGGTAAATGAATACCAGAAAATGTGTATGCGCGTGTTTTCCGTCTCACCAGGTTCTTGTCCAGGTAAGCCATCTTCTCCTTTAACTCTGGAGACTTGATGTTTGGATATGGCATCCCTACCATCACAATACACCTACACACACACACACACATTTTATTAACATACACCAGGGGTCGGCATTTTAGTTTGGGGTCAAGAAAGACTGAACTCCTGGTGATTTTACAGCTAAAATTAGTTTACTTTAGGAAATCTCTTTCCAAGTATTCCCATGAATAAAAAAGGACATGCAGTGCATTCGGAAAGTGTTCAGACACCTTGACTTTTCCCACATTTTGTTATGTTACAGCCTTATTCTAAAATGTATTGAATTGTTTATTTTCTCATCAATCTACACACAATACCCCATAATAACAAAGCAAAAACAGGTTTAGAAATTTTTGCTAATAAAAAATAAATAAAAACGATTTAAATACATTTACATAAGTATTCAGACCCTTTACTCTGTACTTTGTTGAAGCACCTTGGGCAGCGATTACAGCCTCGAGTCTTCTTGGGTATGACCCTATAAGCTTGGCACACTTGAATTTGGGGAGTTTCTCCCATTCTTCTCTACAGATCCTCTCAAGCTCTGTCAGGTTGGATGGGGAGTGTCACTGACAAGCTATTTTCAGTTCTCTCCAGGGATGTTTGATCGGGTTCAAGTCTGGGCTCTGCCTGGGCAACTCAAGGACATTCAGAGACTTTTCCCGAATTTCCCGCATTGTCTTGGCTGTGTGCTTAGGGTCGTTGTCCTGTAGGAAGGTGAACCTTCGCCCCAGTCTGAGGTCCTAAGCGCTCTGGGGCAGGTTTTCATCAAGGATCTCACTGTACTTTGCTTCGTTCATCTTTCCCTTGATCCATCCTGACTAGTCTCCAAGCCCCTGCCGCTGAAAAACATCCCCACAGCATGATGCTGCCACCACGCTTCATCGTAGGGATGGTGCCAGGTTTCCTCCAGACGTGACGCTTGGCAATCAGACCAAAGAGTTCAATCTTGATTTTATCAGACCAGAGAATCTTGTTTCTCAAACTCCAAGCTGGCTGTCATGTGCCTTTTACTGAGAAGTGTCTTCTGTCTGGCCACTCTACCATAAAGACCTGATTGGTGGAGTGCTGCAGAGATGTTTGTCCTTCTGGAAGGTTCTCCCATCTCCACAGAGGAACTCTGGAGCTCTGTATGAGTGACCAACGGGTTCTTGATCACCTCCCTGACCAAGGCCCTTCTCCCCCGATTGCTCAGTTTGGCCGGGCGGCCAGCTCTATGAAGAGTCTTGGTGGTTCCAAACTTCTTCCATTTAAAAATGATGGAGGCCAGTGTGTTCTTGGGAACCTTCAATGCTGCAGAAATGTTTTGGTACACTTCCCCAGATCTGAGCCTCGACAGAATCTGTGCTTCGAGTCTCATAGCAAAGGGCCTGAATACTTATGTAAATAAGGTATCTGTTTTACACATTTGCAAAAAGAAAAAGAAAATAAAAAACTTTTAGATTTGTCATTATGGGGTATTGTGTGCAGATTGATGAGGGAAACATTTATTTTATCAATTTTAGAATAATGCTGTAACATAACAAAATGTGGAAAAAGTCAAGGGGTCTGAATACTTTACGAATGCACTGTATATGATCATGTAAATGTAATAAAGGTATGACATTATTGTTCTTTTCAAATATATATATATACCGTACTCTATACCATCTACTGCATCTTGCCTATGCCGTTCTGTACCACCACTCATTCATATATCTTTATGTACATATTCTTTATCCCTTTACACTTGTGTGTGTATAAGGTAGTAGTTGTGGAATTGTTAGGTTAGATTACTTGTTGGTTATTACTGCATTGTCGGAACTAGAAGCACAAGCATTTCGCTACACTCGCATTAACATCTGCTAACCATGTGTATGTGACTAATAAAATTTGATTTGATTTGAAATACAATGTCTCTTTGGGCTTAATTTGTACACTACAAATTGACCACAACTACTATAATTATGTTCCGCTGACCATCCGCTCCGACAATAATCGGCCAGCGGCTGAATCTAGTTACCTACCCCTGACATACACCGTCTTTATCCAAGAAACAAACAGTTGTTTTTACAATGAGAAAGTCTACAAATGAGAGATGTGTAACACACACACCTGCCTAGGTCGTCCGAGAAGTTGATACCCTCGCTCATCTTTCCCCCGACCACAGAGAACAGCAACGCTCCAGAGAGTGTACCCCCATCCACAGCACACCTCTGAGAGAGTCATTCAACAAGCTTTCCAATAAGCAATATGTTTTTCTGATGTTTAAATCTCAAAAAGGTGAGATGAGGTGTTTTGTAGTCATTTCAAGTGATGGTAGTTTGTTTTGTGTCTCACCTGGATTGTGCGTGAGAACTCATTGAGCACCTTTTCCACCTGGTTGGCTTTCTTTGGCTCCTGGAAGATCTGAGAGAAACACACACTGAATATATGGACTTTCAAGAGAGAAACATATATATTTGATAGCAAGATGGTATGTGTACCTTCTTCTTGCTAGAGAGGCGTGCCAGGACTCCGCTGGCCTCCCAGTGTTCCAGAATCCTTCTGGAGTAATCGTAGGAGGGGAAGAAACACACCACGCCTCCCGGCACCACGTTACACAGGTTAGACAGCACACGGCCAGTCTCCTCCATCTACACACACAAACACATACACATTACACTCCTCTCCGCTCATTAGCATTAACATTGGCTTCTCAGAATGGCATAATGCCATTTTAAAAGGTGTGTGTGTAACCATGCGTGGTGTGTCTCTATTCTGGAAGGTGAACTCCAGCTCCTGACCAGACGGGCCACTGCACAGCACTATGGGTAGGATATTCTCTGGAGGAATCACATGACCTGCCAAACACACATACACACAGTCAGTTTGTCCAAACCAGGAGCTTCTCAGCTAGGACCAATTAGTATCTGTGTTCAATGAGAAATGACTTTATGGTTTATTATCACTATAACACTGACCTTTACCTTCTCTCTTATTCTAGCTAACTACCCCCAGTCCTCCCAGATCTATCCCAGGGTGCAGTATCTTAGGGTACTCACCACAGGAGAACTCTATGATGCGCTCCGCTCCAACACCAGCAGAGAACAACAGCTCCTGCTTAAAGTCAGACACCTAGACACAGACGCACAGAGTAGTCGTCTTGACTTTAATTTGCCTAGGTCATCACAGGGGATGAAGATAAGAATGAGTGCATGCGTGTGTTCTTACAGGCTGCATGGTTCCTCCAGCGATGATGACAGCTCTACAGTCCTTCAGCACCTGAGAAAAGTGGACCGCTGGGTTCAACAGGAGGAACTTCATACTACTCACCGCTACACTACCTGGAGAGAAAGAGAGGTAATAGAGAAACATTAGCATGTTGGGAGAAACTAGTTTCTGCTCAACAGAGAAGTTGGTGTGTGTGTGTGTACCTAGTGTGTGTAGCACCACACGTCCGTCAGTGTTGGTGTTGGTGAGAGCCATGAAGAAGCCCTCTACCTGCATCATAGGGGATGCTGCCAGCTCCCTGTCCTCTGCTGCTCCTTGCTGGCCTGGAGGTGACTCTACAGGAGAGAGAGCGAGGGGGACAGAGAGACTGTTAGGCAGTCCTTGCACCTTAAACATGGTGACAGTCCGTTTTTCGTACATCAGGTAGCTTGGTTCATCACAATACCGTCAACATTTTATAAGGTGACATTCCTAGTGTGTGTGTGTGTGCTTACCTGTGTCAGGCTGTTGGCTGCTCTGCAGTGTCTGTAGGTAGCGGTTCAGGCCTTCAGTCCGACGGTTCTCTTTGTTGGCAGACTGTGTCTGTGTGTGTGAGGTTTGTGTGTGTGACGTCACACCTGTACCTGCAAACTTTTCTATGAAGCCACACAGCTAGAGAGAGAACAAACAACATTAGAAACACACACACACACACACACACACACACACACACACACACACACACACACACACACTACACTTACCTTTCTGCTGATCATACTCTTCTCGAAGTATCGCTGTACCTTCATAGAGAGACAAAGAGGAAGAGAAGGAAGCAAAGGAATTTGTCACCAATAACCATAAAATCCATCAATCCCTTCCCCAATTTCTGTGCCAATCGCAGTGTGTCGTGGTTGTGATCTAGTTGTGGTCGTGGTTACCTTGAAGAGGTTGATGTTGTCTATCTGAGCCTTGAACAGGAAATTGTTGATGGTCAGCAGTTCGGTTGCTGGGAGACAAAGTGAGGGGAAGGTCACTACATAGTGTGTGTTTTGTGTGTGTGTGTGTGTGTGTGCGTGTGTTTTCTTACCTGGCTGAGTAGTCTGGCTGTGTGGATTCTGCCCCACCATACCTAAAGACAATATAGATATAACATGGTTTTATATCTAATATGTTTTAAACTCCACTTAGCCTAACAGAAGGCGTTCAGAGTACTGATAGAGCTATTACCATATACAGTGCATTCGGAAAGTGTTCAGACCCCTTCCCTTTTCCCACATTTTGTTACAATACAGCCTTATTCTAAAATGGATTAAATAAAACAATGTCCTCATCAATCTACACACAATACCCTATAATGACAAAGCGAAAACAGGTTTTTAGAAATGTTTGCAAATGTATTAAAAATAAATTATTATTTACATACAGTACCAGTCAAACGTTTGGACACACCTACTCATTCCATGGTTTTTATTCTTACTATTTTCTACATTGTAAAATAACAGTGAAGACATCAAAGCTATGAAAAAACACATATGGAATCCTGTAGTAACCAAAAAAGTGTTAAACAAATCAAAATATATTTTATATTTGGGATTCTTTAAAGTAGCCACTCTTGCACACTCTTGGCATTCTCTCAACCAGCTTCCTGACACATCTCAACATCAACTGTTCAGAGGAGACTGCTTGAATCAGGCCTTCATGGTCGAATTGCTGCAACAACAAAAAACACTACTGAACGAAACCAATAAGAAGAAGAGACTTGCTTGGGCTAAGAAACATGAGCAATGGATATTAGACCAGTGGAAATCTGTCCTTTGGTCTGATGAGTCCAAATTTGAGATTTTTGGTTGCAACTGCCATGTCTTTGTGAGACGCAGAGTAGGTGAATGGATGATCTCTGCATGTGTGGTTCCAACCGTGAGGCATGAAGGAGGAGGTGTGATGATGCTGGTGACACTGTCTTATTTATTTAGAATGCAAGGCACACTTAACCAGCATGGCTACCACAGCGTTCTGCAGCGATACGCCATCCCATCTGGTTTGCGCTATCATTTGTTTTTCAACAGGACAATGACCCAACACACCTCCAGGCTGTGTAAGGGCTATTTGACCAAGAACGAGTGTGACGGAGTGCTGCATCAGATGACCTGGCCTCCACACTCACTCAACCTCAACCCAATTGAGATGGTTTGGGATGAGTTGGACCGCAGAGTGAAGTAAAAGCAGCCAACAAGTGCTCAGCATATGTCGGAACTCCTTCAAGACTGTTGGAAAAGCATTCCAGGTGAAGCTGGTTGAGATAATGCCAAGAGTGTGCAAAGCTGTCATCTAGGGTGGCTACTTTGAAGAATATAAAATATATTTTGATTTGTTTAACACTTTTTTGGTTACTACATGATTCCATGTGTTATTTCATAGTTTTGATGTCTTCACTATGATTTTACAATGTAGAAAATAGTAAAAATAAAGAAAAACCCTTGAATGAGTATGTGTGTCCAAACTTTTGACTGGTACTCTATGTATTCAGACCCTTTGCTATGAGACTCGAAATTGAGCTCAGGTACATCCCTGTTTCCATTGGTCATCCTTGAGATGTATCTACAACTTAATTTGAGTCCACCTGTGGTAAATTCAATTGATGGGACATGATTTGGAAAGGCATACACCTGTCAATATAAAAGGTCACACAGTTGACAGTGCATCTTAGAGCAAAAACCAATCCATGAGGTCAAAGGAATTGTCCGTAGAGCTCAGAGAAAGGATGGTGTCGAGCCACAGATCTGGAAAAGGAATACCAAAACATTTCTGCAGCATTGAAGGTCCCCAAGAACACAGTGGCCTCCATCATTCTTAAATGGAAGAAGTTTGAACCTAGAGCTGGCCGCCCGGCCAAACTGAGCTATCGGGGAGAAGGGCCATGGTCAGGGAGGTGACTAAGAACCCGAAGCTCACTCTGACAGAGCTCCAGAGTTCCTCTGTGGAGAACTCTGGAGAATGTTCCAGAAGGACAACCATCTCTGCAGCACTCCACCAATCAGGCCTTTATGGTAGAGTGGCCAGACGGAAGCCACTCCTCAGTAAAAGGCACATGACAGACCGCTTAGAGTTTGCCAAAAGGCACCTAAATGACTCTCAGACCATGGGAAACAAGATTATCTGGTCTGATGAAACCAAGATTGAACTCTTTGGCCTGAATGCCAAGCGTCACGTCTGGAGGAAACCCTGCACCATCTCTAAGGTGAAGCATGGTGGTGGCAGCATCATGCTGTGGGGATGTTTTTCAGCAGCAGGGAGTGGGAGACTAGTCAGGATCAAGGGAAAGATGAACAGAGTAAAGTACAGAGAGATCCTTGATGAAAACCTGCCCCAGAGCGCTCAGGACCTCAGACTGGTGCAAAGGTTCACTTTCCAACAGGACAACGAACCTAAGCACACAGCAAAGACAACGCAGGAGTGGTTTTGGGGCAAGTCTCTGAATGTCCTTGAGTGGCCCAGGCAGAGCCCAGACTTGAACCCGATCGAACATATCTGGAGAGACCTGAAAATAGCTGTGCAGTGACACTCCCCATCCAACCTGACAGAGTTTGAAAGGATCTGCAAAGAAGAATTAGAGAAACTACACAATACAGGTGTGCCAAGCTTATTGCATCAACAAAGTACTAAGTAAAGGTCCTGAATACTTATGTAAATGTGATACTTCAGTTGTTTTTTAAAAATAAATTTGCAAAACCTATTTTTGCTTTGTCATTATGGTGTATTGTGTATAGATTGATGAGGGGGAAAAAAATCTATGTAATCAATTTGAGAATAAGGCTGTAACGTAACAAAATGTGGAAAAAGTGAAGGGGTCTGAATACCTTCTGAATGCACTGTATATAGGTATCTTGTTCTGGCTCTTTTTCACAGGGCACACATACACAAACTTACCTCCCAGCACACGCACCAGCCCCTCCACCACAAAAAGGATCTGTTTAATATACATCAGGTTCTTGGCCTTCAGTCGACTCCTGTTACACACACACACACACACACAATCAGACACCGTGTGTGTGTGTGTGTGTGTGTGTGTGTGTGTGTGTGTGTGTGTGTTTACCTGTAGCGTTCAGAGTACTGTGCAAGCTGGGAGTGTGCACGGCATAGCTGGACACAGTATAAAACTTCATTAAACAATATAGACAGCAACAAATGTTATTCTACCACAGACACATCGACAAACTACAGTTCTTGTGTGTGTGTGTGTGTACCTGTGCTCCAGTTAGTTCTGAGCTGTGTATACAGGAGAGAACGTCACTGAGGTTGTGAGCCTCATCTATGATCAGCACCTAAACCAATCAAATCAAACAGGTAAAACAGCTCAATACATTGTACAATAGGTAGAGATAGCACAAGGGCAAAATACACGGTGGACTTTAGAAAGCTAAAATATTCATGTTCAAAGGTGTGTGTTTTAAGCATGGTTAACCTGTCCTTTGAGCTGCACCCCCGATGCTCTCCTGGTCCCCTCATGAAGTACTGTCTGATAGGGCAGCACCACCAGCTATACACACACATACGTCAAAGACCAGGGTCTCACAATGTAATACCATAATCATTTGAGGGAAAATGTGTGTGTGATGGTGTGTACCTGTGCGGGGGGTATAGCGAGGCGTGTAGCGTAGTAGGGACAGGAGCGTGTTTCTCTGGCCAGGCTGAGCAGCTGTTCTATGTCTCGTACCGCCCCCAAGACTGCATCCCTCAGTGTCTGCAGCCCCTGAGCCCCTACGTACGGACACACCGCCTTAGACACACTCTTCTTCCTCTTACCACCCTCCACTTCCTTCGGACGCTGGTCTGAGAGAGAGCGAGAGAATACAGGAGAGAAAGAGAGGACATCTTTGAGAAAAGAGAGCAATGCGACAGGCCTACAGTTCTTTAAAAAGGATAGATTCCTCCTAAAATAAATGTATACGATTTCCTTAACTGTAGTTGATTCACCAAGACAGTTTTTAATATGAATTCACTTACTGAGATACCGAATAACCATATTTTGTTGAGTCAGCATTGCCATAAGGCCCCATTCATTCTGGGAGCATATGTTCTCACCGTGTTTGTTCTTCTGCATTTCCATACAGCGGTCGTTGATACGTTGGACGCTTCCCAGCCGACGCACCTCCTCATTTACACACATATTCTACACAGACACAGCTCATTAATACACAGGATCTACAGGAATGGAAAGAATGTGTAAAGACCGGTGTGTGTGTATGTGTACCTGTCGGGACCCCAGTGGGACCAGGCTGATGTCCTGGCTGAAGGGACTCTTCTGTACCTCATGGACAAACTGAGCCAGCTGGGAGTGTGTACGGCTGCAGTAGTAGATCTGATGAAACACGCGCGCGAACACACTATGTGTGTTGACCGAGGACAAAATTCTACATAAGAGAAATAACCTAAGAATCCCAAATATACCTTGGTGACGTGCTCCTCCACCAAGTCATCTTCATCATCATCATCATCACCACCACAGAACCTGTCGAGTTGAGACAGGGGTGTCATTATGTTGTCAAATTGAAACACTCTTTACTATTTTATTAAGCTACACTCAATTGTGGCCTAGTAATTGGGTTGTCCTTACTTGTTCTTGGTCTTTGATTCGTCATCGCTCTCATACTCAGCCACAATAAGCTCCTCCTCAGGGTTGTTTAGCTCCTCCTCCTGGGGGTCCTTACTGAGCTGCAGCAGCTTCACTGCCTCATCATCCTCACAGCTCTACATATACACACACGCACAACATTTAAGCTGTTACTGTATACAGCTATAGTCTACTGAGTATTAGAATGTTATGCTCTACCTTTCTCTTCAGAGCGTATTTCAGCTGAGAGTTGTTTCTGATCATTTCCAGGTGTTCCACCCTCTTCTTCCTCCGCAGCTCTTCATCCTGACACACACACATAAGGATACAGAAACACAGAGTGATGCTGACATTCTGTAAACACATAAGTCACATCAAACTACCTCAAAGACACCCCCTCCCCCCAACCTCCACACACCACATACACCACATACACTACCTTCAGTTTAGACACAAAGTCCCGTTCTGCCTTCTTCTGCACAAAGTCAGTGATCCAGTCAGGCTCAGCAGAGGAGGATGGCGGGGTGGAGGATGTTGTGGTAGAGAGGGATGAGGAGATGGAGAGAGATGTACCTCCATCCCCCTGCAGCAGTCTGTCTGCCTCCTGTCTCCTCTTCTCCTCATGGTCCCTCAGCCAGCTCAGAGCTCCACAGATCAGACTCAGAGACTTGCCCTGGAACAACAATATATTAATACACAGACTGAGACAGATAGACACACACATTATTACACAGATATGAACACACACACACCGTTCCAGTAGGGCTCTCAAAGATGCCGACTTTGCCGTGCTCCAGTGCCCCATACAGGGCCTGCATGAACTGCTCCTGGATGGGGTATGGCTGGTAGGGGAAGGGGAAGTGGGGGGCACCAGCCTTTTCCATCACTGCTAATAATGCTCTTGCTGCCTGGGGGTTAGAACACTGACAAACTCAGTTGTAATTACCTGTACTATATAAACTCTTTAGAACGTGAAATGCACATTTAGAGCTAGCTAGGTACTTTTTTTCGTAGCAGAACTGTTATAAGCTGAGCATTATCATATCAAGGAGTTGAGAATTCTCAGTTAAACTAACGTTACCGGACTTTCTCAATGCCATACATGGTAACTGATGTGACACTACATTGGGAGTACCCTGTTACCTATGGGTTTTAGATCAATGGCAAGATCAATGGTTTTTAGATCATTGTCTAACATTCTCCATCCTCCTCTGCTGGGCCTGACTGGATCACTGACTTTGTGCAGAAGGCAGAACGGGACGTTGTGTCTAAACTGAAGGTAGTGGAGTCTAACAGACATTTTACATTGTAACGTTATGTCTGGGACTGTCAGCCTTGGCAAATAATGATTATGCTATAGCTACATTGCATGGAGCATGCATTAGCTAGCTACTTCCTAGTCTGGTCAGTTGTCGATTATGTTAGTTCGAAACGATCGTGAGACTTAACCGTTGAATAGTTAAAACAAGAAATACAAATACTCACCGGTATGGTTTGATTTTAGTTCAATGACTAGTTGGAGGCTGGCTGGAGCTAGCAAATATGTTTTGACCGAGTTCGTGCTTCTTCTACAAGCGCGCCAAGTGTTTCAGAAACTGACCAATGACAAGCCGGTGAAATGTAACGTCAAGAGGGGCGTGCCCGGGCGGCGTGGCGAGAGAGCACTGAACTGAGTGTCTGGGTTTTTATTTTAAAGAATTTGACCATATGAAAGATGGACGTAAAAAAACAATGCTCTTTCTCCCCCCACAAAAAAACATATTCATCAATGTGTTTACTACTCAAGAAAGAAATGTGTGAGATAATGTACAGTATTTGTTTAGATGGCGATGAGTCACTTCACGACGGTCCTTTCCAAAGCCCGCCACCCCCCCTTGCAGCGTATCGAAAGTTCTCGGCCCTTCTTCCAGACGCTAGCAGCCTAGACAACTGTCAGATGCTAGACAGAGAAACAAGCAAGCAACACAGCAAAGTGGACCTCTGGATTTATTAGCTAGCTAAGCAACTCAACGGCACAACTTCAGTTTGGAGACTGGTGCACAGCGATTGACATAAGCGTAATTTGGCACTAAAAGTGCAAACCCAAAATATAGCTTACGAGAAAAGCTGATTCTTATAGCCATCAAGCGCGTTAGCTTTGATTTGTGGCGCAGCTCTCCTGCAGAACCCCAGTTGGTAGCTAGCTCTAATCTAGGCAGTCGAAACTTGCAGTTGTGTGGTTTCCTAGTTAACGTCAGCTAGCTGAGAAGGAGAGGTTTGCAGAAAGAAGTGCTCCAGGGCTATGACTGCGGAAGAGGTGACCAACGAAGGACAGAACATCCCATTACCAATGGAGGGAGAGGATATCACGCAGAAGAAAGATGGAGGGGTTTTAAAGGTAACTAACTAACTAGCGGTCGTCACTAGTTACCAGGGCCACAGTCTTAAACCCCGCCTATTTCTAACATTTATCTTCTTAAAATGTGATTTTAAACCTAACCACACTGCCAACCTTACACCTAAACCTAACCTTAATTTAAGAACAAAAAGCACATTTTTGTTGTCATGAATTTGTACGATATCGCCCATGTTGACTTTGCAGCTGGGTTAACTAGTGGAAACCCTAGCGAGCCAACAAGCTAGCGTTAGCATGCTCGCTATCTAGCCAATAGCAATTCATTGAATGGCATAACCAGCTACCTAGCAGGCTTGACTGAAGAAAATAATGCTAAAATATTTTGGTCAGTTGGCTACAGTAGGGTAATTTAGATTAGTGCGATTTTGCAGCGCAGTCCATGATCTATATGCAACATTTGGGGTTTGCTACTGTAGTTATATCTGCTGGCTAAACTTAACTAACGTTAGCTAACTGGCTGACTAGCTCCTCACATCGTGACGTCACCTCGAACATGCTAGCTTCCCCACCAGCCCTATCTTTCCCCAGTAGTATCCAGGTGCAGGCCCGCAGCAGCCTGTGACTAAAACCATAATATCGCTAACTACTGGCTGTGGTTAACCCAGGGGAGAATGACTGCAACACTCGCATTGAAGCCACGAAGTTCAATGCCGGGCACGGTACTGCAGGCATTGTCAGGACACATGACGTTTTTAACAATGCTTTTTTCTGATAAAAACGAGTTTATGTATTTTTATTTAACCTTTATTTAACTAGGCAAGTCAATTAAGAACAAATTATTATTTACAATGACGGCCTAGGAACAGTGGTTAACTGCCTTGTTCAGGGGCAGAAGGACAGATTATTGTCAGCTCAGGGATTGATCTAGCAACCTTTCGGTTTCTGGCCCAACGCCCAAACCACTAGGCTACCTACCCCCCAGTTCATTGCATCTGCCGTGGAGCACAGTTTCACAATATTACCTTATGTCCCAGCTGCTTGCCGTAGTTTTGAAGTAATCACGAAAAAAACAGGCCTTATTTTAGGGCATTTTTCAACCTGCCAGCTCCTATTAGTTTCTTCTATTGTGCACCTTGGCACCAACTCTCCTTCCGAAAGTTCTATTCCCAGTTTATTGTTCTATGTCACAATGGCTGCTTTGTTATTGTTGTCAATGAGACCTGCCCACATTGCTGGTAGTTAAAATGTAAACAACAACAAAAAATGACTCATGGAACTTTGAGGTCGTCCCATTGTTAACTAAAAGGGAAATATAGGTATGTCTGTCTTTCGCCAAATATCTTGCAATATGTATATTTAATTTTTTTTCAAGTCGGACACCATTTAAACATGAGAACCTCCTCTTTCTAATTATGTAAGGCAGCGTACTCCGCTGTCATCAAACACTAGCCCCGGAATACCTTTTGCCCTTGGAACGTTGAGCCTCTCCCTTTGTTTTCCTATGGAGAGGCATGCTGGTATATTTTGCCAAATATCTTGCAATGTCGGACACCATTTCAAGTCGGACACCATTTTAATCAGGATAATCTCTTTCTAATTACATAAGGTTGTCGATCGCTAGACCAGAAACAGTCAAAGTAGATTTTTTTTTCTTACTTCCTCATTATGCAGACATTAGCACACTTGGCACCATCGAGGTGAGGATGTTTACTTTCTACACAAGTTGTTCTTTTTCAGTTTCGTCCAAAGAGCAGATGGTAGTAGTAAAATAAAAAGGGATACATTTCTTTGTGCCTTTTAGGTGAAAAGGAATTCCAGTCAGAAGATGCTCTGCGACCGTTCGATTCCATTCAATTGCTATGGGCTCGCGCTAGTGTTCCAGCTTAGCCAACGTTCTTTTGCCATTTTAAAGCCCTGGGTGAATTTTGACTCATTCTTTTGTTCAGCCTACCATTATAGTCATGATACCAATATTTTTTTATATTACACCAGATGTATGTCCTTGAACCGATTTATATAAAAAAAATCGAATAAAAATCGCACACAGGATGATCATTTAGTAGCTAATGGCAGCCTGCAGTACCCCGGTCAGCCTTGGACTTGAGATAAGGGGGCAGCACTGAGCTAGCCTGCAATGTCACTTCCCGGAGTAGCTCAAACTGCGCATTTTATGTCTTCATAGACAGGTTGGTTGTTTAAATACAACATTATAGTTGTTGGTTGGCTAGCTTGCCAATTTTTGCTATATTAGCATAGATGTGACATCAGTCAAAAAACCTCCAAACAAGATATGGTATCAAGAACAACATAAAACTATACTACAGTAAACATGTCATCCTCTCACGAATGATGCAATTCCCCCCTTGGGCCAATCAGTGTAAATTTGTAAATAAGCCAGTGAGAGCCTACCGAGTGGTGCAGTTGACAGGACATGTCAGAGCAAAAACCAAGCCATGAGGTCGAAGGAATTGTCAGTAGAGCTCTGAGACTGGATTGTGTCAAGGCACAGATCTGGTGAAGGGTACCAATAAAATTATGCAGCATTGAAGGTCCCCAAGAACACAGTGGCCTGAATCATTCTTAAATGGAAGAAGTTTGGAACCACCAAGACTCTTGCTAGAGCTGGCTGCCCGGCCAAACTGAGCAATCGGGGGAGAGGGCCTTGGTCAGGGAGGTGATCAAGAACCCAATGGTCACTCTGTCAGAGCTCCAGAGTTCCTCTGGAGATGGGAGAACCTTCCAGAAGGATAACCATCTCTGCAGCACTCCACCAATCAGGTCTTTATGGTGGAGTGGCCAGACAGAAGCCACTCCTTGGTAAAAGGCACATGACAGCCCACTTGGAGTTTGCCAAAAGGCACCTAAATGACTCTCAGACCATGGGAAACAAGATTATCTGGTCTGATGAAGCAAACATTGAGCTCTTTGGCCTGAATGCCAAGCGTCAAGTCTGGAGGAAACCTGGCACCATCTCTACGGTGAAGCATGGTGATGGCAGCATCATGCTGTGGGGATGTTTTTCAGCAGCAGGGAGTGGGAGACTTGTCAGGATCGAGGGAAAGATGAATGGAGCGAAGTACAGAGAGATCCTTGATGAAAACCAGCTCAGGACCTCAGACTGGGGCGAAGGTTCATCTTCCAACAGGACAACAACCCTAAGCACACAGCTAAGACAACGCAGGAGTGGCTTAGGGACAAGTCTCTGAATATCCTTGAATGTTCCAGCAAGAGCCTGGACTTGAACCTGATCTAAAATCTCTGGAGAGGCCTGAAAATAGCTGTGCAGCAACACTCCCCATCCAACCTGACAGAGCTTGAGAGGATCTGCAGAGAAGAATGGGAGAAACTCCGCAAATACAGGTGTGTAGCGTCATACTCAAGAAGACTCAAGGCTATAATCGCTGCCAAAGGTGCTTCGACAAATTACTGAGTAAAGGGTATAGAATCCTGATGTAAATGTGATGTTTTTAAAAAATTTAATACGTTTGCAAACATTTCCCCCCCAAAGGTTTTTGCTTTCATTATGGGGTATTGTGTGTAGATTGATGAGGGGGGGAAACGATTTAGTCCATTTTAGAATAAGGGTGCACCTAACACAACACAATGTGGAAAAAGTCAAGGGGTCTGAACTTTTTGAATGCATTGTATGTGGTAGGGATTATGGTGCTTTCAAGACAACTGTGAACTCAGGGGGGGAAAAACGGGGTCGAGGAGAGGAGAATGAAAAGGGAGGTGGGAGATGGGGAAGGAGGAGAGGTAATGAATGTAGGAAAGGAAGCTAGGAAAGAGGTTCAAAGTTTGGGGTCACTGAGAAATGTCCTTGTTTTTGAAAGAAAAGCACATTTTTTTTGTCCATTAAAATAACATCAAATTGAAATAACATCAAATTGATCAGAAATAAGGTGTAGACATTTTTAATGTTCTAAATTACTATTGTAGCTGGAAACAGCTGATTTGTTATGGAATATCTACATAGGCCTACAGAGGCCCATTATCAGCTACCATCACTCCTGTGTTCTAATGGCACGTTGTGTTAGCTAATCCAAGTTTTATCATTTTAAAAGGCTAATTGATCATTAGAAAACCCTTTTGCAATTATGATAGCACAGCTGAAAACTGTTTTGATTTAAAGAAGCAATAAAACTGGCCTTCTTTAGAGTAGTTGAGTATCTGAAGCATCAGCATTTGTGTGTTCGATTACAGGCTCAAAATGGCCAGAAACAAAGACCTTTCTTCTGAAAATCATCAGTCTATTCTTGTTCTGAGAAATTAAGGCTATTCCATGTGAGAAATTGCCAAGAAACTGAAGATCTCGTACAACACTGTGTACTACTCCCTTCACAGAACAGTTCATACTGGCTCTAACCAGAATAGAAAGAGGAGTGGGAGGCCCCGGTGCACAACGTGCCATTGGAACACATGAGTGATGGTAGCTGATAATGGGGCCCTGTACGCCTATGTAGATATTCCATTAAAAATCTGCCGTTTCCAGCTACAATAGTCATTTACAACATTAACAATGTCTACACTGTATTTATGGTCAATTTGATGTTAATGGCCAATAAATGTGCTTTTCTTTCAAAAACAACGACATTTCTAAGTGACCCCAAACTTTTGAACGGTAGTATATGTGGTAGAGATAAACCATGGCCAGTAGAGAGGAAGGAGGCAGGGCATAAAATGTACATTTTGGTCCACCAGCCACTGGCAGGTAGATTTTAAAAATCTACCGGCCGTTCAGATGTTTTACTGGACAAAATTACACCAACAAAACACCAAAAAACGGATGAGCATGCTTTGTAATGTTTCTAAAACAAATGTATTACTAGTAAGAAATGTGATATTGTTTTAATTTGAGTCTTTTAACCAAAATATCACAGATGAAACATTTTCACTTGCCCCTTTAAGGGTGGGAGGTTACTATGGTAACACGACTCAAGTCATTTTGTGCCTGTGAGATTGAGTTTGACAAGTAGAATCCTTGTCTTCTCTTCCCTAGCAGTTGAAACTTAAACAGATAAATAACCTAGCTTGTGAACAAAACAATATAAATGGCCAGGTAACGCGAGGAAAAGTCTCACTTCAGTAGACTTTTGTTTCAAGTAAATATAAGATTTGTTGTTCTTTGACTTTGTGCGATTTCATTTACCAGCTATGAAACAAAATGGCAGAAATACTTTGAAAACAGCTACTGCAGCAATTATTTTACTATAAAAGTGTTCATACTTGACTTTTTATTCACAAATGCGATTTGTGGAGCCCTGACCACCCGCGAGGAAAGGAATACAGGAAAGAAAAGTTCACATGTATGTGGTAGGGATTAACCACGGCCATTAGATGGCGATAGTATTGGTTTTAGTGACAGGCTAGTTTCAGTCTCAGGCTGCTATGGGGTTGCAGCTGGGTGCATCTCACTTCCCCATGTAATCAGAGATGTTATCATTGCTAGGTAGTTTGTACTAGAGGTCGATTTCAAGTTTTCATAACAATCGTAAATCGGTATTTTTGGGCGCCGATTTGCCGATATTTAAATTTTTTATTATAGTTTTTTTACACCTTTATTTAATCTTTATTTAACTAGGCAAGTCAGTTAAGAACACATTCTTATTTTCAATGACGGCCTAGGAACTGAGACAGAACAACATTTTCGTTCGACATAACCGTGTCAGCTCGGGGGATCCAATCTTGCAACCTTACAGTTAACTAGTCCAATGCTCTAACACTGATTACATTGCACTCCATGAGGAGCCTGCCTGTGCCGCGAATGCAGTAAGCTAAGGTAAATTGCTAGCTAGCATTAAACTTATCTTATAAAAAACAATCAATCAATGACTGTCATTGCTCCAATATGTACTTAACCATAAACATCAATGCCTTTGTTAAAATCAATACACAAGTATATATTTTTAAACCTGCATATTTAGCTAAAAGATATCCAGGTTAGCAGGCAATATTAACCAGGTGAAATTGTGTCATTTCTCTTGCGTTCATTGCACGCAGAATCAGGGTATATGCAACAGTTTGGGCCGCCTGGCTCTTTGCGAACTAATTTGCCAGAATTTTTTTATTTTTTTATTTTTTTTTTATTTTAAATTTTATCCCCTTTTCTCCCCAATTTTCGTGGTATCCAATCGCTAGTAATTACTATCTTGTCTCATCGCTACAACTCCCGTACGGGCTCGGGAGAGACGAAGGTCGAAAGTCATGCGTCCTCCGAAGCACAACCCAACCAAGCCGCACTGCTTCTTAACACAGCGCGCCTCCAACCCGGAAGCCAGCCGCACCAATGTGTCGGAGGAAACACCGTGCACCCGCCCCCCTCAGTTAGCGCGCACTGCGCCCGGCCCGCCACAGGAGTCGCTGGAGCGCGATGAGACAAGGATATCCCTACCGGCCAAACCCTCCCTAACCCGGACGACGCTAAGCCAATTGTGCGTCGCCCCACGGACCTCCCGGTCGCGGCCGGCTGCGACAGAGCCTGGGCGCGAACCCAGACTCTGGTGGCGCAGCATAGCACTGCGATGCAGTGCTCTAGACCACTGCGCCACCCGGGAGGCTAATTTGCCAGAATTTGACGTAGTTATGACAACATTGAAGGTTGTGCAATGTAACAGGAATATTTAGACTCATGGATGCCACCCGTTAGATAAAATACGGAACGGAATAAACGTTTTGTTTTCGAGGTGATAGTTTCCGGATTAGTCAAAGGTATATGGTTTAGAGAGAAATAGTCGACGCGTTATAATTCCTGTAATAACTTGCGGCTGAACTTGACAGGGGTTCCTTCGTTATTTTACCGTTCATGTCTTCCATAGAGAATGTCTTGATCTACTTCAAATAAGATCTGTGTTTCGTGCAGGCTTAAACCGCCTCGACGTTTTGATACCTGTGTAAATCTCACTAGGATAAGGTAACGTTTGTGAACATATTTTCATAAATCCACTCTACAAAAAAAATGATCTTCGCTTATATTTAGCCAATATTGATCAGAGTTATTACCTTGTCCTATGGATATCTACACAGTTATACAATTGGCAAGGTGGTGTAAGCCTACACGAAACACAGACCTTATTTTAAGTGAATCTAAAAATATCCTATGGAATAAATGAAGGAACCGCTTTTCAGATTTTGCTAGAAGGTGTCATGGGAATTATGACTCGCACTTTGGTCGTCAATTCTTACCATGCCCATTATTAAAATAGGATTTTCTGCATATAGAAATGACAGTTTTTGTTTTCAACATTCATCACAGGTAACTTAAACTCTATTTTTATTCAAACAGTTGAGAGTATTTGTCCCCTAAGCAGACTCTTCAGTATCATTGTCACTTCAGCTGTGTGTGTGTATTTATGTATTATATTAAGTTAAAATAAAAGTGTTCATTGTTCATTCAGTATTGTTGCAGTTGTCATTATTACAAAAATGTGTGTATGATATATATATATATATATATATATATATAATTTTTTATTTCATTTTTATATAAATCGGCCGATTTAATCGGTATCGGCTTTTTTTGTCCTCCAATAATCGATATCGGCGTTGAAAAATCATAATCGGTCGACCTCTAGTTTGTACTGTCACTGAAATATGTGTTTCTGCAGCTAACTATCAAATGTCTAGTCATCACTATTCAGACTTAGCAGTGATCTAAAAGTGTCTTAGTTTTGGCTAGAAGGTTCTGGCCTGGGTATAAGCATTTCATAGTTTCTTGTTTGTCAGCAAACATATCTGGTTACCTGGACGTTTTCTAGAACCTGCCATATTTGGGATACCCACAGCTGCTTGGAGTGGGGGGTGTGGAGATTCTCATTCTGGTTTTGGTGACCAGACCCTTCCCTGCTGAATATCCTATTTCTGCAGGCAGTGTGGCTGGTCAATGTTGACACTGAGAAGTGTGTGTGTGAGAGAGAGAGAGACTGTCAGTCATTCTGGCCCATGGTGTATTTCCCTAAAGGCAGACTTGCAGCACATGGTGTCTCAGACAGTTTCCACATCATCACACAAATAAATCACCTCTTGAACAGTTTGAGCCCACAACCCAAGACCTAAACACAACAGCAGCCCAAAGTACTAGACTACATGCAGTAAGCATGCACCTGTTAACTTCTTTCAGATCAGTGGTACGGTAGCGTCCCACCTCGACAACATCCGGTGAAATTCCAGAGCGCCAAATTCAAATTAAATTACTATAAATATTTAACTTTCATAAAATCACAAGTGCAATACATCAAAATAAAGCTTAACTTCTTGTTAATCCAGCCGCCGTGTCAGATTTCAAAAAGGCTTTACGGCGAAAGCAAACCATGCGATTATCTGAGGACAGCGCCCAGCATACCAACACATGAAAAACATATTTCAACCAGGCAGGTGTGACACAAAAGTCAGAAATAAAGATATAATTCATGCCTTACCTTAGATCTACTTCTGTTGGCACTCCAAAATGTCCCAGAAACATCACAAATAGTCCTTTGATACAATTAATTATTTTTTTAACCTGAGACTCTTTGGCCTTTGCTCATTTTCTGTGAAGAACATGTAAAATAACACATTTTCATTGAGTGCACACTGTGCACCCCCCTACACATTTATATTACATATGTGGTGTTTGGGTCCACTGGACCCGAGGGGAATAAGTGTGTGTTGGTGAAAACAAGTAAAAAATTAAACAAAAAGGTTTGCTGTGTGCCTTCATTCTGTCTTCCTCCTCCCTGGGCCTGCTGTTTCAACATAGGCAGGGAGACAGACAGGTTCTTGGTGCTGTCTCCTGCTTTTCGCACTCTCTTTACCTTTTGTAGTGTGTGAAACTACACAATGTCTTGATGGAACCGGCACAATATTATTACAATAGATTATTTTGATACATTGTGGGAAAATGCAGAATTTTTTACACTCCAATTGGGGGAGAGACACAACAAATAAATAGCTTTGCATGTGTGGCTCCTTACCACAATCAATCAGTATGGCAAAAATAATCTCTGCTCAGAGGTAGAGAAGCTAGTGTGGAAGGAGCGTCTTCCATTTTGGAAGATGAAGAGCTCCCACCTCAGACCTGTTCCATGTATTCAACAACTATCAATTGCTCTAGTTTGCGACACATTCCCAGTGTCCTACGTGCCAAATAAAGGCAAAAATGTGGTACTCATGAGTACGCTACATAGGGATGGGAGAATCTGTGGCCAGGAACATCAAAAACCAGAAATCATAATGGATCGCAATGCCACAAAAGGAGGGGTGGACAATTTAGACAAGCTGGTGACTGACTACAGCTGCAAAAGAAGAACCCTACGTTAGCCACTTGTGATGTTCTTAAACATCTTGCACATCTCGGCGTACAACGCGTTTGTCATCTGGATGGCATTGAACCCAGATTAGGACAGAGAGAAGCTGCAGAGGAGACGGCTCTTTCTCGAGGAGCTGGGCAAGGCATTATTAAGACCTCTAATCACGAGGAGGCAACATATCCCAAGGATCCCAGCTTCTGCAGCCATCGTGAGGAGGATTCAGGAGGATGCTGGTGCCCCATCCGCTCGACCCACAGAACCAAGAACTCCAATACCGGAAGTAAGTGTGAGTTGTGTGTGTGTGTGTGTGTCTGACTCCTACCTTGGCATGTTGTAACTAAATTCAGCAAAAAAAGAAAAGTCCCCTTTTCAGGACCCTGTCTTTCAAAGATAATTTGTAAAAATCCAATTAACTTCACAGATCTTCATTGTAAAGGGTTTAAACACTGTTTCCCATGTTCAATGAACTATAAACAATTAATGAACATGCACCTGTGGAACGATCGTTAAGACACTAACAGCTTAGACGGTAGGCAATTAAGGTCACAGTTATGAAAACTTAGGACACTGAAGAGGCCTTTCTACTGACTCTGAAAAACACCAAAAGAAAGATGCCCAGGGTCCCTGCTCATCTGTGTGAACGTGCCTGAGGCATGAGGACTGCAGATGTGGACAGGGCAATAAATTGCAATGTCCATACTGTGAGACGCCTAAGACAGCGCTACAGGGAGACAGGACGGACAGATGATCGTCCTCGCAGTGGCAGACCACGTGTAACAACACCTGCACAGGATCGGTACATCCGAACATCACACCTGCGGGACAGGTACAGGATGGCAACAGCAACTGCCCGAGTTACACCAGGAACGCCCAATCCCTCCATCAGTGCTCAGACTGTCCGCAATAGGCTGAGAGAGGCTGGACTGAGGGCTTGTTGGCCTGTTGTAAGGCAGGTCCTCACCAGACATCACCGGCAACAACGTTGCCTATGGGCACAACCCCATCGTCGCTGGACCAGATAGGACTGGCAAAAAGTGCTCTTCACTGATGAGTTGCGATTTTGTCTCACCAGGGGTGATGGTCGGATTCGCGTTTATCGTCGAAAGGAATGAGCGTTACACCAAGGCCTGTACTCTGGAGCGGGATTGATTTGGAGGGTCCGTCATGGTCTGAGACAGTGTGTCACAGCATCATCGGACTGAGCTTGTTGTCATTGTCTGCAATCTCAACGCTGTGCGTTACAGGGACGACATCCTCCCTCATGTGGTACCCTTCCTGCAGGCTCATCCTGACATGACCCTCCAGCATGACAATGCCACCAGCCATACTGCTCGTTCTGTGCGTGATTTCCTGCAAGACAGGAATGTCAGTGTTCTGCCATGGCCAGCGAAGAGCCTGGATCTCAATCCCATTGAGCACGTCTGGAACCTGCTTGATCGGAGGGTGAGGTCTAGGGCCATTCCCCCCCCAGAAATGTCCGGGAACTTGCAGGTGCCTTGGTGGAAGAGCGGGGTAAGATCTCACAGCAAGAACTGGCAAATCTGGTGCAGTCCACGAGGAGGAGATGCACTGCAGTACTTAATGCAGCTGGTGGCCACACCAGATACTAATTGTTACTTTTGATTTTGACCCCCCCCCCCCCCTTTGTTTAGGGACACATTATTCCATTTCTGTTAGTCACATGTCTGTGGAACTTGTTCAGTTTGTCTGTTGTTGAATGTTATGTTCCTACAAATATTTATACATGTTAAGTTTGCTGAAAATAAACACAGTTGACAGTGAGTAAACATTTCTTTTTTTGCTGAGTTTATATATGTGAATGAGTGAGATGTTAGTAAAATTCCTGAACTAAGTGTTTTCATCATCCTAGATTGCAGCCGGTAGCAACAAGAAGAATCGCTGCCATGTGTGTGGACCCAAGAAGGACAGAAAGACACGTGCAAGAAATACATTTGCAACACACACACAGTAAAACTCTGTCCCTCATGTGGTGTGTAGACCGGCCTTCATTTGTGTTCAATTGGGTTCATTTATCATTTCCATAAAATACTGTATGTACAATTTGTCCTTCCAGTTTGTTCAAAGCAAATAACATCAATAGTGATGAAAACCTTGTTTCATTTATATTTTTTCAAGATAAACATTATTTATTCCACCAATGTCTTGATTTGAGATTTTTGCTCACAAAAACCATTTGATTAAAAAAAACGAATAGCGCTTTTGTTGATAAATGTGAACTAGCAGAGGTCAATGGCAAATTTGAATCATGTATGCTGTCTATATTGCTTGTAATTGATATAAGTCAACATCTTAAGTGTTAAGTATTTTTATGTAAATTGTTATGGCTGTATTGTTTTAAAAACCCAATGATGTTGTGGGTCCATCAGACCCACGAACATTGGGTGACTAACCCTTGTGTGGTGTTCCATGTTTTTGTTAATCTGAGCCTAGAGAAAAGTATTTGTCCTCAGGCCTGGAGGGAAGCAATAGTAAGCAGCCTTTACTGGTTCTAACAGCAGACTTATATAAGCTTGCTGCCAGCTCTTAGCAAACTGTTGGAAAGAATGGTGTTTGACCAAATACAATGCTATTTCTCAACATGTACTGCACTGACACAAATGACTGATGATTGGTTGAAAGAAATTGATAGTAATAAGATTGTGGGAGCTGTACTGTTAGATTTCAGTGTAACATTTGATATTATTGACCAAAACCTGTTGAGAAAACATTGGTGTTATGGCATTTCAACCTCTGCCATATCGTGGCTTCAGAGATGTTGATCTAATAGAACTCAAAGGGTTTTCTTTAATGGAAGCTTTTCTAATGTCAAACATGTAAAATGTGGTGTACTGCAGGGCAGTTCTCTAGGCCCTCTACTCTTTTCTATTTTTACCAATGGCCTGCCACTGGCATTAAACAAAACGTGTGTCCATGTGTGTTGATGATTCAACCATATACACATCAGCAACCACAGCTAATGAAGTCAATGAAACTCTTAACAAAGAGTTGCAGTCTGTTTTGGAATGGCTGGTCCTGAACATCTCTAAAACGAAGTGCATTGTATTTGGTACAAATCATTCCTTAAGTGCTAGACCTCAGCTGAATCTGGTAATGAATGATGTGGCTGTTGAACAAGTTGAGGAGACTAAATTACTTGGCGTTAGCTTTTCACAGTCCCCAAATCCAAACAAATTTCAGAAAGTGTACAGTATTATATAGAGCCATTATTGCATGGAACTCTTCCATCTCATATTGTTCAAATGAACAGCACACCTGGTTTAAAAAAAACTGATAAAGCAACAACTCACAGCACAACGCCTCTCCCCTATTTGACCTAGATAGTTTGTATGTATTGATATCTAGACTACGTGTGCCTTTTTTACATAATTTTTAAAAAATTGATTAGGTTTTGTCCTTGAGCTGTTGTCTATTTAATGTTCTGTATTATGTTATGGTTTGTGTGGACCCCAGGAAGAGTAGCTGCTGCTTTTGCAACAGCTAATGGGGATCCTAATAAAATACCTAACTCTACCACAGACAGACTGCCATACACTGCTACAGCACAACTAACCTTCACTGTCGCTCTTTCCCTCTCTCCCTCCCCTACATCTGTAGTTAGTGAAGCAAGAGGGCACAGGGACTGAGCTGCCTATGACGGGGGACAAGGTGTTTGTTCACTATGTTGGCACGCTGCTGGATGGAACTCCATTTGACTCCAGTCGCGAACGAGGAGAGAAGTTCTCCTTTGAGCTGGGCAAAGGTGTGTGTGTGTGTGTGTGTGTGTGTGTGTGTGTGTGTGTGTGTGTGTGTGTTGAAGTACACGCCTTGTGATCAAGACATTTGACCTGTGTGTGTGTAGGTCAGGTAATCAAGGCGTGGGACCTGGGAGTGGCAACTATGAAAGTAGGAGAGATTAGCCAGCTGATGTGTAAACCAGAGTACGCCTACGGCACCGCCGGCAGCCCCCCGAAGATACCCCCCAATGCTATTCTTGTCTTCCAGGTAACCTTCTGTCTGTGAGGGATTAAGTCTGTTTTAGGTAAACATTCGGTGTCAACATTGACGTGTGTGACTGAGTGCTTAAATTGATGTGTGTGTTAGGTGGAGCTGTTTGAGTTTCGAGGTGAGGACATCACTGAGGGAGAGGATGGAGGAATCATCCGTCGCATCATCACTAAGGGAGCCGGATACTCCAAACCTAATGAAGGAGCTGCGGTAGAAGGTACACACACAAACATATCATCATCGTCATCAAAAAGGAACAGGGATATTCCAAACTAAGACCTACTGGACAGGCTACAAGCTCTCACACCTTTCTCGGTCTCTTTCCCCTGCAGTGTGTGTGGAGGGCAGCTGTGAGGGCAAGGTCTTTGACCAGAGGGAGCTGAAGTTTGAGTTGGGAGATGGAAAGAGTTTGGGTCTGCCAAGTGGAGTGGAGAAAGCCCTGACCGCCATGGAACAGGGAGAGGAGTCACTCTTCATCATCAAACCCAAGTAATACACACACACACATTAAAAACCTAGTCTACATACTATGTTGTTATTTTGAGAAATGTATAATGGTGTGTTCTCTGGGTATATTGGCTGAGTTGTGTGGCTGTGTATGTATGGATATCTAATTGTAGTGTGTGTCGATATGAATTTCTAAGTGTGTGTGTGTGTGTAGGTATGGCTATGGAAACATAGGAAGCAGCAAGTACAGTATTCCTGGTGGAGCTACTCTGCAGTACAAACTCAAACTGACCACCTTCGAGAAGGTATGACCCCTCATCCTTTAGCAATGTGAACCAGAGGGTCCTGTCCAGAGACATGCCTTAGGCATTTTATTCATGACATTTACAAACTGTTTGCCTACTAAGTGTGCCCCAGATGAGTCTGGTGTTTTTGAGATGTGATTTGCTGGCTTACTGAAGCATTTCCTATTCCCCAGGCCAAGGAATCCTGGGAGATGAACTCAGCAGAGAAACTGGAGCAGAGCGTCATCATCAAGGAGAAAGGAACACAGTACTTCAAGGTTTAGATTTTAGTCATTTAGCAGATCCAGAGAGACATATAGGAGCCATTAGGATTAAGTACCTTGCTCAAGGGCACATCGACAGGTTCTTAACCGCTAGGCTACCTGTGTGTGGGTGGAGAGAAGTAGCTTCAAGCAGCAGTGCAGTATAACTAGGCAGGTCACTCGTGATACAAGTCAGTATTAGACATCCAGCCTTGTCTGGGGATGTCGGGAGATGATGTGGAAACGCGCTGTTGCCTTTAAATATGTTTTATTTTTGCGGTGGGGTTGGCGGATGGGTTTAAGCGTCTGCCTCTGGTGCAAAAGGTTGCATGTTTGAATCCAGCAGCGATGGAAAGTTGTTTTTTAGATTTTTGTTTTATCCTTAACCCTTACCTTAGGCATTAACTCCAAATGGCTAACTTTAAGATTTCGGAGATAACCTGAAACACTTTGAAATTTGACGTTTGAACCTGGATGAATGTATAATTCTGAGGTGAGACTGTGTGAGCTTGTTTAGTATAACGTGTGTGTGTGTGTGTGTGTGTGTGTAGGAAGGGAAGCATCGCCAAGCGTCTGTCCAGTATAAGAGGATTGTGTCATGGCTGGAGAATGAATCAAGTTTGCCTGAGGGGGAGGACCAGAAAGCTAAAGCCCTGCGATTGGCTGCTCACCTCAACCTGGCCATGTGCTTCATCAAGCTTCAGGAACCAAGCTCTGCCTTCGATAACTGTGACAAGGTACACACAGACTCGATTAGGAGACACACACACCTGACCTGACTGTATCTGAACATATCTGACTTCCTAAATATTCCACACCAAACCTATTCCCCAACTTACTTTTGGTTTCTGCTCTCTCGCGTGTGTGCGAAGGCCCTGGAGCTAGACGAATCCAATGAAAAGGCTCTATTCCGGAGGGGGGAGGCACTGTTTGCCATGAAGGAGTTTGATAGGGCGAGAGCAGACTTCCAGCGCGTCACCCAACTTTATCCTAGCAACAAGGCCGCCAAGAGCCAGGTACTGTACTAGAATGGTCTTTGTGTGCCCCGTCTAAACTTCCCTCTCCTCTCATCTGGATGTCCATCTCTGCTTGCTCTTTGTCTGATCCGGGGCTCTCTGTCTGCCCTCCCAGGTGGCTCTGTGCCAGAAACAGATTAAGGAGCAGCATGAGAAGGACAAGAGGCTCTACGCCAACATGTTCCAGAAGTTCGCAGAGAGAGACGCCAAGGTGAGTCAAACAGCCAACACACTACACATTTCCTGTAGCCACGCTACACTTCCCCTAGCTCCTACAGATTAAACTCTTCCCCTAGCCCCAAGGTGAGTTGAGATGGAATACTGGAGAGACATCAGAACAGATTAACCCACACTTAGCATCATATAAGAAAGCGTTCCACAGGGATGCTGGCCCATGTTGACTCCAATGCTTCCCACAGTTGTCAAGTTAGCTGGATGTCCTTTGGGTGGTGGACCATTCTTGATACACACGGGAAACTGTTGAGTGTGAAAAACCCAGCAGCATTGCAGTTCTTGACACACTCAAACCAGTGTGCCTGGAAGCTACTACCATACCCTTTTCAAAGGCACTTCAATCTTTTGTCTGGCCCATTCACACTCTGAATGGCACACATACACATTCCATGTCTCAACTGTCTCGAGGCTTAAAAATCCTTCTTTAACCTGTCTCCTTCCCTTCAACTACACTGAAGTGGATTTAACAAGTGACATCAATAAGGGATCATAGCTTTCACCTGGTTAGCCTATGTTATGGAAAGAGCATGTTCTTAATGTTTTGTATACACAGTGTAAATTACTGTTTTAATGTCTCTCTTTGTTTCTGCTGTGATGAACAGAAGGAGGCTGACAAGGGGACGGAGAACGTAGGTGGGATGGATGTAGAGGAGAGTGGAGGACAGGAGTAATGACTACGGGAGAAAGATGTCAGACTGTGTCATGAAGATTTTTAAAACTTCAGACATTCGTGTTTATAAAGAGAGAATGTGTTTGTGATAAGCGTGTGTGTCCATGGCTCAACTATCTCCTGTGTGAGTGTGTCTGCGTGCTATCGCCTTGGCAGCTAGCTGGCTGGGTGGGCCTTCTGTAGCTGACTGCACTCAGGAGGTGTGGCTAAAAGGAGTGCCCCCCCCATCCCTCTGGTTAGCATGTAGCAGGCTGTCCCTCCACCACTCCCGCTACCCCCCCTCTACTCATAGAGCTCTTTGCTTAATGGAGTTGGAAGCCCAGTACTGGGTATTTGTGTGTGTGTGTAAACCCCCCTTTCACCCAGCAAGGGCTAATCCCCAAACCCCCTTCACTTCTCACCACCTTCCAAGGCCAACTGATCAACTCCTGGGGACTGCTTCATGTGTATGTATGACTGCTTGTCCGCAGACAGTAGCAGCTCCCTCTCTAGCAGCAGTCATGCTAACTAAACGGTTGCTCTCTGCTTCTCAAACGCACTGTATGTTCTTACTCTGGGTTTATGTTCTTCATGGGATGATGATTTACTTCACACCTAGAAGGGTGTGTGTGAAGCAGCTTAAGCCGCTTCTTCTGGTCAGACTGAACCAGTATAAAGCTCAGTCACATTACATATATAGTCTTACTTAGTCTGTCTGCATTCCAAATGACACTCTATACCTTGTAGATCAGTGTTTCCCAAATGTGATCCTGGGGCCCCCAATGTTGCACGTTTTGATTTTCCCCCAACACTACACAGCTGATTCAAAGAATCAAAGCTTGATGATGAGTTGGTTGATTTAATTATCTGTGTGGTGCTAGGGCGGGGGGGGGGGGGGGGGAGACCCTGTTGTAGATGACTCAATATGCCCTACTTTTTGACCAATGGTCAGAGGTGGCTACTAAAGTAGTGCACTATATAGGTAATGGGTGTCATTTGAGATGCAGACTTACTGTAATCTTCTTGCATACAGCATTTCCAGCAGACCTGGCTCTAGGTTCAGCTAAACAAGGTCATGTGAAGCAGAGCAGCTAGGGAGTGACATTGGTCTGGGTTTGGGGTGTCAACTGCATGCTGGTTGGTTGGGGGGGAGGTCGATCTGATTGGAGCATCACGATTGGTTCTCAGACTGAAGGCTCTAATGACTAATAAACAGAAATTACTCAAACTTTGGTCTGTGTCCTCATTTTTTGTACTTAGGTCACTGTACCTTTTGACCAATCGATTTTGTAGTATACAGTGGAAACAAAAGTAGTTTTTACAAGACTGACAAATTCAAATACAAACTAATTGGGTGAACCAAAAGCAATTCTCCCATTTGAGATAGAATCTACCGATAATGTATGAGAAGGAAATTCAAAGACGGTTCCTTGGGACAACCCTAAACCAACTCTTAACCGTTTAAATGGAAACTTCAGTGGGGTGACAACAAATTTGGGTCCCGCCATGCGGGACAAGCACAACTGTTGGGTTTCCTAAAGCTGGTTTGCAACATGGCAGTTGTAGCCTGTTTGAAGGGTCTGGCCTCCTGTGTGTGATGTATTTTCTTTTTAAATCCTACAGATAGTAATGATCTGATTAACGGGGCGGCAGGTAGCTTAGTGGTTAGAGCGTTGTACTTGTAACCGAAAGGTTGCAAGATTGAATCCCCAAGCTGACAAGGTAAAAATCTGTCGTTCTGCCCCTGAACAAGGCAGTTAACCCACTTCCTAGACCGTCATTGAAAATAAGAATTTGTTCTTAACTGACATGCCTAGTTAAAGGTTAAAAAAATGAAAATCTGGTATAATTTTCTCTTTAATCCAGAGCAGTGCTCCCCAACCCTCTTCCTGTAGGTTTTTGCTCCAACCCTAATCTAGCACACCTGATTCTAATAATTACCTGGTTGATAAGCTGAATCAGGTCAGTTACAACTGGGGTTGGAGAAAAACCTACAGGAGGGTAGCTCTCCAAGAACAAGGTTGGAGAGCCCTGATCCAGAGCCAGATAAATCAGTATGCGTGGCCCATGCAGAGCTCAAACCTGCCACCCTCTCTTCTGACCAGAGTTGTTGAAGTTATTGTTCTGTTAACTATGGATATGAACCCACCACAAACAGGAACTAGGCTAACTCGGTTCACTAGACATTTGTGTTCAGTTGGTGATGGGTCAGTAGTACTGACCATCAGCTGAACTTGTCTCTTCTTTCACCTGCATGGCTGCTTAGGTGGCCATGACATTATCAGGTGGCTCTACTTCCTGTTTCCTTCACATACAACTGTGTCCTGGTTTCCATCTCATTGAATAAGTAAACATATGAAGGTCACATGCTGTGGCTGGAGATAAAAGAGGAAAACAAGACCGGTGAAAGTAACATGATGGATGCGTAGCTTATATCAGATTTTTGCTTCACCTGTAGTTCTTTGCTATCAATGTAAAAGAGGACAGGTTCCTACGGAATTAATTCAATATTGTAGCTACTTCAGTTATGGTTTTTATTTTCTATATGCTCTTATAACCTTGTATACAAGGACTTCTGTATGAAGACTTAAAGACGGCCTATCCAAGGCTTGAACGTCGGATTTGTCTCCCCATTGCAGGGTCACTGCTGGGTAACACACACACTGGGTTACTGGGCGCCAAGGCAGGGCCATCCGCAGTGTCATCTTACAGACACTGACTCTTCTGATGAACACAGGCTGCCACACACTCTGACATAAGCTATTCAATCCCTAGCGATAGAGCTGCCAGCCTGCCACATTGTTTGACTATGACAACAAAACACTGAACAGGACCAGGCGTGATGCTTCCGGATACATTGACTTGACCATACAATAACTTCTCCACTGGCAGTGGTCGAAAAAGCACCAAATGGTAATATTTGAGTAAAGATACCTTAATAGATAATGACTCAACTGAAAGTCACCCAGTAAAATACTATGTGAGTAAAAGTAAATGTAATTGCAGAAATATACCTAAGTATCAAAGTATAAGTCATGTCAAAGTGCTTATATTAAGCAAACCAGACAGCACAATTGTCTTTTTATTTTATTTATTTTTTTACAGCTAGCCAGGGGCACACTCCAACACTCAGACATAATTTACAAATGACGCATTTGACTTTAATGAGTCCGCCAGATCAGAAGCAGTAGGGATGCCCAGGGATGTTCTCTTGATAAGTGCGTGAATTTCCGTGAGCAAGACCTTTAAACAGGTCAACATTCACAGGACCAGACGGACTACCAGGATGTGTACTCGGAGCATGCACTGACCAACTAGCAAGTGTCTTCACTGACATTTTCAACATGTGCCTGACCAAGTCTGCAATACCTACATGTTTCAAGCAGACCACCATAGTCCCTGTGCCCAAAAAAGCAAAGGTAACCTGCCTAAATGACTACCGCCTCGTAGCACTCACGTCAGTAGCCATGAAGTGCTTTGAAAGGCTGGTCATGGATCACATCAACACCATCATCCCGGAAACCCTAGACCCACTCCAATTCGCATACTGTCCCAACAGATCCACAGATGACGCAATCTCAATTGCACTCCACACTGCCCTTTCCCATCTGGACCAAAGGAATACCTATGTGAGAATTTTGTTCATTGACTACAGCTCAGCATTCACCATATTGCCCACAAAGCTCATCACTACGCCAAGGACCCTGGGACTAAACACCTACCTCTGCAACTGGATCATGGACTTCCTGACGGGCCACCCTCAGTTGGTAAAGGTAGGCAACAACACATCTGCCATGCTGATCCTCAACACGGGGGCCCCTCAGGGGTGCATGCTTAGTCCCCTCCTGTTCACCCACGACTGCATGGCCAAGCACGACTCCAACACCATCATTAAGTTTGCTGACAACACAGTGGTAGGCCTGATCACCGACAACGATGAGACAGCTTATAGGGAGGACGTCAGAGACCTGGCAATGTGATGCCAGGACAACAACCTCTCCTTCAACGTGAGCAAGACAAAGGAGATGATCGTAGACTACAGGAAAAGAAGGGCCGAACACACCCCCATTCACCTCGATGGGGCTGTAGTTGAGCGGGTCGAGAGTTTCAAGATCCTTGGTGTCCACATCACCAACAAACTATCATGGTCCAATCACACCAAAAACGTCAGGAAGAGGGCACGACAATGCCTTTTCCCCCTCAGAAGACTGAAAAGAGGCCTCCCGGGTGGCGCAGTGGTCTAAGGCTAGCTGTGCCACCAGAGATTCTGGGTTCGAGCCCAGGCTCTGTCGCAGCCGGCCGCGATCGGGAGGTCCATGGGGCGACGCACAATTGGGCCAGCATCGTCCATGTTAGGGAGGGTTTGGCAGGCAGGGATATCCTTGTCTCATCACGCACTAGCGACTCCTGTGGCGGGCCGGGCGCAGTGCACGCTGACCAGGTTGCCAGGTGTACAGAGTTTCCTCTGACACATTGGTGAGGCTGGCTTCCGGGTTGGATGTGCATTGTGTCAAGAAGCAGTGCGGCTAGGTTGGGTTGTGTTTCGGAGGACGCATGGCTCTCGACCTTCGCCTCTCCCGAGTCCATACGGGAGTTGCAGCGATGAGAAAAGACTAACTACTACCAATTGGATACCACGAAATTGGGGAGAAAAAAGGGTAAAAAAAATCAATACAAATAAATAAAGAAGACTGAAAAGATTTGGTATAGGTCCCCAGAACCTCAAACATTTCTACAGCTGCAACATCGAGAGCATCCTGACCGGTTGCATCACCACCTGGTATGGCAACTTCTCGGCATCCAACTGTAAGGCGCCACAGAGGGTAGTGCGTACGGCCCAGTACATCACTTCCTGCCATCCAGGACCTATATACTAGGCGGTTTCAGAGGAAGGCCCAAAAATTGTCAAAGACTCGTCACCCAAGTCATACACTGTTCTTTCTGCTGGTGCACGGCAAGCGGTACCAGAGCGCTAAGTCTAGGTCCAAAAGACAGCTTCTACCCCCAAGACTGTTGAACAATTAATCAAAATGGCTATTTGCAGTACTTTTGTTTTTACACTGCTGCTACTCGCTGTTTATTATCTATGCATAGTCACTTTACTCTTATCTACATGTACAAATTACCTTGACTAACCTGTACCCCTACACAATGACTCAGAACCGGTACCCCTGTATATAGCCTCATTATTGTTATTTTATTGTGTTTCTTTTCTTTAGTTTATTTAGTAAATATTTTCTTAACTCTATTTTCTCAACTTTATTGTTGGTTAAGGGCGTGTAAGTAAGCATTTCATGGTAAGGTCTACTGTACCTGTTGTATTCGGCGCATGTGACAAAATTGGGAAATGTTTCTATCCTGCTTAGCATACAAAAAGTACTTTTGCGTGTCAAGGAAAATATATGCAGTAAAAAGTACATTATTTTCTTCAGAAATGTAGTGAAGTAAACGTAAAAGTTGTCAAAAATATGAAAAGTACAGATACCCCCAAAAAACTACTTTAACAGCACTTGAAAGTATTTTTACTTAAGTACTTTACACCACTGTCCACTTGTATGGCAAATATTCAGATATAAAGGAGGGTCAGTCTTTAGCCTACACTCTCACAAACATACAACACACTCACTCTCTCTCTCTGCTAGACTAACAAAAGGTTTGAAAAGAAACAGATCAGAATCAAGATCATGTCAGATGTAATCTCTGTAAAAGTATTTGCTCTCGTGATAAAAACGCATAGGCCTATGTCCTTAATCTCCCTAACCAGGTAAAACTAGTTTAACATTTTGAACATATACTTTATGGAAAATACATGTTTCTGAAGACGCACCATGCTTGCTGCCTTGTTGACAATATAATTAGGTGGCACAGATTACAACCCGGAGCATCGTAATCGAATCCCCTCATTGGTTGGTAGGTTAAGCGATTAAACCAATCATTTCCCACAACACATTCCCCCGAACCTTCCCCCAAATCACTGCACACCATAAGCACAGAGCCACGCCTTGCAGTCGTGTGATTGGCTAAAATTGTCAAACATTACTCACTATAGCCAATTTTGAATAGGTTTATGCTGCGTTGATAAGTTTGGGAAGGTGGTCATTACCAGTTGTGAAGTCGTAAGTACCAGTTGGTTGCATTAACATGCTTTGAACTCATTGAGAAACGCTAATGGCCAACAAGCTGCATCAACCATAAACTAAAAGTACATCTATGATGCTTGTAAATAAATTATAGTGTTCAAGAACCATATTAGATTACTTTTTATAAATCATATTTTGTTGTTGCATTTAACTCCCGAAAATGCTGTTATCGAAGTCATTATCTTCGTAGGTGACGTCAGAGTTCCGCATGTGGGAGGAGTCGGAGCGCAGTGATAAGAGCTTCCCACTAGTAATTACCAGCTATAAGAGCGTCCATATGTTTTTTCCCAGGCGTATGGGTAAATACCATATTCTCACTTGTTTCTGAACGCAGCATTATATGCGCAATAGACTGGGGAGGAGGTTATGGCGGATGTATATCACACTGTGGGTTTACGCTCATATGCTGCGTTGTTATGCTTGTTGCTGAGTCACTGGCTTGCTGGTGCTCTTTCATGCCGTCCCTAGGAGGGGTGCGTCACTTGAGTGGGTTGAGTTACTGACGTGATCTTCCTGTCTGGGTTGGCGCCCCCCCTTGGTTTGTGCTGTGGTGGAGACCTTTGTGGGCTATACTCGGCCTTGTCTCAGGATTGTAAGTTGGTGGTTGAGGATTTCCCTCTAGTGGTGCGGGGGCTGTGCTTTGGCAAAGTGGGTGGGGTTATATCCTTCCTATTTGGCCCTGTCCGGGGGTTTCTTCGGATGGGGCCACAGTGTCTCCTGACCGCTCCTGTCTCAGCCTCCAGTATTTATGCTGCAGTAGTTTGTGTCGGGGGGCTAGGGTCAGTTGGTTACCTGGAGTACTTCTCCTGTCTTATCCAGTGTCCTGTGTGAATTTAAGTATGCTTTCTCTAATTCTCTCGTTCTCTCTTTCTCTCTGAGAACCTGAGCCCTAGGACCATACGTCAGGACTACCGGGCATGATGACACCTTGCTGTCCCCAGTCCGCCTGGCCTTGCTGCTATTCCAGTTTCAACTGTTCTGCCTGCGGTTATGGAACCCCTACCTGTCCCAGACCTGCTGTTTTCAACTCTTAATGATCGGCTATGAAAAGCCAACTGAGATTTATTCCTGATTATTATTTGACCATGCTTGTCATTTATGGAAATTTTGAAAATCTTGGCTCTCTCTAATTTTCTCCTTCTCTCTTTCTTTCTCTCGGAGGACCTGAGCCCTAGGACCATACGTCGGGACTACCGGCCGTGGTGACTCCTTGCTGTCCCCAGTCCGCCTGGCCTTGCTGCTATTCCAGTTTCAACTGTTCTGCCTGCGGTTATGGAACCCCTACCTGTCCCAGACCTGCTGTTTTCAACTCTTAATGATCGGCTATGAAAAGCCAACTGAGATTTATTCCTGATTATTATTTGACCATGCTTGTCATTTATGGAAATTTTGAAAATCTTGGCTCTCTCTAATTTTCTCCTTCTCTCTTTCTTTCTCTCGGAGGACCTGGGCCCTAGGACCATGCGTCGGGACTGCCGCCCGTGGTGACTCCTTGCTGTCCCCAGTCCGCCTGGCCTTGCTGCTATTCCAGTTTCAGCTGTTCTGCTTGCGGTTATGGAACCGCCACCTGTCCCAGACCTGTTGTTTTTCAACTCTTGATGATCGGCTATGAAAAGCCAACTGAAAATTATTCATGATTATTATTTGACCATGCTTGTCACTTATGAACATTTTTGAACATCTTGGCATAGTTCTGTTATAATCTCCACCCGGCACAGCCAGAAGAGGACTGGCCACCCCTCATAGCCTGGTTCCTCTCTAGGTTTCTTCCTAGGTTTTGGCCTTTCTAGGGAGTTTTTCCTAGCCACCGTGCTTCTACACCTGCATTACTAGCTGTTTGGGGTTTTAGGCTGGGTGTCTGTACAGCACTTCGAGATATTAGCTGATGTACGAAGGGCTATATAAAATAAAATTGATTGATTGATTGATTGTTGGACATTTCCGACTTGCTATATGGTTGTATTTACACACGTGCCGTGTCCAACCAGTTAGCAAGTCAGACATGTTCCGACTGGCACTTGAACGCGGCATAGGAAACTCGGAAATGTCCGAATAGCTGATTCGTTGAACATGGCACGTGTATAACTACCGCCAGTTAGCAAGTCGGAAAATTACACACCTGGTCCCAACATTGATGGCGTATGTCGTGCATCGAGAGATAACTGGGGAAGAACGGATTCAGTTCAGTCAGTCGTCCTAAATAGATATTTTATGCTAGTGGCTAGAAACGTGTCTGCCGAAGTTGGGAGTATTCAGAATCATTCCATTTTTTATCGGACTACAAAAGCAGTAAATGCGCATTAGTTGTCACCCTGGGCTGATATTAAATGTTTTGCCCTAGCACTACACATCTGCTTCAAATAATCAAAGTTTGATGATGAGTTGGTTATTTAAATCAGGTGTGTTAGGGGGGCGCAGTTACTCATCGGGAGCGAAGGATACAACCCGCATGTTGTGTTGCTGGCTTGCAGCGCCAATTCTCCCCATTGAGCAGACTATCAATGTGACACCCAGATGGTTCTATACTACCAATATTACCAATGATTTCTCGAAATATAATCAAGTGGGATGGAACAAATTATCCACGTTAGCTACCGCCAGCGACATGTGATACAGCTGTTCTGTGAAGCAAGTGCAATTGCTGCCCAGTGAGAAGCAACAGTCGGAATCACATCGATATAGCCAGCAGATCCCCACTTGCTTACAGCTGCACTATGGTCAGACTAGCTCTTGATCATGAATCTCAGTTCCATTACATTACACATAAGATTAATTGGATGAAGGTTTCTTCTGTCGGGGGAATTTTAAGATCCCAAATGATCGGTCTGAACATTAACATGCATCGCTTGCAGTACGGTTTTGGAAGCATAGAGACCTTATCTTTCATATCAGCGAGAAATAATCTTCAAAAAACAAAAGCTTAAATTGATACACACCTTGTTAGGGTTAGTGTTCCCACACAGCCATATCTCCATATTACAGCACTTGTTTACGGAGAACTAGGGGTGAAAGTAAGCTGGTCCAGTGTGGTGTCCCAGCAAAATAAATAGTGGGGGTACCCTGTATTGGTAAAATGTGAGCCTATTACAATTAACACAAAATGCCAGAAAACTATAGGCTATTACAGCATTATTTAACAGCCACATAAAAAATTGATAATTGACTTGAAACCAGGTGGTGGCTCCAAATTGCATTGTGGTTAGACAAGAACACGTACATTTTGCCAAGGCTGAGACCGAGGTGCCTCAGACAACATTGAATGCATCAATTCAGGCTAGTAGTGGAGACAGTAGTGGAGAGGGTGGAGAGATTTAAGTTCCTCGGCGTACACATCACAGACAAACTGAAATGGTTCACCCACACAGACAGCGTGGTGAAGAAGGCGCAGCAGCGCCTCTTCAACCTCAGGAGGATGAAGAAATTCGGGTTGTCACCAAAAACACTCACAAACTTTTACAGATGCACAATCGAGAGCATCCTGTCGGGCTGTATCACCGCCTGGTACGGCAGCTGGTCCACCTATAACCGTAAGGCTCTCCAGGGGGTAGTGAGGTCCCGTGTGGCTCAGTTGGTAGAGCATGGCGCTTGCAACGCCAGGGTTGTGGGTTCATTCCCCACGGGGGGACCAGGATGAATATGTATGAACTTTCCAATTTGTAAGTCGCTCTGGAAAAGAGCGTCAGCTAAATGACTTAAATGTAAATGTCTGCACAACGCATCACCGGGTGCAAACTACCTGCCCTCCAGGACACCTACACCACCCGATGTCACAGGAAGGCCAAAAAGATCATCAAGGACAACAACCACCTGAGCCACTGCCTGTTCACCCCGCTATCATTCAGAAGGCGAGGTCAGTACAGGTGCATCAAAGCGGGGCCCGAGAGACTGAAAAACAGCTTCTATCTCAAGGCCATCAGACTGTTAAACAGCCATCACTAACATTGAGTGGCTGCTGCCAACATACTGACTCAACTCCAACCACTTTAATAATGGGAAATTGATGTAATAAATTTACCACTAGCAACTATATATTATTTAATGTTTACTTACCCTACATTACTCATCTCATATGTATATACTGTACGCTATACCATCTACTGCATCTTGCCATCTTGATGTAATTAAATGTATCACTAGCCACTTTAAACAATGCCACTTTATATAACGTTCTCATACCCTACATTACTCATCTTATATGTATATACTGTACTCTATACATCTACTGCATCTTGCCTATGCCGTTCGGCCATCACTCATTTATATATCTTTATGTACATATTCGTATTCATCCCTTTACACTTTTGTGTATAAGGTAGTTGTTGTGAAATTGTTAGGTTATATTACTTGTTAGATATTACTGCATGGTCGGAACTAGGACAAGCATTTCGCTACACTTGCATTAACACCTGCTAACCACGTGTATGTGACAAATACATTTGATTTGATTTTGTGTAGGCCTAATAACAATCGCAGAATATCATTACAATAAACGTAGGTGTTTGGATGAATGTGCGCGGGTTGCCTTAAGGAGCACCTTTTGAAAGACTGCTAGTTCAATCTTCTCGGCGTAACAGTTGGGATAAAGAGAAAAATGAGTACAGAGTACAACGCATCTCATCCCTGGATTAAGTACATTTTCCAAGCTCCCCATTGCCTTAATCTACACAGTCATGCTGTCAGACCCTAGTGCAGCTGTAAGCAAGTGGTCGGATCTGCTGGCTACACTTGAATACAACGCTTGCACTGGTCACTCACACCAGCATGCTGTTACATTAGCCAATTAGCATGTCATGTCAAGGTGACTTCCAGATGGTAACCAATACTACAAGTTATTTCTACCTCGCCCATCGAAATAAGCACTTTATTTTACAAGTTTTAACTAGCGCCATGCTATTGTTTCCAGCATAAATTAGCTAGCTGGGAATGGCTCAGGACAACTGACTAAACCTAATCCATTCGTCTCCACTCGACTCTCAGCTGCGCGACACACGTCATCAATTTGGGCACCAGGCGTGTCCGTATAGCCTCTCCCAGATTTCTACCTGATTTGACTTTTCGTAGCAGGTTAGAATAATTAGGTTAAGGTTAGGAAAATAGTTATGGTTACAAAATCTGCATCCATCTAGTCGTAACCTACTACCTGGGCCACTGGCTGCGATACGACGCGGGCGTGGCCACGTAACCCCACCCATAAATCTCTCTCTGAGCGGGTGCTTATGTGCTTGTTCTGTTTGTGTTTGCGCAGTGAAGCGAGGAGGTGACAGAAAACAGTGCGGGGTTGCTAGGATTTTTGTTTAGGTCGATATGTAGTTTAGTAGTAGTCAGCCAACCCAACAGCCAGTCTCGACTCGTTTAAACAGGGGTAAATTCAACATAGCGCTCGAGTCAAAGCAAACTCGAAGCCGGAGCCTGCCGGGTTATTTACGGGATGAAATAAGTCACCTCGCCACCATCGGGAGGTGGGAGTGTTGGGGTCGCCGGCGGTGTATCGCGAACGGGGTTGCGAGACTGACGGGCGGTCAGCCTGGTCCAACTTTGCCGAACGAACAAAGCCGCCAAATTCACTGACTGGGTCCCCGGGAGCAAGCAGCAGGGAGATCAATCAACATGGTCAAGTCTTTCTTCCCGCTGAAGAAACTGAGACGGAGTGGGAAACATCTGCTGTTCTTAGTTCTGCTGGTGCTGGGAGCTTTCGCTGTCTACCACGAGTTTGTTGCTACTAAGGCGTGGAGGAGCACCAAAAGCCGTGAGTAGGCTATCATGGATAGCTTTCCGAACTATTACTATGATGATCAACAAGTGTATGTGTGTGTGTGTGTGTGTGTGTGTGTGTGTATATACTGGTAGTTTTGTTCATTATCAACTGTATTGCCAAATGAGCTAACTTGATAGTTTTTCACCAAGTCTTGGGTATTTTATCAATGGTACATGCCATGGTGTTATTGAATGGTGGGCCTATTCTGCAAGGTGGAAAATAAATACTTACTCTTCACTGTAGCTGAGTCAACTTTTTCAAATCCTGTGTTGTAAGGACTTCGAACTTCATAACTAACTTTAGAAAGATGTAAGGTGTGGCTGATGGGCTGCTGACATGAGAGATTTAGAGGACTGTCCCATACTCTGCAGGTGATCACACACACACTGCCTACATAACGAGACAACTCATCTGGGAGTTCCCTTTTCCCTTAGTTCTGAATGCTGATAAGTGTAGTGCAGTAAGAGTCAACCATTCAACATAACTACAACAACATTGCACACACCATGATGAAGCCTGTTGAAGTGGTTGAAGCATCAATACTGGAAATATGACATGCAAACACAACCATACAAGTGTCCAGACACAGTATGTGGGTTGGGTCCTATGTGGGGCGTGTGTGTACATGTTGGTCTTTGTTGAGTGGCTTTTCTTTCCATTTGCCCTTGTACCTGCTATCACTAGTACACACACTTGTTTGTTGCAGTGGTAGCCTCATACCTGGGGCTAGAGGGGGCAGAGTTTTGGAACCCTGCTGTCAATACACACAAACACACACACACACCTGTAAAGATGGCCCTCCTAACCCCACCTCAAACACACTCCTTCCCGTTCAAGAGGCGTGTGTGCATTTGTAAAGGAGAGAAAATGAATAATACACCTTCTGGACACACACACAGTTGAAGTCGGAAGTTTACCTTAGCCAAATACATTTAAACTCAGTTCACAGCCCCTGACTTTTAATCCTAGTAAAAATGCCCTGTCTTAGGTCAGTTAGGATCACCACTTTATTTTAAGAATCTAAAATGTCAGAATAATAGCAGAGAGAATGATTTATTTCAGCTTTTATTTCTTTCATCACATTCCCAGTGGGTCAGAAGTTTACATGCACTCAATTAGTATCTGGTAGCATTTCCTATACATTGCTTAACTTGGGTCAAACGTTTCGGGTAGCCTTCCACAAGCTTCCCAGAATAAGTTGGGTGCATTTTGGCCCATTCCTCCTGACAGAGCTGGTGTAACGGAGTCAGGTTTGTAAGGCTTCCTTGCTCACACACATGCTTTTTTAGTTCTGCCCACAACATTTCTATAGGATTCAGGCCACGGCTTTGTGATGGCCACTCCAATACCTTGACTTTGTTGTCCTTAAGCCATTTTGCCACAACTTTGGAAGAATGCTTAGGTTCATTGTCCATTTGGAAGACCCATTTGCGACCAAGCTTTAACTTCCTGACTGATGTCTTGAGATTTTGCTTCAATATATCCACATAATTTCCCTCATGGTGCCATCTATTTTGTGAAGTGCACCAGTCCCTCCTGCAGCAAAGCACTCCCACAACATGATGCTGCCACCCCCGTACTTCACGGTTGGGATGGTTAACTTTGGCTTGCAAGCCTCCCCCTTTTTTTCCTCCAAACATAATGGTCATTATGACCAAACAGTTCTATTTTTGTTTCATCAGACCAGAGGACATTTCTTCAAAAACTATTATCTTTGTCCCCATGTGCAGTTGCAAACCATAGTCTGGCTTTTTTTATGGCAGTTTTGGAGCAGTGGTTTCTTCCTTGCTGAGCGGCCTTTCAGATTATGTTGATATAGGACTCGTTTTACTGTGGATATAGATACTTTTATACCTGTTTCCTCCAGCATCTTCACAAGGTCCTTTGCTGCTGTTCTGGGATTGGTGCGAAAAGTGCAAATCAAAGTAAGTTCATCTCTAGGAGACAGAACACATCTCCTTCCTGAGCGGTATGACGGCTGCGTGGTCCCATGGTGTTTATACTTGCGTACTATTGTTGGTACAAATGAACGTGGTACCTTCAGGCGTTTGGAAATTGCTCCTAAGGATGAACCAGACTTGTGGAGGTCTTGGCTGATTTCTTTTGATTTTCCCATGATGTCAAGCAACTAGGCACTGAGTTTGAAGGTAGGCCTTGAAATATATCCACAGATACACCTCCAATTGACTCAAATTATGTCTATTAGCCTATCAGAAGCTTCTAAAGCCATGACATCATTTTCTGGAATTTTCCAAGCTTTTTAAAGGCACAGTCAACTTGGTGTATGTAATCTTCTGACCCACTGGAATTGTGATACAGTGAAATAATCTGTCTGTAAACAATTGTTGGAAAAATTACTTGTCATGCACAAAATAGATGTCCTAACCGACTTGCCAAAACTATAGTTTGTTAACAAGAAATTTGTAGAGTGGTTGAAAAATGAGTTTTAATGACAACCTAAGTGTACGTAAACTTCTGACTTCAACTGTATCTTCATCACTAAGAGACAGGGATACGCCAAGCCTCATGAAGGAGCTGCCTTAGAAGGTACACAGTGCATTCCTAGCCTCCTCACAATGGGGAGTGAGGACATCACCCTCTGTGTGTGTGTGTGTGTGTGTATAGTGATGGGACAAATGTTGTGTATCGGATGTTGGTCTATGTGCCCATACACCTAGGGAGAGGAGAGCGAGAGATACATAAAAGGAGGGGGATAGAATCTCTTATATTTTGAGTTAAAAATGTGATTTTTCTATCCAACTAATACTCTAAAATTACCCTGTGTCCACTCTACACCTACCCATTTACATTACATTTACATTTAAGTCATTTAGCAGACGCTCTTATCCAGAGCGACTTACAAATTGGAAAGTTCATACATATTCATCCTGGTCCCCCCGTGGGGAATGAACCCACAACCCTGGCTTTGCAAGCGCCATGCTCTACCAACTGAGCCACACGGGACCCCATTCATAGACACTAGCTGCTTTAGCGCCTATTGATGATAGTATCATCTGACCGGGGAGTTTTGTGAAGAGCCCTGATGCTTTCTCTATACATTAACATGCATCGTCTACGTTACTTTTGTTTCTAAAAAAAATACAGCATCTTTTCATATCAGCAATAAATTAAGGTTAAATTACTGTACACCTTTTATGGCTGTGTGGGAACACTAACACTATATCTCCATGTTACATCTCTTGTTTACGGAAGACAGACAGCCACCTGTGCTATTTAGCTATATAACGTGCTCCGTACACCTGTGTGTAAGCCATAACTGGGGAGGAAGTGTAGTTAATCCACTTGAGGCACACAGCTTGTGGATCAGTGCAACACTTCTACAGTAATTGTCTTTTTTATTTGATTGATTCTTTCTCGCTGATATAAAAGATAAGGGGCGTATCTGCAAATGTTTCGAAAACCGGTTTGAACAATGATTATAGACTTTTCTAAATGTTAAAACACAGCGTGGGAATTGTAGTTCACATGGAGCCAAATGTGGGCGACTAACTGCTGAAAACCCTACATATGGAGTAGGGTTTTCGAGAGCTATTCTCCACCCTGGTGATAATGACAGACTTCCAGAGCACCAGTACTTAAAGTTCTCTCAACCTCCGCTACACCCACATGTTAACCCCATAGCATTGCCTATAAATACACACAGGGTAGCCTCATTTTGTGTGTTTTTATTTTTTTGGGGCGTGCCTGGTTTGTGTTTCTGAGTCCAGAAGGCTGGTGTTCATTCCCAGACCTGATTCCTAGGCTTGAGCTCACTGGGCTAACATGGTCTTGACTCAAGCAGACAACCCTTATTGGAACATGCGCAGTAGAGGGTTGTATTTGGAAGAGAGGAGTGTGTGCTTACCATTTACACTCATACCTGTATAAGGGTTGATAGAGTCCAAATCTGCATTTAAGTGCCTATATTGGAACATAATGGCTGTACAGTAACATGCTATACATTACCTCAAAGCTCTGCACTTCACAGCATTGTTAGAGTTTTGACTGACCGCCATTCTGAACTTGAGCTTGTCGCGCAACAATAAGTTGGTTCAACTTTTGCAAATTTGTTGTCTAAGTGAGGGAAATGCTGTACATTTAACATGACTCGATGTACACTCAAACAAAATATAGAGCTTTGACATGTAAAGTGTTGGTCCCATGTTTCACACACACACCTACATCCTGATATTACCAGGTTCTGACTACTAGATGGTGCTGTTCCTGCTATTAAGTAAATAATAAATGTTTCCTTACCTTGTCCATCAACTGCTTACAGGGTATGACAGCCACCCATGCTTTGGTTTTGTTTACCTGGCCACTGTTTCAGATGGTACATTTTTAGCATTTGTGGCACAAATCCAATGCAAGTCAGTGGTACCTAATATTAGCACTTTCACGCTTCATATCCAAATCATCTATAAATAACGTCATTGAGTTGTACACTTACATAAAAAAAATAAAACATTTTTATACTTCAGGATGACTTGAACATGAAGCGTGAAAATGCTGATATTGGTACCATTAACTTGCATTGGATTTGTGCCACAAAGTCAGCATTTGAAACCAGGGGTTGGATCCAGTTCAGGGAACCGAAAACTGTAAAAATGGCTACATTTTTCAAGGAACGGAATCCCAACCTGGAATGAAAGTGATCTATACTGTTCTGGAACATAACTGTTATTTTGAAATCACGGGAACTGCTTAATACCGTTATTTTACATACAGGGTATTTTTTTTCTTTTCAATCACACACAAAAATGCAACATAACCTATTCAAGGTCCTCACTCTGTCAATCAATCTTTTTCCAATCTCTTTCTGCTAGCTGAAAATCTTTGTGTAAACTACCTGCCCCTCCCCCTCTGATGCATAGGCTACTGTAGCCTACTGATGTTACAAGCGTGATTCAGAAATTGGGGAGAGATTTTTAATTACAGAAGAAAGGATTAACCTTTTCAATGCTATTTAAGTATGAAATAGTTTGAACGTTTCACATTGGATTCATTACCTACATAAATGCAAGATGTTTTTCTATTTTAATCTGGTGCTGCTCTGCATACACCAGCTTGTCCAACGTTAAGCCAACTCTAAGTAGTTCAAAGACATTCAAAGTTCCTTAACCTCTACTTCATCACCCTCCGGGATCCTCATCAAAAAAGCTGACTAGCATAGCCTAGCCTAACGGGACAGGGATATCATATAATATAATTTTCATGAAATCACAAGTCCAATACAGCAAATGAAAGATAAACATCTTGTGAATCCAGCCATCATTTCCGATTTTTTAAAAATGTTTTACAGCGAAAACACTATATTTCTATTAGCTAACCACAATAGCCAAACACACAACCGCATATTTTCACCATGTTTCCACCGAATAGGTAGCTCTCACAAAACAGACAAAATAGAGATAAAATTAGTCACTAACCAAGAAACAACTTCATCAGATGACAGTCTTATAACATGTTATACAATACATTTATGTTCGAAAATGTGCATATTTGAGGTATAAATCATAGTTTTACATTGCTGCCACCATCAAAAATAGCACCAAAGCAGCCAGAATAATTACAGAGAGCAACGTGAAATACATAAATACTCATCAAACATTTTTGAAAAATACATGGTGTACAGCAAATGAAAGATAAACATCTTGTGAATCCAGCCAATATTTCTGATTAAAAAAAAAAAATTTAAATGTGTTTTACAGGGAAAACACAATATAGATTTATATTAGCTTACCACAATAGCCAAACACACAAAGCCAAACACCGCAAAGGTAGCTTTTGCAAAAACCAGCAATAGATATAAAATTAATCACTAACCTTTGGACAACTTCATCAGATGACAGTCTTATAACATCAAGTTATACAATACATTTATGTTTTGTTCAAAAATGTGCATATTTAGAGCTGCAAATCGTGGTTATACATTGTGAATACGTAGCAACATTTCCCCAGAATGTCCGGAGATATTTTGGACACTCACCTAATCTGACCAAAGAACTCATCATAAACTTTACATAAAAATACTTGTTGTATTGCAAATGAAAGATACACTGGTTCTTAATGCAACCGCCGTGTTAGATTTTTTAAAATAACTTTACCACAACATACAGCTTGGGTTATTGTGAGACAGCGCTCACCAACACGGCGGAGAATAGGAATCAACATATTCCACAGAAATACGAAATAACATCATAAATGTTGTCTTACTTTTGCTGAGCTTCCATCAGAATGTTGTACAAGGAGTCCTATTTCCAGAATAAATCGTTGTTTGGTTTTAGAATGTCCATTTCTTCTGTCGAATTAACAACCTTGGCTAGCATTGTGGTGCGAACATTCCCATCCTCTCTTGGCGCAAAGAACGGAAAATTCCAAAAGTCCCATTAAACGTTGAATAAACTGATAAAACTCGGTTGAAAAAACCTACTTCATGATGTTTTTCTCATATGTATCAAATAAAATCAGAGCCGGAGATATTCGCCGTGTATACCGAACGCTTTTCAGAAGACAATGTCGAGCTCCCCCGCGCGCCGTCGAAGACAAAAAAAATACCGGACCTGTCACTCCAAAAGCTCTTATTCGGCCTCAGATCAAGCTAGACACCCCATTCCACCTTCTACTGCCTGTTGACATCTAGTGGAAGGCGTATGAAGTGCATACAGATCCATAAATAAAAGCCAGTTGAATAGGCAGGCCCTGACACAGAGCCTCGTTTTCAGATTTTTCACTTCCTAGATGGAAGTTTGCTGCCAAATGAGTTCTGTTTTACTCACAGATATAATTTAAGCAGTTTTAGAAACTTGAGTGTTTTCTATCCAATAGTAATAATAATATGCATATTGTATGATCTAGAACAGAGTACGAGGCTGTTTCATTTGGGCACGATTATTTCCAAAGTGAAAACAGCGCCCCCTATTGACAATAATTAATAGAAGCCACTCCCCCGTAGGTATATTTCTGTCGGCCGAATTCAGATAATGCATGTCATCACAACATGCCCAGAGCTTCAAGCCAGCCGTCCTCCTCCATTTTCGCTTTCTCCCCACCTGCAAAATTTCAGTTGCATTTTGCGCCCTACACTTGTCTGTCCAATGCATGTAAACAATAGCTTGTAAGCTGCTCTATCCTCACTGATTGGTGAAGTAATTTGAAGTCGAGCTAAATGTTAACGTTTGATTTCAGAGGTTTAAAAAGGAACGATATACACTGAGTGTGCAAAACATTACATGCACTTTCAATGACAGGCTGACCAGGTGATTTCAGTTGAAGGCTATGATCCCTTACTGATGTCACTTGTTAAATCCACTTCGATCAGTGTAGATGAAGGCGAGGAGACGGGTTAAAGAAGGATTTTTAAGCCATGAGACAATTGAGAAATGGATTGTGTATGTATGCAATTCAGAGGGTAAGACAAAATATTTAGGTGCCTTTGAACGTGCTGTGATAGTAGGTGCCAGGCGCACCAGTTTGAGCATGTTAAGAGCTGCAACGCTGCTGGGTATTTTATGCTCAACAGTTTCCCATGTGTATCAAGAGTGGTCCACCACCCAAAGGACATCTAGCCAACATGATACAACTGTGGGAAGCATTGTAGTTAACATGGGCCAGCATCCTTGTGGAATGCTTTCGACACCTAGTAGAGTCCATTTTCTGACAAATTGAGGCTGTTCTGAGGGCAAAAGGGGGTGTGCAACTAAATCTTAGGAAGGTATCCTTAATGTTTTGTTCACTCAGTGTAAAAAGTTATTTTTTGGGGGTTAGATCTGGGTCAGAACCCCTGTTTGAAACAGTGTCCAACAAAACCAAATCATGGGTTGCTGTCATACCTTGTCCATAGACTGCTTACAGGCTGATGAAACCAATAATGTAATTTTGTTGACTATCCCGAGTGGCGCAGCTAAGGCACTACATCTCAGTGAAATAGGCGTCACTACAGTCCCTGGGTCAAATCCAGGCTGTATCACATCCGGCCGTGATTGGGTCCCATATGGTGGCGCACAATTGGCCCAGCGTAGTCTGTGTTTGGCCGGGATAGGCCGTCAATGTAAATAATAATACATTTTTTAATTGCACAAAGGCGGAGGTAGCGGTCCTGCTGCTGGGTTGTTGCCCTCCTACGGCCTCCTCCACGTCTCCTGATGTACTGGCCTGTCTCCTGGTAGCGCCTCCATGCTCTGGACACTACGCTGACAGACACAGCAAACCTTCTTGCCACAGCTCGCATTGATGTGCCATCCTGGATGAGCTGCACTACCTGAGCCACTTGTGTGGGTTGTAGACTCCGTCTCATGCTACCACTAGAGTGAAAGCACCGCCAGCATTCAAAAGTGACCAAAACATCAGCCAGGAAGCATAGGAACTGAGAAGTGGTCTGTGGTCACCACCTGCAGAATCACTCCTTTATTGGGGGTGTCTTGCTAATTGCCTATAATTTCCACCTTTTGTCTAATCCATTTGCATAACAGCATGTGAAATTTGTCAATCAGTGTTGCTTCCTAAGTGGACAGTTTGATTTCACAGAAGTGTGATTGACTTGGAGTTACATTGTGTTGTTTAAGTGTTCCCTTTATTTTTTTGAGCAGTGTATAATCGTGTAACTGACGATTATGGATGAAGACAGTCATGAAAATAAAGTAACCGTAAAATATCTACTGTATGTATAAATATATATTTTTAGCTTTATGAACTTCATTTTAAAATTGACTAACTTAACCCAAGAGCAGTAAAGGTAAGCCTGGTTCACATCTAACAGCTGATAAAAGGAGCGATGAGAGGAGAAAAAAAATAGTATTAAAAATAATAATAATTTTACGTTGTAATAAACTGCTGACTGAAGGGCTGCAGCGGCGTTGACATGAATTTGAGCCTATTTCCGTGGTAACATTGACTCTTTACAAAGTGATGGAACTTTGCTGGTCCTTGTTTGCTACAAAACCTTGCTAAAACAAGTATCATGAAATGCATGCACCCAATCAGACTTGTTGGAGTGCTGATGACATCGCCCACTGTATGTATGCGCTTTCAGTAGCCTGATTTGCTTCCAGACTGAGGAGAAATCCACACACAAAGCATCCCTGACCACCCCCTGAAGTGGTCACCCAGAACAGACACAATTACACCAGAAATTAACTTTTGTGCGCCTAGACCTGTCTTTTCAATGCAGTCTTCGTATTCTGATAGCAGAAGTCGCATGTAAGTGTCTAGTCAAATCAAATTGTATTTGTCACATGCACATGGTTAGCAGATGTTAATGCGAGTGTAGCGAAATGCTTGTGCTTCTAGTTCCGACAATGCAGTAGTAACCAACGAGTAATCTAACCTAACAATTCCACAACTACTACCTTATACACACAAGTGTAAAGGGATAAAGAATATGTACATAAAGATGTATGCATGAGTGATGGTACAGAACGGCATAGGCAAGATGCAGTAGATGGTATAGTGTACAGTCTATACATATGAGATGAGTAATGTAGGGTATGTAAACATAAGTGGCATAGTTTAAAGTGGCTAGTGATACATGTATTACATAAAGATGGTCTAGACACGACCACAGACAGTCGGGAGTGGAAGAGAGGAGAAAGTGTGCAACAAAAAAATATGTAAATCCTTTTTATGATTAAGTGACCTTAAAATACATGACCATCAAAGCCCTGGTGTGTGTGTTGGGGGGGTTCAGATTCATGTGCATGTGTAATTTCCTTTTTTATGACCAGCTGATTGTGTGATAACAGATGATTTAACCATAGCCCCTCTAGTAATTTAATAGGATCTCTGTTATAATCCCTAACAGTTCCATAATGGGGCAGTAGGTAGCCTAGGGGTTAGAGCGTTGGGCCCGTAACTGAAAGGTTGCTGGTTTGATTACGCGAACCGACAAGGTGAAAAATATGTCTGTGCACTTGAGCAAGGCACTTGCCCCTGTGGCAAATTAGGGTTGCTGTACTAAATGATAGCTGTCTGGGAGAAATCCAAACCAGTCTGGAATGAATGACAGTTGAGGCAGGTGATGTGTTTCCTGCTTTTAATTATGCAGGAAAATAGAAAGCATGTGATGTATCAGAAATTGTGTAATGGAATTATAGTCAACCTAAAATATTGTCATATAATTATAATAGTTTTACGGGTTTTGTACCAATTTTCTGTATAAATAGGCTCAACTATATGTAAACAGACCATAAATGTCTCAAATGTTGTTTTCTAGGAAGCTGTGAATGCTATTATGATATAATATCAGTACTTGTTGCATTTACAACTAGTCTAAATCCTATCAACTGATTTCAGCCAGTTTGAATGGAATGTTGGCGTATTGGCAGTTAATTTGAAAAAATGTATGGAATCATTCCTCTGAAACTGCCTAGCTAACACATGTACAGTGCATTCGGAAAGTATTCTGACCCTTTGACTTTTTCCACATTTTTGTAACTTTTTGGATTTAATCTTGGTCTGATGAAACCAAGATTGAACTCTTTGGCCTGAATGACAAGCGTCACGTCTGGAGGAAACCCTGCACCATCCCTACGGTGAAGCATGGTGGTGGCAGCATCATGCTGTGGGAATGTTTTTCAGCAGCAGAGACTGGGAGATTAGTCAGGATCGAGGCAAAGATGAACGGCGCAAAGTACAGAGGGATCCTTGATGAAGTCCTGAACACTCTGGAGCAGGTTCTCCGACTGGGGCAACGGTTCATCTTCCAACAGGACAATAACCCTAAGCACACAGCCAAGACAACTCAGGAGTGAATTCAGAACAAGTCTCTGAATGTCCCAATCGAAAATCTCTGGAGAGACCTGAAAATAGCAGTGCAGCGACACTCCCCATCCAACCTGACAGTGCTTGAAAGGATCTGCAGAGAAGAATGGGAGAAACACTCCAAATACAGGTGTGCCAAGCTTGTAGCGTCATACCCAAGAAGACTCGAGGCTGTAATCGCTGCCGGAGGTGCTTCAACAAAGTACTGAGTAAAGGGTCTGAATACTTATGTAAATATATATTTCCGTTTTTGATTCTTAATGCATTCGCTAAAATTTCGAAAAGTTTTTGCTTTGTGTTGAGGTACTGTGTGAAGATAACAAAAAAAAAATATATATTTTAGAATAAGGCTGTAACGTAACAATGTGGAACAAGTCAAGGTCTGAATGCACTAAACAGTGTAGATCAATTCTTCAGTCATTGTTTTAAACAATCTTATCACAGCACTTGCAAACCATAGTTGACCAACTCCCTGAACAACATGACTGACCATTTGACCATCATAAGAATATTCATGTCCATTCTCGTATTCTAATTCTTAATTCTATGGGTTAAACATTTAACTAGACCCTAGAATTGTGTGTGTGTGTCCCTCGTCTTTCTAAAATCTATTCCCTCCTCTCTCTGTGCAGGTTTCAGTCTTGCCAGTGAGGATAGCCTCGGGAGAATTCCTACCCAAGAGAGATTGGTAAGGATGGGGGGAGAGAGGGATAGTATGAAGAGGTTACGAGAGTGGGGGAGACAGGTGTGTATGGGAAAGAATTTGTCACATACCAGTTATCACAAAATATAATTAGTTGCCTCATCTGTGTGTTTTCCAGTTTGGAGGTGATGCGAGTGAGGATTCAGAAGCCTGGCGTTCCAGCTACACCCCACAGCCCTGGAGGCCAGAGGTACGCTTTCTTATTCACCTCACAGGAATCATTCACAACCTGCCTAGGCTTGCTCACTCCTCCCCTTGTGTAAGTGTGTGTATTTAGGCCCTAGTGTATAGTAGTAATCAGTGTTTGAGCAGAATCTAAGTAGTAGTCATGTTTCTATTATATCATGGTGTGCTAAGTTGGTAGAATCTTATATAAAAGGATTCACCACTTTAATGTAATGGCAAAATGTAGATTTACGCCTAAATAGACATACCCTAAAGTAACTGCTATTCATGTGTAATACATTGATTCTGACATGCCAAAACTTGGTATATTTGGAAAGAAGACATCTGAGGAAGTCTTCAGAATACACAAAATAGCTGTTTTTATTATATTTTTTTACATTTTATTTAGAAAGTAATCTTTCATTGACAAGCTATACGTGAATTATTGATGCCCAGAGCTGGAAACGCATCAGATGGCTTCCACAACATGTGAACAATTTCAGCAAAAAAATGGTATTGATAGACCTAACAACTAGAAATGGGCAGATGTTTTCGTAACTGGTGTCAGGTGTGGTCACGGGACATTTCCAAGTGTCACTAAACTTCTCCAAAGTGGCATATGTCTGTAAATTTGATAATCCAGTGCTATTACATATTTGCAATCGCTTAATGCTATTGTTGTCAGTCTCAAACACAATTTATACCACATCAAGCTCACTCAAACATTGGTGGTGTTATGGTTGTATCCAGGGTACGTTCAAGTGTCCTTTCAACCTCTCAAGTGTCCGAATGTGGTAATTCCACTGTTTTAGCAAACTGGATGTGCCTAAAAGTTATTGTTCACTTTAAAAACTGGCTACAACACCAACCTCTCTCAAACATTGTGGTGGTGTCGGGACATACAGGGGATATTCAGTATTTTTAAAGTAATTTTTAATAAAACCTCTCCAAAGTGCCTGAACGTTTAGCCTAGGCATAGCCAATGTATTGGTCCCACATACAAAAACAATATATATACACTACCATTTAAAAGTTTAGGGTCACTTAGAAAACTCCTTCTTTTTGAAAGAAAAGTCCAGTAAAATAACATCAAATTGATCAGAAATACAGTGTAGACATTGTAAATGACTATTGTAGCTGGAAATGGCTGATAATTTTATTTTAATTAAATAAATGGAATTTCTACATAGGTGTACAGAGGCCCATTCAGCCATCATCACTCCTGTGTTCCAATGGCACGTTGTGTTAGCTAATCCAAGTTTATCATTTAAAAAGGCTAATTGATCATTAGAGAACCCTTTTGCAATTATGTTAGCACAGCTGAAAACTGTTTTGATTTAAAGAAGCAATAAAACTGGCCTTCTTTAGACTAGTTGAGCATCTGGAGCATCAGCATTTGTGTGTTCGATTACAGGCTCAAAATGGCCAGACACAAAGACCTTTCTTCTGAAACTCGTCAGTCTATTCTTGTTCTGAGAAATGAAGGCTATTCCATGCGAGAAATTTCCAAGAAACTGAAGATCTCATACAACACTGTGTACTACTCCCTTCACAGAACAGCTCAAACTGGCTCTAACCAGAATGGAAAGAGTGAGAGGCCCCGGTACACAACTGAGCAAGAGGACAAGTACATTAGAGTGTCTAGTTTGAGAAACAGACGCTTCACAAGTCCCCAACTGGCAGCTTCATTAAGTAGTACCCACAAAACACCAGTCTCCACGTCAACAGTAGCAACAGGTAGCCAAGTGGTTAGAGCGTTGGACTAGCAACTGAAAGGTTGCAAGATCGAATCCCCGAGCTGACAAGGTAAAAATCTGCCGTTCTGCCCCTGAACAAGGCGGTTAACCCACTGTTCCAAGGCCGTCATTGAAAATAAGAATTTGTAATTAACTTCTTATGGCTGGGGGCAGTATTGAGTAGCTTGAATGAATAAGGTGCCCAGAGTAAACTGCCTGCTACTCAGTCCCAGAAGCTAAGATATGCATATTATTAGTAGATTTGGATAGAAAACACTCTGAAGTTTCTAAAACTGTTTGAATGATGTCTGTGAGTATAACAGAACTCATATGGCAGACAAAATCCTGAGAAGGAATCCAACCAGGAAGTGGGAAATCTGAGGTTTAAGGTTTGCCTATCCAATTAGTGGGATATTGGTCATATTGCACTTCCTAAGGCTTCCACTAGATGTCAACAGTCTTTAGAACCTTGCTTGATGCTTCTACTGTGAAGAATGAGGGAAGGAGAGCTCTTTGAGTCAGGTGTCTGGCATGAGCTGAACATGAGCTTTCCATTGCATTTCTGAAGACAAAGGAATTCTCCGGTTGAAACATTATTGAAGATTTATGTTAAAAACATCCTAAAGATTGATTCTATACATCGTTTGACATGTTTCTACGAACTGTAATGGAGTTGTTTGACTTTGTCTGACCTGCGCGTCATGCATTTGGATTACTGGACTGAACGCGTGAACAAAAATAAGGTATTTGGACATAAATTATGGACTATATCGAACAAAACAAACAATTATTGTGGAACTGAGATTCCTGAGAGTGCATTCTGATGAAGATCATCAAAGGTAAGTGAATATTTATAATGCTATTTCTGACATCTGTTGACTCCAACATGGCGGATATCTTTATGGCTCATTTGGGCTCTGAGCGCTGTCGTGTCTTTGGCTATGCCGGATTAATTGCTATGACATACTATTCTATAAAATAATTTCTCCGTAATTAATATTACCTGATTGAACTAATCATGTAAATGTAATTAACTAGAGGGACACCACAAAATAATATTTATAGAGCTGTTATCTTCCGAATAAACTCTTAAAGATTTAGTAATATTTTACATCAATAGCAGTCAACATTAATCGTCATCTTATTCAGTCTCATCTGAAAGTTGTAAATCCTTGGTTATCTGCAAGAATCCTGGCTAACAAGTTGAATCAGCAATACAAAATTGGGTTTATTTATTTACTAAATACCTAACGAATCACACATACACAATTAAATCATAACTTGATTACAAATTGCCGTCATAAAGGAAAACGTCCCTAGCGGGCGGAATAGATATGACAGCTTGTTACACAAAGGAAAGGGGCTGGGTTTTAGTGAAAGAGCGGGAGACTGGAACAGAGCCGAAGCTGTGCTATAGTAAATACAGTATCCTATGCATTCTAAATTACCGCCCATTTGGAAAAGGAAAATGCAATAAATATTTACTCTGAGCTGCGCTTCAGTAGGTTGGTGGTAGATGGAAGACCGTGTTGCCAAACCGAGTCCTCTGTCCTTTGAAGAATGTCTCTGGTGGTCACTGGATACGTTGTAGTAACGTCGTTGTGTAGTAGACGGGATACTCTGACTGTCCTTCCTAACCTGCGTTTGTAGCTGCTGTCGCCAACAACGTCTAGGAGGTATCACTTCTATAGTGAATACGAGTTCAAAGTTCATACCATTCACAACCAAAGTTCATGCTGATGTTGGCTTCGTCCTGTAGTTATTATCTGAACCATTCTGACATGGGATCGTCACCCTCATATCCTCGGAACAAAAAGTTATATTTTTGTCAATGGCTTTATATAGTGGAGGGAGAGGGGTGTGTCTGAAAAGTTTGTAACCCATGTCTCTTCACAGGGGCGGGCCACTGGTTGAGCAGAGGCCCAAACTTATGAAAACCCAAATCTCTCATTTGGAAGCTAAAATTACATTTCATCTCTTCACAAATAATTTCATATTCAAACATTTGAATTAAACAACAATTCCATGTGAATCCGATACCTCTGTTTAGACTTTCCACAGTAGAGTTTGTCATTCTATCATTGAGAATGTCTCATGACAACCGAACTGACATAATATACCTTAAGTACCACCGCATATGTTCAGTTGGTCGGATTACCAGAATATAGTTAATTTCCCCCCCAACTTCTGATGTTCCCAGAATCTCTGTTAACCAAAAGGGTTTTCTTATGTCACATCAGTATAGTAGGGAGAGGGGAAAAAGGGGGAAAGAGGTATTTATGACTGTCATAAACCTACCCCCAGGCCAACGTCATGACAGCGCTGTACTCAGATTATAGCATGGTGTGCTTTTTCCGTAAAGTTTTTTTGAAATCTGACACAGCGGTTGCATTATGGAGAAGTTTATCTAAAGTTCCATGTTTTAATACTTGTATCTTTTTATCAATGTTTATTATGAGTATTTCTGTAAATTGATGTGGCTCTCTGCAAAATCACCGGATGTTTTGGAGGCAAAACATTACTGACCATAACGCGCCAATGTAAACTAAGATTTTTGGATATAAATATGAACTTTATCGAACAATACATACATGTATTGTGTAACATGAAGTCCTATGAGTCATCTAATGAAGATCATCAAAGGTTAGTGATTAATTTTATTTCTATTTCTGCTTTTTGTGACTCTCTTTGGCTGGAAAAATGGCAGGGTTTTTCTGTGACTAGGTGCAGACCTAACATAATCGTTTGGTGTCTTTTTGAAATCGGACACTGTGGTGGGATTAACAACAAGTTTATCTTTAAAATGGTGTAAAATACTTGTATGTCTGAGGAATTTTAATTATGAGATTTCTGTTTTGAATTTGGCGCCCTGCACTTTCACTGGCTGTCAAGTCGATCACGTTAACTTCTTACGGCTGAGATCCCGTTAACTGACTTGCCTAGTTAAATAAAGGTCAAATAAAAAACGGTGAAGAAGCAACTCCGGGATGCTGGCGTTCTAGGCAGAGTTGCAAATACAAAGCCATGTCTGACTGGCCAATAAAAATAAAAGATTAAGATGGGCAAAAGAACAGACACTGGACAGAGGAACTCTGCCTAGAAGAATACACACAATAGGCTGACTGGGGAGGTGATTTCACACAGTCACAGTCCCGCGATAAGAGCTACAGCGCTAATATTCCCGTGAACTCTTCACAGTTGTGTTCTGTGGGTGTCACCGAGTAGACTGATACCCATTTCATTGCTTCAGATTTCAACCTTGTTTAACACGATCTAGTCTAAATATGGCATGATTCCACCAAGTGTAACCTTCTGCATCACTTTTACTTGTATTTTGAAGGCAAACTGCATATTACACTTGTGCCTAATCCTTATTGTGACTAGCCTCACAACACATAACCCGGTCCGGTCGAGCATCACTAGCCAGATGAAGCTAGCTGGCTGCTTATAACGTTATCTTTAGGCAACGGGGTTAATAAGTAGCTGGCTAGCTATTTATTTTCATGAACAGGAGTTCAATTTCAATAGGCGAACAACAAGTTGCTACCTAGCTAATACTTACTCACAAGGATTCCTACATCATTGCTAAGAATAATGAAAAGGACTGCAGTTTCTACTGGTCATTGTTTTCAGGCTGGTGGTATTGGTGCTAGCTAGGTACCAAGCTAAAGCTAGCTAGCTACCCCAGAAGTTGCGGTCAAACTAATAATGCTTTATTACCAATGCGGTCTTGTAAACACATCGTTCGTGCCTGGTGTTTGCAGACTTTTTGTACAGCTTTGACAGTGCTACTGTATCTTTTTTGACATGCAAGACTCAAACGGTGTTCCATAGTATGTATGTATGTATGTCGTGAAGCTAATAGCAGTGACACTATTACTAGGGAGACATCTGAACAATAGCGCGCTTGGTAACGTTAGTGTGTACCGGTGCTCGACCAGTTGCGAAAGCCAACATCCTCCACGACAGAACCGTTGATTGTCAAGGGCATTGAATCCATTATCTTGCCGTTCATGGATTTCACCTTTGCGCGGTCTCGCTGTTGACTGCTCGATCCACACAGCAGGCATTGTGGGTTAGGAATGCTATGTTGCACGTGAAGCGTACCATTTAACGTGGTGTCATTACGTCATGTACCTACTTTATATAGGTATGCATGTCAGCTTTTACATAGTTTTTTCACATCGGCATTAACAAGACATCGGGCCGATACCGATGTTGGCATTTTTAGCTAATATCGGCCGATTCCGAAATGTTCACCGACTATTTAAAAAAAAAAAAAAAATATATATATATATATATATATATATATAAATTGTGCATCCCTACTTTGAAGCAGTCCCTCTGCCAGGAAACAAAAAGCGAACTGGGATTCCCCCCCCCCCATGTTATTTGCAATGCTTGCAGTTATTCCTTTTGTCTTTTTGGCATGAGTGTTGGATGGTGGCGCTCACCTTGAGTTGGGGGGTCTTGTGATGGTTGCTTTGTGCCCCCAATTCAGCTATTTCCAACACCAGCTGCTCTGGAAGGCCAACTGGGAGAGCGGGGTTTGACCTTTTTGTTTTGGCCATCTGCTTTTGGAGAATTAAATCCTATACTGTGTTAATGTCCACAACGTGGTAAAAAAAAGTCTTATACCATTTCCTGGTCTTTTGGAGGACCTGGTAGGAGCCTATCAGATAGGTCGACACCCCCATGCTGGCATTGTAGTCCTTCACAGGAATGGGGTTTATTTCTTCCTTTTTCACCCTCCTTGAGACATGGTTGTTATTGAATGCCTTATGCTGTGTGGTGAGCATGGTTACTTCCCTAGTACCCTTCCATTTCACAAAAAGCACCTTGTTAGTCCTGATCCAACGTATGGTCCCCCTCTCAGCTGTCTTTGTCATGTTACCTTGGTCTTGGGGAAATCGATGCTGTTAGGACGAATGGTAACACAAGCCTTTATTTTCTTTTTCAAGAGGTCTATGAAAAGTGGATGTAGAACTATCAGATGTGGTGATTGACATAGCAGTGGGGGGTGAAGACCTTGACCTGCAGGGGACGCTTGCTGGGGAGGCGTGGCACTCAAACCTCATCAAAATCCTCTGCATCCTTCTCTCTGTGTTTAATAAATAAAAGGATATTTTGTTGTAAGACACACGTAATTACAGTTGACTAAATTTACAAAATGACATTGTAAAGTTACAAACACCAAGCCTAACCTTTCTGTACATTTTTATTCACTCAAATATATGAATACACATTAGCTAGCCCATGTCAGTGAAATAAATGACAGTGATATGTTTTCCTTTTATAAGGACTGAATGCTAAGTTATGTCCTAGCAACCTCGGTAGCCTTAACAGATCAATTAGCACTGGGGTGTGAAGTGAGAACTGTCAAAGACTTTTAGCCCAACAATGGCAGGAGAGTTTCACAGCCTCCCCCACCCAAATGCAGAGGCCTTTTGAAGCCTCCATCTGTGCAGAGATCATTACAATACAGTACCCCCTGGATTCATCTCTATTTTGAACTGCTATGCAGCCAGGACACTTCAATTGTAAATTACCCCAATAAGACACAATAGTGTTGCTTTGATCACATCAGAAAATATCCTCCTCGCAATCTCCAATACAACAGCCACAATTTTATTTGGACGTCGTAAAGAACCATTTGCCGACGCTGAAGAGATGGCTTACAACCTCCTTTTCAAAATGAGACTTGCTAGCTAGTGTTATGGGAATTCAATAATTCCTTTATGTGCTCATTTATTAAATCACTCTGTCTGTTTCTAAGAATGTGTAAGATTCTTATTAGCATAAAATAGACAGGGACCAGTCTTATTAAAATTAGATAATAGTATTTATTCTCGTGAGCGCGTTCCCATTTAATCACAAACAACAGTTTATATACAAAATATGACGTCATTGGTTACAAAATAAAGCTCCTCCTCTTGACCAAGACAAAACCGGTTCAAAAGTTCATTCCAACTCACCAGCGCACACACATGACACACAATATCACTAGATTAACTCCAGAAGGTTCAACATAATTTATTACCACTTTAGCAGACAGCTCAAGATAATGGAAGACCTATGGAGTTACTCGCTGCCTTATCTAAACATCCCAGGGCTAAGTTGAGTCGGTTCAACCATAGTTTAACGATCCTTTTTGCTTACTTTATAACCCACAGCACATACCTCCAACTAAGTTGGAATGGTGTTTATTATGTTTTAATTACTCCTTGTTCATGCTACATAATCCCTTCCTTATGAATTAATATTATTAATCAGATATAATAATACAGGGTAGAGTTCAATTAGTTATAGTTTTATCTAAATGTAGACATTGTTTAGTCATTGTTCATAAAATTCCTAACAGCTAGCTGGGATTTTCTACAAAGAATCTGCCCCCTGAAAAAAGCTTCTCCCAAGGGGGTGTGACACCTACTCTCTGCCTGCTGCACTCCTACTTGGACTCCACCTGGCGATCTGTTCACTGTCTGTCCTGGACTGTCTCCCCCTGTCTGGTACAGGTACCCCCGCCACACTCCCCCTTCTCTCCCAAGCTTTTGCTCGCCTCCAGCACACACACACTGTTGGGGCGAGTGACTCTGAACTTACAATGGCTAGACCCAAGTTGTTTTCTTTCTTGTGCTTTATGCTATTTACCTCATGACTCCTGCATGCTTTGACTATGAACTTGCCTGTTTACCCAACCGTGGGACACGGACTCTTGGCCGCCCGTCCTATTCTAACCACCTCCTGTCGGCTTTGTATTCATGTTACCTGATGAACTTGCTGTACAATATGATCTTGTTGCCGTCTTATGCAAATTCAAATGTCATAAATCAACACTGCAGAGCGCTCCCTGTCCTCTGCCGTGCCCTGATTGTATTACTGCTGATGATATCTGAAAATGTGCCTGTACACCCTGGCCCATCTACTGTTGCTAGCCCCAATTCTGACTTGTGCTCTGATATCTGCTTCAAAGCATGGGTTTTCTGCATGTTAACACTAGAAGCCTATTGCCTAAAATATATCAATTGAAGGTTTGGGTTCACAGCTCCGATCCAGATGTGTTGGTCATTACTGAGACGTGGTTAAGGAAGAGTGTTTTGAATACTGATGTTAACCTTTCTGGATATAACCTTTTTCGGCAAGATAGATCTTCCAAAGGTGGGGGAGTGGCGATCTTTGCCAAGGAACATATTCAGTGCTCGGTTGTCTCCACGAAGTCTGTCCCCAAACAATTAGATTATCTGGTTTTAAGCATTAAACTTTCAAATAGCTCTTTGTTGACTGTTGCTGGGTGTTTATCGCCCACCATCAGCACCGGCCTGTACCCTAAATGCCCTAAGTTCTCTCCTGGCCCCTTACACTAAGTCTGAAATTGTCCAGCTAGGTGACCTAAACTGGGACATGCTGAAACCACCTGACCAAGTCCTAAAGCAAGGGGACTCCCTAAATCTTTCTGAGATTATTACCAATCCCACAAGTTATGACTCCAAACACCCAGAAAAGGCTACTCTCCTTGATGTTATCCTCACAAATAATCCTGATAGGCATCTTTTTCTTTCTTCTGTAATGACCTTCGTAATCACTGTTTTACAGCCTGTGTTCGTAATGGCTGCTCAGTGAAACAACCTCTCCTGATTTGTCAGACGCTTGCTAAAAAAACTTTAATGAGCAAGCCTTCCTTCATGACCTGGCCTCTGTAAATTGGTATAGAATCTGCTTGATCCCCTCTGTCGAAGACTCTTGGACCTTTTTTGATATTTTCAGTGGTATTGTTAACAAACACACCTCCATAATGAGAATTAAAAACCTGTTCAGTCCCTGGTATGACCATGATCTGGCAGTTACTCCACCTCAAGAATTCCATTTGGCGAAAGGCTCGGCACATTCATACTCAGGCTGACTGGTTCTCGTTCAGGCTAATGTGAAGTAAGTGCACTCAGGCTATTCGGAAGGCCAAAGTTAGTTACTTTAAGGAGCAGTTCTCTCTCTGTGGGTCCAACCCAAAGAAGTTCTGGAAAACGGTTAAAGACCTGGAGAATAAACCCTCCTCCTCACAGCTGCCCATGTCCCTTTATGTTGATGATGTGGTTGTTACTAACAAGGAGCAGATGGATGAGCTCTTTAATCACCACTTCATTAAGTCAGGATTCCCATTTGACTCAGCCATGCCTCCTTGCCCGTCCAAAATTTCCTAATTTCCCACCCCTTCTAATGCGACTAGCTCGGCTGCGCCTCCCCCCGCCTGCTTTGCTACAAACTTTCTCCCTGCAGACAGTCACTGAGTCTGAGGTGCTAAAGGAGCCCCTTAAACTTGACCCCTTTTCTCTTTTAAGGTTTGGTGATGATAGGGGCCGCAACCTGTCTCTCCTCTCTGAGGAGGTTCCCATTGCTTGGAAGTCAGCCACAGTGTGTCCTTTATTTAAAGGGGGAGATCAAACAGATCCTAACTGTTATAGGCCAATTTCTATTTTGCCTTGTTTATCAAAAGTGTTGGAAAAACTTGTCAATAATCAACTGACTGGCTTTCTTGAGTTCTATAGTTTTCTCTCAGGTATGCAATCTGGTTTCTGCTCAGGTTATGGATGTGCCACTGCAACCTTAAAGGTCCTCAATGTCACCATTGCCCTTGATTTTAAGCAATGTTGCGCTGTTATTTTCATTGACTTGGCCAAAGCTTTTGATACTTCTGACCATTCTGTTCTTGTGGGAGTATTGGTGTCTCTGAGTGGTCTTTGGCCTGGTTTTCAAACTAGCTTCCTCAATGAGTGCAGTGTATAAAATCAGAACATCTGCTGTCTCAACCACTGCCTGTAACCCAAGGCTCCATCCATTGGCGCTTCTCAATTTACACCAACAACATAGCTCAGGCAGTAGGAAGCTCATTCATCCATTTTATATGCAGATGATAGTCTTATACTCACCTGGCCCCTCCCCGGATTGTGTTAAACGCTCTACAACAAAAGCTTTCTTAGTATCCAACAAGCTTTCTCTGCCCTTAACCTGGTTCTGAACACCTCCAAAACAAAGGTCATGTGGTTTGGTAAGAAGAATGCCCCTCTCCCCACCAGTGTGATTGATACCTCCTGAGGGTTTAGCTTCAGGTAGTCACCTCATACAAGTACTTCGGATTATGGCTAGACGGTACACTGCCCTTCTCGCAACACATATCAAAGCTGCAGGCTAAAGTTAAATCTAGACTTGTTTTCCTCTATCGTAATCGCTCCCCTTTCACCCCAGCTACCAGAATAACCCTGATTCAGATGACCATCCTGCCATGCTAGATTACGGAGACATAATTTATAGATCGTCAGGTAAGGGTGCTCTCGAGGGGCTAGCTGTTTCTTTACCATTCGGCCATGACATTTGCCACAAATGCTCCTTATAGGATACTCCTCTGTATACCTGTCGCAAGACCCACTGGTTGATTTTTATTTATAAAACCCTCTTAGGCCTCATACCCCACTATCTGAGATGACTACTGCAGCCCTCATCTTCCACATACAACACCCGTTCTGCCAGTCACATTCTGTTAAAGGTCTGAGAAGCGCACATATCCCTGGGTCGCTCCTCTTTTCAGTTCGCTGCAGCTAGCGACTGGAACGAGCTGCAACAAACACTCCAACTGGACTGTTTTTATCTCCGTCTCTTCATTGAGACTCAATCATGGACACTCTTACTGACAGTTGTGGCTGCTTCACGTGATGTATTGTTGTCTCTACCTTATTGCTCTTTGTGCTGTTGTCTGTGCCCAATAATGTTTGTACCATGTTTTGTGCTGCTACCATGTTGTGTTCTTAGGTCTCTATTTACGTTGTGGTGTGTGTGTTGTCCTACTTTTATTTTACATTTTTGTGTCCTTTTGGTAGGCCATCATTGTGAATAAGAATTTGTTCTTTACTAACTTGCCTAGTTAAATAATATTTGACATGGCAAAATGTATAGAATTGCAAGAAAATTTGCCATAACTGCAAAATGTTCTTTGCATCCCACAACATTGTGTAGAATTGTAGGAAATTAGCTTTAAACCTGCAATATTCTCTCTACCAACGAGGGGTGTGAACAGTTTGTCATAAACAGTGCTTGTGCGTGGGATGTTCCCCAATGCTGGAAGGGGGGCCCTGAGTGAAAAAGTTTGGGAGCAGCTGCTACAGGCTACTTTCATTAAATTATTGGGAGTTATATTTAAAAAATAATTTGTCCATTTGTCCACCAGTCTCAAGTGTGGCTCTCCAAAATAAGGTTTTAATGACACAAAATAAAATTATAACTAGTTCACAAGGAGGCTTCACCCTCCCCTTTACTTTCATCTTATTGGAAAGCATTGTTATGTATTTTAGTCTTACTCTAAAGTTTTACAGTATTTATTACCTAGCCATTAGATATACTTAATTTGCTTTACACTCATTAGACCTATTATTTTGAGATGTATATCATTTGGGTGCATTACATATTCCTCAGCCCATACACGGAGTCTACAAAACATGAGCAACACCTTCCTAATATTGATTTGAACCCCCTTTTGCCATCATAACAGCCTTCATTTGTTTGGGCATGGGCTACAAGGTGTCATGCATTCCTCAGGGGTACTGGCCAATGTTGACTCCAATCCAATTTATTTATATAGCCCTTCTTACATCATCTGATATCTCAAAGTGCTGTACAGAAACCCAGCCTAAAACCCCAAACAGTAAGCAATGCAGGTGTAGAAGCACGGTCGCTAGGAAAAACTCCCTAGAAAGGCCAGAACCTAGGAAGAAACCTAGAGAGGAACCAGGCTATGAGGGGTGGCCAGTCCTCTTCTGGCTGTGCCAGGTGGAGATTATAACAGAACATGGCCAAGATGTTTAAAGTTTCATAATTGACCAACATGGTCAATTAATAATAATCACAGTGGTTGTCGAGGGTGCAACAAGTCAGCACCTCAGGAGTAAATGTCAGTTGCCTTTTCATAGCCGATCATTAAGAGTATCTCTACCGCTCCTGCGGTCTCTAGAGAGTTGAAAATGTCAGGTCTGGGACAGGTAGCACGTCCGGTGAACAGGTCAGGGTTCCATAGCCGCAGGCAGAACAGTTGAAACTGGAGCAGCATCACAGCCAGGTGGACTGGGGGCAACAAGGAGTCATCATGCCAGGTAGTCCTGAGGCATGGTCCTAGGGCTCAGGTCCAGAGAGAGAGAATATACTTAAATTCACACAGGACACCGGATAAGACAGGAGAAGTACTCCAGATATAAGACTGACCCTAGCCCCCCGACACATAAACTACTGCAGCATAAATACTGGAGGCTGAGACAGGAGGGGTCAGGAGATGCTGTGGCCCCATCCGATGATACCCCCGGACAGGGCCAAACAGGCAGGATATAACCCCTCACACTTTGCCAAAGCACAGCCCCCACACCACTAGAGGGATATCTTCAACCACCAACTTACCATCCTGAGACTAGGCCGAGTATAGCCCACAAAGATCTCCGCCACGGCACAACCCAAGGGGTGGCGCCAACCCAGACAGGAAGATCACATCAGTGACTCAACCCACTCAAGTGACGGACCCCTCCTAGGGACAGCATGGAAGAGCACCAGTAAGCCAGTGACTCAGCCCCTGTAATAGGGTTGGAGCCAGAGAATCCCAGTGGAGAGAGGGGAACTGTCCAGGCAGAGACAGCAAGGGAGGTTCGTTGCTCCAGAGCCTTTCCGTTCACCTTCACACTCCTGGGCCAGACTACACTCAATCATATGACCTTCTGAAGAGATAAGTCTTCAGTAAAGGTTGAGACCGAGTCTGCGTCTCTCACATGGGTAGGCAGACTATTCCATAAAAATGGAGATCTATAGGAGAAAGCCCTGCCTCCAGCTGTTTGCTTAGAAATTCTAGGGACAATTAGGAGGCCTGCGTCTTGTGACCGTAGCGTACGTGTGGGTATGTACGGCAGGACCAAATCGGAAAGATAGGTAGAAGCATGCCCATGTAATGCTTTGTAGGTTAGCAGTAAAACCTTGAAATCAGCCCTTGCCTTAACAGGAAGCCAGTGTAGAGAGGCTAGCACTGGAGTAATATGATCACATTTTTTGGTTCTAGTCAGGATTCTAGCAGCCGTATTTAGCACTAACTGAAGTTTATTTAGTGCTTTATCCGGGTAGCCGGAAAGTAGAGCATTGCAGTAGTCTAACCTAGAAGTAACAAAAGCATGGATTAATTTTTTGCATCTTTTTTTGGACAGAAAGTTTCTGATTTTTGCAATGTTACGTAGATGCTTCTCACAGTTGTGTTAAGTTGGCTGGGTGTCCTTTGGGTGGTGGATCATTCTTGATACACACGGAAAACTGTTGAGCGTGACAACCCGGCAGCCTTGCAGTTCATGACACACTTAAACCGGTGCACCTGGCAGCTACTACCATACCTTGTTCAAAGGCAAATTCACCCTCTGAATGGCACACATACACAATCCATGTCTCAAGGATTAAAAATCCTTCTTTAACCGGTCTCATCCCCTTCATCTACACTGATTTGAAGGGGATTTAACATCAAGGGATCATAGCTTTCACCTGGATTCAACTGGTAAGTTTGTCATGAAAAGAGCAGGAAATGGAGCAACTAACAATACAGATGGAATTCAATAAAAACGGTACCATAGAGGCACAGAAAGTTGGCAGATTTTTTTTTATAAATGGTTGAACTTTTTTCAGAAAGATCAAGTGTAATATATTATAAAAAATAAAGCGAACTGGCTGGAATATGGGGATTTTTTTTTTTATCTTCAAAAGTAGAAATGCTCCCAAAAATTAACAACAGGAACCTGTTACAAATGACTGTCATCCATGATTCACCAAACACTATTTTGAAAGGGGAAGCAAAGTACTTGAAGCATATGTTTTCGTTTGTCTCTTCAGTCTCCACTAACTGAAGTTAATTGTAAGAATTATTTTTCTTCTATTAATCATGTAAAATGAAGAGCTGTACAGAAAGACTTACGTGAGGCCACATTACAGAAGAGGAACTTCTTGATACAGTTAAATCCTTTAAGTCCGGACAAACTCCAGGGTCGAACCTTTTTTAACCACTCCTATAAAAATGGTAGACTATCAGATGGGCAGCTAGAAGGTCTGATTTCACTATTACTGAAACAGAACCAAGCTGGTAAATACACTGCTCAAAAAAAATAAAGGGAACACTTAACACAATGTAACTCCAAGTCAATCACACTTCTGTGAAATCAAACTGTCCACTTAGGAAGCAACACTGATTGACAATAAATGTCACATGCTGTTGTGCAAATGGAATAGACAAAAGGTGGAAATTATAGGCAATTAGCAAGACACCCCCAATAAAGGAGTGATTCTGCAGGTGGTGACCACAGACCACTTCTCAGTTCCTATGCTTCCTGGCTGATGTTTTGGTCACTTTTGAATGCTGGCGGTGCTTTCACTCTAGTGGTAGCATGAGACGGAGTCTACAACCCACACAAGTGGCTCAGGTAGTGCAGCTCATCCAGGATTGCACATCAATGCGAGCTGTGGCAAGAAGGTTTGCTGCGTCTGTCAGCGTAGTGTCCAGAGCATGGAGGCGCTACCAGGAGACAGGCCAGTACATCAGGAGACGTGGAGGAGGCCGTAGGAGGGCAACAACCCAGCAGCAGGACCGCTACCTCTGCCTTTGTGCAAGGAGGAGCACTGCCAGAGCCCTGCAAAATGACCTCCAGCAGGCCACAAATGTGCATGTGTCTGCTCAAACGGTCAGAAACAGACTCCATGAGGGTGGTAATGAGGGCCCAACGTCCACAGGTGGGGGTTGTGCTTTTGTGAAACATCACCGTTAAAACATACATTGCAATTAGAAATCAAAACTGGATGGTTTTCAGAGATAGATGGGAAGAGTTGAGGGGAACTGAAGGATGGGACTAGAAAAGAGGGGAGCTGAAGGATGGGACTAGAAAAGACACTGTAATAAATAGTGTCTGTGAAACGTATGTAAGCTGGAAGTAGAAGCCTAAGTGTTTTTGTCCATTAGTTTACTCCAATTAGGGGAGGGGTGGTAGGGTTAGGGGATATAATAATAAAGAAAATGTATACTTTAAAAATATATATTTTCTAATGTTTGTTTTGTACACTGTTACCCAAATGTAAAACTAGTAACTGTATTGTTTGACCTACTCCTTTCAGATTTTTCAAGCCAATCACAATCGTGCAATTTGTCAGACAACTCAAAGAGCTTCACATTAAAAATAGACGAGCATTGCGCTATGTCAGAGAAATGTCACATATCAACACGGCTGTCTTCTCAGCCTTATCTATCTTATTTTTCTACCAAAAGCTCCAGCCATTTGCCCCGCTGGACGTTCACATGCCATCGTTCCTTTCTTCATTTTGTCACGTGTTTTAGCAACTTTGGTAGAGTAAGTTCAAATATAATTTTATCCTACATTCGTGACAGACTAGGGATGTTTAGTTTCCATCTGTAATAATGTATGGCCACACTGGGACTAGTTGTCACCAAGCTAAGCGACTGTAGCCACCAAGCTAAGCGACTGTAGCCACCAAGCTAATGACCAATCATTAGCATCTCTGCTGTTAGCTGAAGACAGCGCCTCTCTTAGAGGCTTTGGATCTGACCTGCTTAATTCTCTCTCACACACACACACACTCTCTCACACAGCTCAGATAACTGGGGTGGCAGGTAGCCTAGTGGTTAGAGTGTTGGGCCATTAACCCGAAAGGTTGCTAGATCGAGTCCCTGAGCTGACAAGGTAAATATCTGTCGTTCTGCCCCTGAAGAAGGCAGTTAACCCACTGTTCCTAGGCCGTCATTGTAAATAAGAATTTGTTCTAACTGACTTGCCTAGTTAAATAAAGGATAAATCAATAGAAAAACCTGTCTTCCTAACAGGTGTTGGTGTGTGTGTGTGTGATGGAGAGAGGGGGTGTTATTATGGGATCAAACTGTCCTGTGTCCCCCCCCCCCCCCCCCCCCAGTATAAGGGACAGGCTAATCTCCATACCTTTGAGGACTGGTGTGGCAGCTCTACAGCTCAGCTTCGCATGAACCTGCATTACCCTCTTTACCCACACGTAAGTCACACAGTTCCCGAGCCAACATATACACATGACATGTCATAGCTCAACTGAAGACTACACCCATTCCTCTCTTGCTCTTTCCTCTAGTCCAGAACCACAGTAAAGAAGCTGGCTGTTTCTCCCAGGTGGATGAACTACGGCCTCAGGATATTTGGCTATCTCCACCCCTATACCGACGGTATTTTTTTTATTTTGGAAATCTGTTCCAAAGTTTTCCCAGATATACAGTACCAGTCAAAAGTTTGGACACACCTACTCATTCCAGGGTTTTTCTTTATTTTTACTATTTTCCACGTTGTAGAATAATAATGAATACATCAAAACTATGAAATAAAACACCTGGAATCATGTAGTAACCACAAAAGTGTAAAACAAATTCTTCAATGTAGCCACCTTGATGACAGCTTTGCACACTCTTGGCATTCTCTCAACCAGCTTCATGAGGTAGTCACCTGGAATGCATTTCAATTAACAGGTGTGGGACCTGGAAGTGTGGTGCCAGGAAAATAACCTCTCACCCAATGTCAAAAAAACAAAGGAGTTGATCGTTGACTTCAGGAAACGGCAGAGGGCCCCCTATCCACATCGATGGGACCGCAGTGGATAAGGTGGAAAGCTTCAAGTTCCTCTGTGTACATATCACTGAAAAGGTCCACCCACACAGACAGTGTGGTGAAGAAGGCGCAACAGCGCCTCTTCAACATCAGGAGGCTGAAGAAATTTGGCTTGGCACCTAAAACCCTGGTACGGCAACTGCACCACCCGCAACCACAGGGCTCTCCAGAGGATGGTGCGGTCTGCCCAACATATCACCGGGGGCAAACTACCTGCCTTGCAGTACACCTACAGCACCCGTTGTCACAGGAAGGCCAAAAAGATAATCAAGGACAACCACCACCCGAGCCATTGCCTGTTCACCTTGCTATCATCCAGAAGGCGAGGTCAGTACAGGTGCATCAAAGCTGGGACCTAGAGATAGAAGCTATTTTTCAAGGCCATCAGACTGTTAAATAGCCATCACTAGCACATTAGAGGCTGCTGCCCCATATAAACTCAGCAAAAAAAGAAATGTCCCTTTTTCAGGACCCTGAAATTGCAGCCCAAATAAATGCTTCACAGAGTTGAAGTAATAGACACATCTCAACATCAACTGTTCAGAGGAGATTGCGTGAATCAGGCTTTCATGGTCGATTTGCTGCAAAGAAATCACTACTAAAGGACACCAATAAGAAGAAGATACTTGCTTGGGCCAAGAAACACAACCAATAGACATTAGACTGATGAAAATCTGTCCTTTGGTCAGATGAGTCCAAATTTGAGATTTTTGGTTCCAAACGCTGTGTCTTTGTGAGACGCAGAGTAGGTGTACGGATGATCTCCGCATGTGTGGTTCCCACCGTGAAGCATGGAGGATGAGTTGTGATGGTGTGGGGGTGCTTTGCTGGTGACACGGTTTGATTTATTTAGAATTCAAGGCACACTTAACCAGCATGGGTACCACAGCATTCTGCAGCGATACGCCCATCCCATCTGGTTTGCACTATAATTTGTTTTTCAAAAGGACGATATGCATATGTGGGAACTCCTTCAAGACTGTTGGAAAAGCATTACAGGTGAAACTGGTTGAGAGATGGCCAAGAGTGTGCAAAGTTGTCATCAAGGCAAAGGGTGGCTACTTTGAAGAATCTAAAATGGAAAATATATTTTGATGTAATACTTTTTGGGTTACTATATGATTCCATATGTGTTATTTCATAGTTTTGATATACAACATTTTAAAAATAAAGTAAAACCCTTGAATGAGTAGGTGTCAACTTTTGACTGGTACTGTATGTGATCGTATACAAATGTAAGCAAGGTTTGAAATGCTTGTTTTAGTCAAAGATTATATATGTTTGGGCTTCTTGCAGTCAAGTCGCAGTCTACAAATGAGTTATTTGTAATTATGTTCCGTGACCCTGACCATCCACTCAAGAAAAAATTGTCCCAAGGCTGAATGTAGTTGTTGATCTCTGAAGTAAAGCATCTAAGTTGGGTGGATAGTAACACCAAGGCTTTTGACAACTGTGTTTGGTGCAGTAAGACAGCCATTCAATTATACGATCAGTTCTGACAACTTTACATGCCACAGGGCGACTGAACCACAGGGGTCCAAACACTGAACCCAGAGGAACACCTAATTCAAATAATTATCTGACTATATTTGTCATCTCTGTGTCTGTTTGTTCCAGGTGAGTTTGTGTTTGCGGTGAGCTCTGATGATAACTCTGAGTTCTGGCTGAGCCGGGATAACTCTCCACTCAACCTGCAGCTACTGGCCTGGATTGGCAAGGTGGGCTCTGAGAGTCTGTCAGTTTGGACCGAAGATGGCTCCAGTGACTGTAATGATTGTGTTTATTTGGGGTTCTGGGAGCTCTCTGACTGTGTGTGGTGTTTTGCAGACTGGCATGGAGTGGACTGCTCCTGGTGAGTTTGGGAAGTATGCCAGTCAGACATCCAGACCGGTTAGGTGAGTCAGCTAAACACTGTGGGTGTGTATGAGTGAAGGCTATGATTGTCGGAAGTTTGTCGGGAAACAAAATTGTGTATGAATCTATTTGTTTCAAGTGAATAACTGAAAACACATCCAAACACAGGGCTGAGTTATTTTTAGCAGAGGTTGTTTTTCTTCTTGTGGTGGCTTGGTGTGATGTCACTGAGCCAGGATGAACACACACACACACACATTCAGAAATGTACACAAACACACTTCTGATGTGTGTGTGTGTGTGTGTGTACAATGATGGATGGTGCAGGGAGACGTGGGTTTGATCCTGACAAAAGAAGCTGTCACAACTACCATAATGAAGCATGGACCACAGGCTAGAGGGGTAGAGTAGAAAGAGGGAGGGGGACAGGGGGAGAGAGGTTAAAGGAGGTGATAGAGGGAGGGAGATGATAGTCAGGTATTGGCAGGAGAGGGGGAGGTAGCTATGGAAGGGGGAGGAAGAAAGGCATTCACAGTTAAGGGGCATGACATGACAGGCATCTACAACCGCCTATCAGAAACTAGCATGGAGTAACTGTTTTGTGTGTGTTCTGCAGGCTGTCCGTTCAAAGGAGGTACTTTTTTGAGATAGTCCATAAACAGAACGACAGAGGAACAGACCACATTGAGGTGGCGGTGAGTTTCCCCTCTTCTCTACTCTTTCCTGTGTGTGTGCGCATCTGGGCAGTAGTATGAAGTGTGTGTGTATTTGTTTTGACACAGTGGCAGCTGAACCAGGAGGGTCTAAGGTTTACAGTCATCAGCTCCAAGTACATATCCCTCTACAGCAGTGAGTAACACACACACACACACACACACATTCTAGCTATCCAATATTACTAACAAATTTTAACTACCTAACTGTTATTTCAGACATGTATTTCAGATGTTTGTGTGTGTGTACAGATGAGTCTGCTCTGAGGATGAGTGACATCACTCATGTACCCCAAACGGCTGCTAGTCACACCCTCTCGCCTAGCAACCAGCCCGACAACCAGCTGAGCAACCAGCCTGCAGCCGACATGCTGAGAGTCGACCCACGCGACACCCTATACCAGAGTAAGACCACACACATACACACACACACACACACACACACACACACACACACACAACACTACAGTCACTAGATTGAACAAATAACTCTGTCTGTGTAGTCCCTGCCTTAGACAGTAGGTTCCTACAAGGCGTGTTACCTGACTGCACCTATAAACCCAGCTACATCATCAAAGGTTTCCCTCTGCTGCGATACCAAGGCCTGCAATTTGTAAGTACCATAAATATTCCACCTCGAATCCCTATAAGTAACAGAAATGAGCGTGTTATTACCATGTTTGTGTGTCTCCAGGTCCACATGTCCTACATCTATCCCAACGACTACACGCGGCTCACACACATGGAGACAGACAACACCTGCTTCTACCACGACAGTCCCCTATACCTGGACAGGTGAGGAGGGGAGGGAGAGAGGCCGGGAGAGGGAAAGGGAGAGTGTTTGTATTTTTATGAAGTAGAACTGACAGTGAAATGTCTAACCTCTATGACTCTGGTCTGAGAAGGGGCTTATCCTGTATGAGGTCGTTACCATTACCAACCAGCAGAGGGCAGGGTGCAATCACTGAAGTTATGGATAATGTCGTCAGAGAGAGATGGTAACATTCCCTCTCTACCCCCCCCCCCCCCCCCCCCCGTATCGCCACTCTCTAGGTATGGCTTTTCCAGGTACATGAGGCTGGATGAGCCAGAGGGGCAGGAGGGAGAGAGCCGAGCCAGAGGTAGAGGTAGGAGACACACATTTTTCTTTGGTTAAAAAGTATATGAACTGTCGCAGGTCGGCCTTTGTTTTATTTTAACACTCTTCTCTGTCTGCGTGTTGTTTGGTAGTTGATGGCATCTTGAGGAGGAGAAAGGCCGTCTCAGAGGAGGGGTTAGATGGCGAGGCTCCTCCAAATGTGGGAGGGGCTAGTAAGAAAGACCCCGCTCCTCCTGACTATGGAGACGACTATGACGATTACGCTCAGAGACGACGACGCAAACTCTTCTCCCTGCCAGAGGCCGACAGGGCACCTACACACACAAACATGTCTGATACTGTCACATACAAGAAGAGGAGAGAAACAAATGCAGCAGCTGTAATAGAGCAACAAGCTGTAGTCCAGACCAGAGCAACAGAACAGGATGGGTTGGAGATCCCCCCTGGTCCTGGGTCACATACATCACTACAGACTACACCAGCAGAACAGCTGAGACTAGCAAAAAGACCAGCAGACAGACCAGCAGAACAGCTCAGACCTGTGAAGTCCAGAGCAGGGGAACAGAAACCAGGAGGGACGCCAGCAGACCGAAAACAACCCAGACCAAGAGAGAGACCAGCAGAACAGAACTCAGCCGGCTTAAAGATTTTACCCGCACCACAAAAACTAGACCAGAACCTGTCAGTAGAGGGAGATGGACCAGAAGTTCGGCTTCCCCAGCTGCAAGGGAGGCACCGGCGTGTTCAACGGCCTGGTCCGAGGGGTTGGGGTAACGCAACACCCAATCCCCTGAAGCACCTCCCACCTCCCACTGTCTCTAATTGGTCCATCAGGGTCGGTCGAGGGCGGAGACTTGTTAACCGTACACTGGAGCTGTGGTCAGCGGTTGCCAAACAGTCGACCACACGACTGCCTGAGGTTAAACCACCGCTAATTAAGTTGGACCACAAAGCAACTGTGACTAGGAAGAGAGTCCAGGTCCTAGAGACAGATATCATCCTCCGAGCACAACCACAGATAAAGTCACGACCGCAACCTGACTATGACAACACACTCCACGGGGATCTGCCCCCTGGTGTGGTCAGAGGGATGGACCGTCTGGTTGAAGGGGTTGACAGAGGGGGAGGTGGTGAGAGAGAGGGGGAGGAGGTGGGTGTGAGTGAGTCTTTATGGGGTCTTGAGGGAGACTCTGAAGAGGTGGAGGGCTTGTCTTATGACTCCACCCCTCGAACAGTGTTTGACCCTGAGGTGAACTGGGCTCAGACATTCCAGGTGACCCCTTTAGACCTCCAAGCGATGCGCTCTGATTGGATAGACCTCCGCTGTAACGTGTCTGGTAACCTGCTGCTCCGCCCTAGAGACGCTCTGCCTATCGTCAAGGCCTTCATGAACAAACTCAACCACAGACACCATGGGTCAGTGTGTGTGTGTACAGTATATGTGTTTGTGGAAGTGTGAGTGTGTGTTAAACCTGTCCCTCCCTCCCTCCCTAGGCGTTTCAGCCTGGTGCGTGTGCTGAACGTTGAGAGGAGAGTGGATGGAGCTCAGGGCAGCAGGTACTTCCTGGAGCTGGAGCTGAGGGATGTGAATGGCCAACACCTTCGCCTGTCACACTACATCTATGCTCTGATTCGCCACAGACTATCTCGCCCCCGGGGACTCCCGCCGCTTCGCCCTGCCCCTGAGATGTTGCTATGCAACCCTGTCGGTTTTCACTGGAACCCAACTGCCACTGTCCACTTCATAGTACCAGGTACGCACAAACACACACCCTACTGCTACTCTCCTACTGTTGTAGGGCGATATATTGCTTTATTCTTGTGGGTGTCTGTCTATCTGTGTGTGTCAGTAAAGAACCAGGCCCGCTGGGTGCAGCAACTGATAGTTGACATGGAGGGTCTGTACAAGACCACTGGAGACCCCAACTTCAACCTCATCATCACCGACTACAACAGCACTGACATGGACATAGAGACAACACTAAAGGCATCCACCCTGCACAGGTACGCAGTGTGTGGCATTTCATTGCGCAATAAATTATAAAAATGGTATGTAAACAAATCATCCGAAAGCCTCCCGTAGACTACTTGTGCACATTCCTCCACTCTAAAATAATTCCAGCATCCACACAGTAATGGAAAGAGACATCTGTTACAAAACACCAGAAAGTATAATGACTTTTGGGAATTAAGTCAATTGTAGCCTGGATTGAGTTAATGTTGAGGTGTTGTCCACTGCTGTCTTGGTCTTGGACATTCATCTTTGCCTTGATAAAAAAATTCTCGCCGCAGATATGAAACCACACTGCATTTTGGAGCATATACCACCCATTTTCTAGTCCATTCGCTAATTTTTCATTTGGCTGAGATGCGGCAATAATAAATGATGGTGTAAAATCCTACGGTGTTGGCATCTTTGCTTAAATTATTGTGATAAGCGAATGTTTGAACTGTGCGGCTTATTTTCACCCCTGATAACTTGCCTCTGTGTACCAGGTACCAATACTTGAAGCTGAGTGGGAACTTTGAGCGTTCTGCTGGTCTACAGGCCGGCATCGACCTCATCACTGTGAGTGAGACATGATCAGTGACATCATCACTGTGACAGACAGTGGGTGTGTAGCGTTTTGTGTTCCATACATCAACTGAGTTTCATGAAATGGGCATAAATATTCTCTTTTCCTCCCCAGAATGAGCACAGTATAGTGTTTCTGTGTGACCTCCACATCCACTTCCCCCCCTCCATCATCGACTCAGTCAGGAAACACTGTGTGGAGGGACACATGGCCTTCGCTCCTATCGTCATGAGACTGGACTGTGGGGCTACGCCCAGGGAGCCCAGAGGTACACACACACAAGCACGTGCACACACACAAGCACGTGCACACACACACACGTCTCACACGTCTCTCTGTGTGTGTTCCAGGTTACTGGGAGGTGAATGGGTTTGGTCTGCTGGGGATCTATAAGTCTGACTTGGATGCTGCAGGAGGCATGAACACACATGACTTCACTGACCGCTGGGGAGGAGAGGACTGGGAGCTGCTGGACAGGTGTGTGTTTGTCTGTCTATGGTGGTTTGGTACATGTTTGTGTGTGTTCTGTTGCTCTTGCCTACTCTGTCAATCTGATCATTAATAGGAATTATGTTGCTCTCCCATGCTCTGTGTCAGGATTCTGCAGTCGGGTCTGGAGGTGGAGCGTATCTACATGAGGAACTTCCTGCATCACTACCACTCTAAGCGTGGCATGTGGAACAGACGCACCCAACGCAGCGGCACGTAACCCACAACAACACAGCCAAAACGTTCAGCGATGCAGCCGTACCCACGACGACGCATCCGTGGGTGCAAGCAAACTGCCACACTTTAACGTCCCCATTCCTCGCATCAGCCATTTACAGCTGTCGACCGGTTAACGAGAGGGCAGGACAGAGGGGATTCCTGACACCATTGGGTGATATCCCCTGTCACTCAAAAGGTTTGAGGGTGTGGTGATGATGAACACAACATAGTACTGATTGTCCGGGAAAAAGACACAACTAGAGCAGAGGTACTCAAATCTGAACATGTAGGTCCGCAGTACTGCTGGTTGGCCAGTCACTCACCAAGTGTCCCAGGTCTGAATCACAGGTTGATGTTTATTGTCATGATTCTTTCCCTGGAGGCAGAACTGAGCTGTTTCTGCAAGATGGGCCAGCAGCCAAGTCAAAGTTGTCTGTATCTTAAAAATTCACGATTTTTGGTCTTAATTTAAGGTTTGGGTTAGCAGTGTGGTTGGGGTTTCAAAACAGATTTTATGACCACTGCTAAGCTGCCTCCAGGGCAAGACTAATGACAATAAATAACAACCTGTGTCCGAATCAGTCCCCAGTCCCGAATCAGACTTCAAGAACTGGATTTGAGAAAAGGTGGACAAAACACTACTGGGTACTCTATTTAAACATGATACTACTGATTTACTGTATTTTAACAACACACTACCGAGGATCCTGTTCTAAGGAGATACTGTTGTAGTAAAAATGTAAACCTTTTTCCACACAGTGTGGATATTTTCCTTTGGCTAGACAATGACAGATGTCTTTGGTAGCGTGAGGAGACTAAGAAGAAAACTGGGAGCAGTGATGATCTGCTCTGGTCACTGGTACTGATGAACTAGTCTGGACAATCCTGGGCTGCCTAACCAAAGACAGAGACGATACACACCTACACACACATCATTTTAAACATCATGGATCATACAGCATTTGTATGTAATCAGGGTCCAGCTTATTTATTGACAATGACAAAATGCACCAATGTTACTGTATCACTGTGATTGTAATTTTTTGGTTTAAAACATTGTTTTATTAATATAATGAATTAAGACGTGAAAAGGGGGATCACTTCTGATTCAGGCAAGTTTACTGTACTGGATGGGGATATTTCCTTTAATATGCAATGTGCATTATGAAGCCTGCTGTATTCACGAGTGCCTGCTCCATAGCTCTGCTACTAGAGCTCTACTACATATTACTGACTCTTGGATGTCACATTGTGCCTATTGCATGTATCCTTCGGGAGCGCTGTCTATGTAATTTTCTAATTCTAATTATACTTAAGAGGATCCCGCACCCAACCCCTTGAGCAAGTTAACAATTTTTTTAATGTTACTCCGTGCCTTCTCTACAGCTCCGGCGAAGCTGGGGGTTCAGTTGACACAACTAGAAAACTTTTGAAATGGGGAAATACTACCTGAACTTGTCAGTTAAAGCCCCCATGTAGTCTTTTACATTAGATATTTAAATCATCACTGTATGTCTAATAAATCACTGTTTATTTCATGAAAATAACTCCAAATAATTTTTATAATTTATTTCCATGAGCCTCCTTTTGCCATTGAAATGCTGTGTCTCATCATTTGGGCGTGTTGATACAAATGTTAATATAGTTACATACACAGCCCTAATTTCCCGAATTGGATCGTCTAGAGCCTACTCCGCGTACCCCTTCAAAGTAGGAGGATGCATATGCAAATTATCGATGGCTGGTCATTGGTCAGAATAATCAGATCAGATTGTGATGTCATGATCTGTGCCAAAAAACCCACCCACCTGAACAGGCTTGAAATTCTAGGCATTTTCTTTCAAACAGCTCTTACACAAAAAGGGCGTTATCAAAATGTTCACAATTTCAGTGTTATTTTGACCGCCGTGTGAAGAAAAAAACAAAAAACAACTGGAAATCATGTTTATGCCGCTAAAAAAATGCTACGTTTGGTGTTCCATTTCACAATGTGATTGGGAGTATCACAATACCTTGTCTATATATCTGACCTTTTTGTTACTGAAGTCAGACTCATGGCAGCTGTTTCTACCTTCTGTCTAGTGTCTACACTCCCTTTCTGTTTTGCTGTACATTCCAGTCTTGGGCGCTCTCTAACGGTCTACCATGCTGTAAAAACGTATTTATTTTCAAACAAAAGAGTAGAGACGCAGGAAAATGAGCATCATACATTTGTAACAATAATTAAGATATTACTTATCAATCCCCTAAAACAAAAATAAACACAATTAATTAAAAATGAAAAGCTGAAATGTCTTGAATCAATAGGTGTTCAACTCTCTTTGTTATGGCAAGCCTAAATAAGTTCAGGAGTAAAAATTCACGTGTCGCATGGACTCACACTATGTGCAATAATAGTGTTTGACAATTTTTTTTATGACTACCTCATTCATTCAGTATGTTAAAGCAGCACAAGTAGCACTCAGTCTAGCACGGAGTCTCTCCTCATGAGATCCATGAGGTGGCGCACAAATTGGGCCAATTTCGACCGTCGCCTCTCCTGAGTCCGTACGGGAGTTGCAGCGATGGGACAAGACTAACTACCAATTGGATACCATGAATTTGTGTAGAATAAGGAGTAAAAATAAAATGTGCGGTCTGAATCAGTACCAGAACCACGCAGGCCCCTAAACAAGGGACTTTACATCAGAGCTTTTAACTTGTCCAGATGGTGACGTGTGGTGGCATGAGAGTATAAAGCCAGGACAGACAGGTGAGATGGCTCATACAGTGCCTTCGGAACGTATTCAGACCCCTTGACTTTTTTCCACATTTTAAGTTTTTATTAATGTTTTCCCCCCCTCAATCTACACACAATACCCCATAATGACAAAGCAAAAACAGGTTTAGAAATGTTTGCTAATTTATTTCAATAAAAAATTAAAAAAAGATTTAACGTAACAATTCAGACCCTTTACTCAGTACTTTGGTGAACATTTGGCAGCGATTACAGCCTTGAGTCTTCTTGGGTATGACTCTACAAGCTTGGCACACCTGTATTTGGGGAGTTTCTCCCATTTTCTTCTCTGCAGATCATCTCAAGCTCTGTCTGGTTGGATGGGGAGTGTTGCTGCACAGCTATTTTCAGGTCTCCAGAGATGTTCGGTCGGGTTCAAGTCGGGGCTCTGGCTGGGCCACTCAAGGACATTCAGAGACTTGTCCCGAAGCCACTTCTGTGTTGTCTTGGCTGTGTACTTAGGGTTGTTGTCCTGTTGGAAGGTGAACCTTCGCCCCAGTCTGAGGTCCTGAGCGCTCTGGAGCAGGTTTTCATCAAGGATCTCTCTGTACCGTGGTCCGTTCATCTTTGCCTTGATCCTGACTAGTCTCCCAGTCACTGCTGCTGAAAAACATCCCAACAGCATGATGCTGCCACCACCATGCTTCACCGTAGAGATGGTGCCAGGTTTCCTCCAGACGTGATGCTTGGCATTCAGGCCAAAGAGTTCACTCTTGGTTTCATCAGACGAGAATTGTTTCTCATGGTCTGAGAGTCTTTAGATGCCTTTTACTGAGGAGTGGCTTCCGTCTGGCCACTCTACCATAAAGGCCTGATTGGTGGAGTGCTGCAGAGATGGTTGTCCTTCTGGAAGGTTCTCCCATCTCCACAGAGGAACTATAGAGCTCTGTCAGAGTGACCATCGGGTTCTTGGTCACCTGCCTGACCAAGGCCCTTCTCCGATTGCTCAGTTTGGCCAGGCGGCCAGTTCTAGGACGAGTCTTGTTGGTTCCAAGCTACTTCCATTTAAGAATGATGCCACTGTGTTCTTGGGAACCTTCAATGTAGAATTTTGTGGGTACACTTCCCCAGATCTGTGCCTCGACACAATCATGTCTCGGAACTCTACGGACAATTCCTTCGACCTCATGGCTTGGTCTTTGCTCTGATATGCATTGTCAACTGTGGAACCTTTTATATAGACAGGTGTGTGCCTTTCCAAATCCTGTCCAATCAATTGAATTTACCACAGGTGGACTCCAAGTTGTAGAAACATCTCAAGGATGATCAATGGAAACAGGATGAACCTGAGCTCAATTTCCAGGTTGTATCACAAATGGCCATGATTGGGAGTCCCATAGGGCGGTGCACAATTGGCCCAGCGTTATCTGGGTTTGGCCGGTGTAGGCTGTCATTGTAAATAAGAATGTGTTCTTAACGGTCTTGCCTAGTTAAATAAAGGTAAAAAAAGAACATTCCTCAAGAAGCTGGTTGAGAGAATGCCAAGAGTGTGCAAAGCTGTCATCATGGCAAAGGGTGGCTACTTTGAAGAATCTCATATATACAATATTTTTTTTATTTGTGTAACACTTTTTTGGTTACTACATGATTCCATATCAATCAATCAAATGTATTTATAAAACCCTTCTTACATCAGCTGATGTCACAAAGTACTGTACAGAAACCCAGCCTAAAACCCCAAACAGCAAGCAATGCAGGTTTAGAAGCACGGTGGCTAGGAAAAACTCCCTAGAAAGGCCAGAACCTAGGAAGAAACCTAGAGAGGAACCAGGCTATGAGGGGTGTCCAGTCCTCTTCTGGCTGTGCCGGGTGGAGATTATAACAGAACATGGCCAAGATGTTCAAATGTTCATAGATGACCAGCAGGATCAAATAATAATAATAATCGCAGTGTTGTAGAGGGTGCAACAGGTCAGCACCTCAGGAGTAAATGTCAGTTTGCTTTTCATAGCCAATCATTCAGAGTATTTCTACCACTCCTGCTGTCTCTAGAGAGTTGAAAACAGCAGGTCTGGGACAGGTAGCACGTCCGGTGAACAGGTCAGGGTTCCATAACCGCAGGCAGAACAGTTGAAACTGGAGCAGCAGCACGACCAGGTGGACTGGGGACAGCAAGGAGTCATCAGGCCAGGTAGTCCAGAGAGAGAGAGTGTGTATATATATATATATATATATATATACAGTGGGGAGAACAAGTATTTGATACACTGCCGATTTTGCAGGTTTTCCTACTTACAAAGCATGTAGAGGTCTGTCATTTTTATCATAGGTACACTTCAACTGTGAGAGACGGAATCTAAAACAAAAGTCCAGAAAATCACATTGTATGATTTTTAAGTAATTAATTTGCATTTTATTGCATGACATAAGTATTTGATCACCTACCAACCAGTAAGAATTCCGGCTCTCACAGACCTGTTAGTTTTTCTTTAAGAAGCCCTCCTGTTCTCCACTCATTACCTGTATTAACTGCACCTGTTTGAACTCGTTACCTGTATAAAAGACACCTGTCCACACACTCAATCAAACAGACTCCAACCTCTCCACAATGGCCAAGACCAGAGAGCTGTGTAAGGACATCAGGGATAAATTGTAGACCTGTACAAGGCTGGGATGGGCTACAGGACAATAGGCAAGCAGCTTGATGAGAAGGCAACAACTGTTGGCACAATTATTAGAAAATGGAAGAAGTTCAAGATGACGGTCAATCACCCTCGGTCTGGGGCTCCATGCAAGATCTCACCTCGTGGGGCATCAATGATCATGAGGAATGTGAGGGATCAGCCCAGAACTACACGGCAGGACCTGGTCAATGACCTGAAGAGAGCTGGGACCACAGTCTCAAAGAAAACCATTAGTAACACACTACGCCGTCATGGATTAAAATCCTGCAGCGCACGCAAGGTCCCCCTGCTCAAGCCAGCGCATGTCCAGGCCCGTCTGAAGTTTGCCAATGACCATCTGGATGATCCAGAGGAGGAATGGGAGAAGGTCATGTGGTCTGATGAGACAAAAATAGAGCTTTTTGCTCTAAACTCCACTCGCCGTGTTTGGAGGAATAGAAGGATGAGTACAACCCCAAGAACACCATCCCAACCGTGAAGCATGGAGGTGGAAACATCATTCTTTGGGGATGCTTTTCTGCAAAGGGGACAGGACGACTGCACCGTATTGAGGGGAGGATGGATGGGGCCATGTATCGCGAGATCTACACCAACAACCTCCTTCCCTCAGTAAGAGCATTGAAGATGGGTCGTGGCTGGGTCTTCCAGCATGACAACGACCCGAAACACACAGCCAGGGCAACTAAGGAGTGGCTCCGTAAGAAGCATCTCAAGGTCCTGGAGTGGCCTAGCCAGTCTCCAGACCTGAACCCAATAGAAAATCTTTGGAGGGAGCCGAAAGTCCGTATTGCCCAGCGACAGCCCCGAAACCTGAAGGATCTGGAGAAGGTCTGTATGGAGGAGTGGGCCAAAATCCCTGCTGCAGTGTGTGCAAACCTGGTCAAGAACTACAGGAAACGTATGATCTCTGTAATTGCAAACTAAGGTTTCTGTACCAAATATTAAGTAATGCTTTTCTGATGTATCAAATACTTATGTCATGCAATAAAATGCAAATTAATTACTTAAAAATCATACAATGTGATTTTCTGGATTTTTGTTTTAGATTCCGTCTCTCACAGTTGAAGTGTACCTATGATAAAAATTACAGACCTCTACATGCTTTGTAAGTAGGAAAACCTGCAAAATCATCAGTGTATCAAATACTTGTTCTCCCCACTGTATATATACACAGAAGAAATACTCCAGATATAACAGACTGACCCTAGCTCCCCGACACACACTACTGCAGCATAAATACTGGAGGCTGAGACGGGAGGGGTCGGGAGACACTGTGGCCCCGTCCGACGATACCCCCGGACAGGGCAAAACAGGCAGGATATAACCCCACACACTTTACCAAAGCACAGCCCCCACACCACGAGAGAGATACCTTCAACCACCAACTTACCATCCTGAGGCAAGGCCGAGTATAGCCCACAAAGATCTCCGCCACGGCACAACCCAAGGAGGGGCACCAACCCGAACAGGAAGATCACGACAGTGACTCAACCCACTCAAGTGACGGACCCCTCCTAGGGACAGCATGGAAGAGCACCAGTAAGCCAGTGACTCAGCCCCTGTAATAGGGTTGGAGCCAGAGAATCCCAGTGGAGAGAGGGGAACCGGCCAGGCAGAGACAGCAAGGGCGGTTTGTTGCTCCAGTGCCTTTCCGTTCACCTTCACACTCCTGGGCCAGACTACACTCAGTCATAGGACCTACTGAAGAGATGAGTCGTCAATAAAGACTTAAAGGTTGAGACCGAGTCTGCGTCTCTCACATGGGTAGGCAGACCATTCCATAAAAATTTAGCTCTATAGGAGAAAGCCCTGCCTCCAGCAGTTTGCTTAGAAATTCTAGGGACAATTAGGAGGCCTGCGTCTTGTGACCGTAGCGTACGTGTGGGTATGTACGGCAGGACCAAATCGGAAAGATAGGTAGAAGCATGCCCATGTAATGCTTTGTAGGTTAGCAGTAAAACCTTGAAATCAGCCCTTGCCTTAACAGGAAGCCAGTGTAGGGAGGCTAGCACTGGAGTAATATGATAAAAAATGTTGGTTCCTAACTGAAGTTAATTTAGCGCTTTATCCAGGTAGCCAGAAAGTAGAGCATTGAAGTCGTCTAATCTAGAAGTGACAAAAGCATGGATATTTCTGCATCATTTTTGGACAGAAAGTTTCTGAATTTTGCAATGTTACGTAGATGGAAAAAGCTGTCCTTGAAACAGCCTTGATATGTTCGTCAAAAGAGAGATCAGGGTCCAGAGTAACACTGAGGTCCTTCAGTTTTATTTGAGACGACTGTACAACCATCAAGATTAATTGTCAGATTCAACAGAAGATCTCTTTCTTTCTTGGGACCTAGAACAAGCATCTCTGTTTTGTCCGAGTTTAAAAGTAAAACATTTGCAGCCATCGACTTCCTTATGTCTGAAACACAGGCTTCCAGGGAGGGCAATGTTGGGGCTTCACCATGTTTCATCAAAATGTACAGCTGTGTGTCATCTGCATAGCAGTGAAAGTTAACATTATGTTTCTAAATGACACCACCAAGAGGTAAAATATATAGTGAAAACAATAGTGGTCCTAAAACAGAGCCTTGAGGAACACCGACATTTACACTTGATTTGACAAACCACCCACAGAGACAAACTGATATCTTTCCGAAAGATAAGATCTAAACCAGGCCAGAACTTGTCCGTGTAGACCAATTTGGGTTTCCGATCTTTCCAAAAGAATGTGGTGATCGATGGTATCAAAAGCAGCACTAAGGTCTAGGAGCACGAGGACAGATTAAGAGCCTCGGTCTGACACCATTAAAAGGCAATTTACCACCTTCACAAGTGCAGTCTCAGTGCTATGATGGGGTCTAAAACCAGACTGAAGCGTTTCGTATACATTGTTTGTCTTCAGGAAGGCAGTGAATTGTTGCGCAACAGTTTTTTCTAATTTGTTTTTAAAGGATTGGCAGATTCGATATAGGCCTATTTTTTTATTTTTTTATATTTTCTGTGTCAAGGTTTGGCTTTTTCAAGAGAGGCTTTATTACTGCCACTTTTAGTGAGTTTGGTACACATCCGGTGGATAGAGAGCCGTTGATTATGTTCAATATAGGAGGGCCAAGCAAAGGAAGCAGCTCTTTCAGTAGTTTAGTTGGAATAGGGTCAATTATGCAGCTTGTAGGTTTAGAGGCCATGATTATTTTCATCAGTGTGTCAAGAAATATAGTACTAAAACACTTGAGTGTCTCCCTAGGTCCTGGTAGAGTTGTGCAGACTCAGGGCAACCGAGTTTTGGAGGAATACGCAGATTTAAAGAGGAGTCCGTAATTTGCTTCTAATGATTATGATCTTTTCCTCAAAGAAGTTCATGAATTTATCACTGCTGAAGTGAAAGCCATCCTCTCTTGGGGAATGCTGCTTTTTAGTTAGCTTTGCGACAGTATCAAAAAATACATTTTGGATTGTTCTTATTTTCCTCAATTTAGTTGGAAAAATAGGATGATCTAGCAGCAGTGAGGGCTCTTCGATACTGCACGGTACCGTCTTTCCAAGCTAGTCGGAAGACTTACAGTTTTGTGTAGCGCCATTTCCGTTCCAATTTTGTGGAAGCTTGCTTCAGAGCTCGGGTATTTTCTGTATACCAGGGAGCTAGTTTCTTATGACAAATGTTTTTTGTTTTTAGGGGTGCGACTGCATCTAGGGTATTGTGCAAGGTTAAAATGAGTTCCTCAGGTGGTTAACTGATTTTTGTACTCTGATGTCCTTGGGTAGGCGGAGGGAATCTGGAAGGGCATCTAGGAATCTTTGGGTTGTCTGAGAATTTATAGCATGACTTTTGATGATCCTTGGTTGGGGTCTGAGCAGATTATTTGTTGCATTTGCATATGTGTTTTTTCATAGTTTTGATGTCTTCACTATTATTCTACAAAGTAGAATGAGCAGGTGTGTCCAAATGTTTTACTGGTACTGCATATTAATAGAAGTCTGGTAAAGCTGAGGATCTCCGGGACAGCTATGAACTTCATGCTCTGTGATCTGATTTCAGGCCTGCCAAACCTGCAGGTGTTGGACCTCTCTAACCAGGTCCTACAGACTGCATGGTTTTGGCATTTTGAGTGTGAACACAACCCTATATTCCCAGGACTCAAAGAACTCATCCTGAGAAAAAACAGGTTTAGGAAACTCCATGCTATCGCCAACCACACCCATCAGATTAAGTGTCTTGAGTTACTGGACTTGAGCCCCAACAGAATTGAGTTAAAGGAGAATTCTTATTGGCCCTCTCATCTCAAACACCTGTCTTCGAGTGAAAACCATTTAGGTAAAGAAGTCTTAACTTATCACAGACAGGGATAGAGCCTCATTCACAATGTATTCCTGCTTCTGACAAACCTGAGCGGTCTCTCTCTTAGTTCAAACAAAATCAAGAGACTGCCTCGAAACCTTTACTTACCATCCTTGGAAGAGCTACACCTGGACCACATCAACTCCTTCCACCAAGACCCTTTTACCTGCGACTGAGTTGTACTGGTTTATGACCAGTTTTGACAAAACGTCAGCAGGTGTTTTTATCTGCCAAACTAGATGGAACAGCACTGTGACTCCTGCAGCAGCAGACCTACCAGGAGTGGCTGGCGGAGGAGCATAAGCGCAGGGTGTTCTGGTCCAGCCTGAGGGCCATGCTGCATCCTGCAGACAGGAACATGGAGATGCACAGGGTGGCTGGAGAAGTTGCTGACCTGTGCCTCTTACACACAGGCTCAGAGAGACACTGACTGACCCAACTGATTAATATTTTCTACAATGTTAGCTAGCTATTTGTATTGCTGTGCCAATGCATAAACTCTTTATTGTGAAATATTGAACAAGTAAACAGTGTAAAACTACACTGACTGTGACAATATGCAGTCAGTCAGAGCAGCTGAATGGGTCTACTTTAGTTTTAGCAATAAATAAAGAGTTTACAGTTTGATGTTCCTAATTTTTTTTATCCAACGTGATGTTATAATACGTTTGTTTGTGGTTTGGTCGCACAAAATTGCAAAAAAACTATTCTGAGTGAGCAAGTATTTTTTTTTAAATCTGTACATATACAGACAACGAGCGAGTGAGCCGACACACAACCCTGTGTTCCACCTCTGCTGGCCTCTGTTTTTTGCATGCCTGAGGTGTTTCTGATTCTCAACCTTCACCTGTCATTCCGAGGTCATTCAGTGATGTTATACTGTGATGTGTCTGAGGCATTTGTCAGAGTGGAATGAATTCTTGGAAGGAACAGAGGCTAAGTATATCCTGGGTCAGAGGTTAACACTGTGCCTCTGCCTTTACACTGTCAGGATGTCTGAAGACAAGGTCATCCCATTCCACACACACTGAAATATGCTGTCAGCTGCCTGCATGGTGGTATGCAGAGTACATTCATCACTGTCAAATTTATATTGAAATTGTCAATTCATAAAATAGAAAATTAAGCATCTAATTGTTTTGTTGACTCATGAGACGCCACAGGTGTAACCGTGTAACTACTATGTTCATAATACAGTATACACATTATGTACAGTAGTCTATAATAGTGGTACTACAGCATGTTGTGCAACTGGCTGTCAAACATTCATACATACAACCTTCGGTTTTTGAATTACAGTGATTTTTAATATGTTTTTGTGGTTATGTCATTTCATTTGGCTATGTTACTACAGGCAAGTCAGTATGTGTAGGCTAAGTCAACACAATTACTATTTACAAGTTTCTGACTTTTTACAAATAACATTGGGCAGTTTAGTATATTCACATTCCTTAAACTTAACTTGATAAAAAAAAGATACTACTTGAGAAAACATTGGTTAGACTAAATACAGTAGTGATTTGATAGATAGGCACTTTTGTAGCTACGCTATAACCTGCGGCAGGCAACATGACCTCTACAGCAGTAATACCTTTGACATAGAGACTCAGAAGTGTGAAGTGTGGTGTCTAAAAGCCCTGTTTTAGGACCTGAGTTGTGCACCTTTAGTTTAGTTCAGTCATGGACACGGGTTTTCCCAGTCCCTCCCACTATATCCACTCTCTATTCTCTCTCCTACATTTTTTTTTTACCCCTCTGTGTCATGGAAGTCTGTGTCCCCACCCCCATGTGGTGAGGAACCACCTTATTGGCCACCGCCAGCATCGAACATCTTCTTCCTGCCCTCCATGCCAGACATGGCCTCCACGTTCTTCCTCCAGTCTCCCACTTCCAGGTTGCCCTCCTGCCGGGGGCAAACAAGACCACATTAGACCAGAAATAACTGCATCAAACCAGTCCTAGCTGGCCAGAATCAATTCATCCCAGATCCCAGTTTTGCTGTCTGTATTCTATGTCTGCATATCTGTCTGTCTGTCTGTAGTTTCATATTTGCTCACCTTCTCCTGTTTGATGTCTTCTTTCTTGACAGACTTGAGGTTGGATCGGAGGTCCATGTGTTCTTTGTGTTTGGTGCCCAGCAGTGCTCTCATCATCTCTTCTGCTGATACTCTGACCTTCCTCAGAGCTGGCTTCTTAAACTTACCCCCCATGTCCATCACCTTCAGCTTCAACTCGTGGATCTGCAGTGGAGGGGGGGATCAGATGACTGCTATTTGTTGTACATGGTCCCTGACATTAAACTAATAAAATGATCATCAATTAGATGATGGATGATTGATGTTTGTTTAAATAGGTGTGAATGTGTGTAGTACTGTAGGTGGTTACGTGGTTTCATACGTCTTTGCCGTTCTTGTAGACTTTGGCCTCACAGTCGTAGCGCTCCTCATCCACTTGGTCAATCCTGGTATGGAGCTGCTTACACAGTTTCTACAACACATACACACAGTATACATGCAGCCCTTATTTTGTACTTTTATTTTATTTTGTACTTTTACCCTTTTTTTCTCCCCAATTTCATGATATCCAATTGGTAGTTACAGTCTTGTCCCATCGCTGCAACTCCACTACGGACTCGGGAGACGCGCAGGTCAAGAGCCATGCGACCTCTGATAAACGACCCTGCCAAGCCGCACTGCTTCTTGACACACTGCTCGCTTAACCCGGAAGCCAGCGGCACCAGCTGGCGACCAAAGTCAGCTTGCAGGCATCCGGCCCGCCACAAAGAGTTGGTAGAGCGTGATGGGACAAGGAAGTCCCGTCCGGCCAAACCCTCCCCTAACCCAGACGACACTGAGCCGATTGTGCGCCACCTCATGGGTCTCCCAGTCACGGCCAGCTATGACACAGCCTAGGATCAAACCCGGGTCTGTAGTGACGCCTTAAGCACTGCGATGCAGTGCCTTAGGCCGCTGCGCCACTCGGGAGGTAGCCCTTATTTCTAATGGTAAAGTACCTCTTTAGTTCTTCATGCTCCTCCCAGATTTGCTGTACTGTCTGTCACTCACCTGCAGCTCCTCCAAGGACAGGCCAGACACCTGCAGGGGCGGGAGCTGCTCCCCCAGGTAGCGAACCTTCTCCTCCTCTCTGGCTTGTTTCTCTGCCTCCAGCTCCTCCAATGCACGTGACAATAGGAGGATCTGGTGGGGGTAGATGTGTGTGTGTCTGTTACTCTGTATCAGCTGTTTTGAGCAGCTTGACGGTGTGGAGGAGATGGTGCTTTTGTGTGTGTGTTTGTGTGCATGTGTATGTGTGTGCATGTGTTTGCGTCCATGCTTGCTACCTTCAGTGACACCTTGCGGGAGGATGAGATCTTGGACTTGGGCTGAAAATATAACAAATAAATTATATTTAAATAAGTGTTTAATAATTGGGGGTGTGACATTCTGTTCCAAGGTCCTAGATTTGGGCCACATCTGTGTAAAGCCAGTGTGGAAGTTTGCTTGTTTCAAAACAGTTGGAATATGTGGTATTGCTCCTTAAATAGATCTGCCTTTTTGGTTCCAGGTATAACTTTTTTTGGTTCAAGGTAGAACTCTTTTGGGTTCCATGTAGAACCCTCTGTGGAAAGGGTTCTACATGGAACCCTAAGGGGTTCTACCTGGAACCAAAAGGGTTGTACCTGGATCCAAAAGGGGTTCTTCAAAGGGTTCTCCTATAGGGAAAGCCAAAGAACCCTTTCTGGTTCGAAATAGCACCTTTTTTTTCTAAGACTGTAATACTGTATATACAACCCTAACCCACATAACTCTACCCCACAAATCCCTACCCCAATAATCCCTACCCCACACAGACTTACCCCACATGGGCCTACCTCACAAGTCCCTACCCCATGCATTTTTACCACACACAGCCCTACCCCTCAAAAGCCTACCCCACACAACCCTACCCCACACATTCCTACAGTCCTACCCAGTGCTCGAGGTGGACTGAAATAGGTGCCAGTATTCAATTTGGGTGCCGGTACTCTTTATATTTAGGTTCCGGTACGCATTATATTTGAGAGCAATGGCCCTACCCCACACATTCCTACAGCCCTACCCCACTCAGGTCTATCCCAGAGCCATAAACATAGAGAGATTGGCGATGGCGGTTTCAACCAAAAAGCACATGAAGACACATTTACACAACATTACATAATTCAGCAGCAGCCATTTTGCTTCTTCCTGGGCAATAGTGGCCCAGCAGTTCACATATTAATTTATTAAGTTAACTACACAAAGCTAGCTAACTGAACTGCAAAAATTATAATGCAAATACTTGTTAAACTGGATTAATAGAATGTTCAGAGGCAGCAACATGGCGTCCAGCTCTAAAATTAGCCAAAGTCTCTATGACTGGCGTGCGGTACCCCACTCAGTCCTACCCACACCTGTCATACCTTTCCCTGAAAAAAACAAACAAGAGAGGTAAAACAAGAGAGGAGAGTTAACATTGATATTGATAACACCTGTAGATGTGTTGGGAGCACTTTGTGTGTTGTGTTGGTAGCAGAGTTCCAGACACATTTCCATTGTAACAGATGGACAATTATTACATTAGATCTACCTTGGTGTGTTCCACCTTTGGAGCCATTGGCATGGGGGCATTCTGAGGACACACACACAGTCAGTACACATACATATCAAAACATTTCATTTTGATTTACTTCAAAAGAGTTAAAAGAAAAACTTACATCACTGCAATGGCCATTTAGAGTTTAAGGAGGGAGAGAGAGAAAGCCACCCATACAGACATACACAGACAGACAGACATATGAATGCATGGACTTCACTCACTTCTGAACAAAACATTAATTTCAATATGACAAATGAGCTATTTAGGAGTAAATAAACACTGCCTATGTAACAACATTCTAAAAAGTAGTACTTACTCATCAGCCATTGTTGAACCTTTGAGAGAGAGAGAGCAGTCTGTTTAGTATCAGAGACATAGAGTCAGAGAGACATCCCTGAAAAACTACAGTTGAGGCATAAACCCCTCATGGTATGAGTATGATAAATTAACATTAACTAGCTACCAATCAGTGCAATACATTACCAAATCAATAATAAGACAGTTTGATTGATAATAATCACTAAATCCTCTACTGATGTTCCCTTACCTGTTTTGCACTGTTAGGTGCTCTCTTTATTAAAAGCTTTTGGACTGAAGGCTTTTATGCAAGCATGTAGGCATCGGCTGGTATATATAGCACACACACACACACACACACACACACACACACACACACACACACACACACACACACACACACACACACACACACACACACACACACACACACACCAGACAATGGTATTGGCTGCCTGTGTGAAGCATGCCATCCCTCCTGTGACACTGCTGTAAATCTATCAGTCCATCATGCGGGATCAACTGGAAATCTCAGACTGTTAACTCATGTTACAGATTCCCACAGCCTGACAAGATTATCACCCAAACAGTACACAAGACACAGCTCTATCATTGTATTCAGTGAAGTTACTGTAATGATCTGGTGTGATCGAGCTGTGCTGTTTGAGTGAGTGTATGTGTGTGAGAGAGAGACACTCTTAAGAGGTACACTCTTAAAAAAAAGGTTCCAAAAGGTTTTTTTGCCTAGGAGAATCCTTTTTTGGTTCCACATAGAACCCTCTGTGGAAAGGGTCCTACATTTTTTTATTTAACTAGGCAAGTCAGTTTAGAACAAATTCTTTGGCCATCATTGTAAATATCAGGAAACAGTGGGTTAACTGTCTTGTTCAGGGGAAGAATGACAGATTTTTACCTTGTCAGCCAGGGGATTTGATCCAGCAACCTTTCAGTTACTGGCCCAACACTCTAACCACTAGGCTACCTCCCGCCCTACATGGAACCCAGAAGGGTTCTACCTGGAACCAAAAAGGGTTCTTCAAAGGGTTATCCTATGAGGACAGCTGAAGAACATTTTGAGGTTCTCGATAGCACCTTTTTTTCGTGAATATTGGGAGAATTTCAATTGCATACTCCTCGCGTCCTCTCTCTTCTCTACTCGTCTCCATCTCAAAACCCATTGGATGAGAAAGCCAGAGGTCCCATCCCTCTAACTTTCTCCTCCAATGGGTTTTGAGAAGGAGGCGAGGAGAGAGAACGCAAGGAGAGTGCAATTGAGATTCTCCCATAGTCTACTGTAAGAGCCTGGGGTATGTTATGTTAAGTCAACAGCAGATGTTCCACTGTGTTCTATTTATTCAGTAACCTTTCTGCTGCTATCTCTGTCTTCAACACAATGCTGCGGCCCGTTCTTCCATCTGTCTCCCACCCAGCCGCTGCCTCACCATAGATCATTCACAGGTGACAGACTCACCACAGCCCTGTGCTATACCCAGCCTCAGTGCTCTCATAACCCTGTACACTAACCTAACCAAACCTTCTCTCATAGCACTGTATCCCAGCCCAAACTAACCCAGTTACAGCCCAGCCCCAACTCCCAAGCTCCAGCCCCATCCTCAGCCCCAGTCTAGCCAGCTTGTCTAGCCAGCTTGTCTTGCATGTGTCTGTGCCCAGAAATCATAATTAATGACTACTCTGACACCACCATAATGTAGCCTCCCCATTGATTTATGCTTTTTCTGGCATCCACAGTGTTTACTGTTTAGAGTCACAAATAAAGACGTTCTCCACGAAGGGCATGCAATGGCAGTCGGGTCTGCAACAGAAGGGCCAGTTGAAGCAGAGGGGTGTTAACCCCTACACCATTAGGTGGTACCACTCATTCCTGACTAGCCAGACTTAGCAGGTTAGCGTTAATGCAACCCTCTCTGAGTCTAGAGACATTAGCACTGGGGCCCCACAGGGTTGTGTGAGGTCTCCCATCTTATTCACACTGTACACAAATGAATGAACCAGCAGTCATCCTGATAATTACATTGTATAGTTTTCAGATGATACCGCCATTCTTGGTCTATTGTATTAAGAGGCTGATACTACTGTGTACAGGTCAGAGATTCAAAGGTTTGTCAAGTGGTGTGATGAGCACAATTTCATCCTTCATGTAAAGAAAACAAAAGAGATGGTGTTTGACCCCATATCTGTCGGTGACCACACACGCCTGTGGTTGTCCACAATGCCAACATAGCATAGGTTAGTTCATACAAATACCTAGGTGTACATATGGACAATGTGCTTAGCTAGAAGGTCCAAGTAGAGAGTGTCAGAGTCCAACAAAGCCTCTATTTCCTACATAGACTCAGGTTTTTGGAGTTGACCAGAAAAGAATGCTCCTTTTCTATCATGCGGTTATAGAGAATATCCTGAGATATGGGATCACAATTTATTTTGGCAATTTATCAGTCCAACTGAAATCTCAAATTGCATGCCTGACACAAACTGCCAAGAAGGTCATGGGTGTGAAGCAACAGCCATCCCTGCAGACAATTTTTGAAAAGACCGTTACCAGACAAGCGCAGAAAATTATTTGTACTTCATTCCATGTATAAGCGCCTCCCCTCAGGCAGACACTATAGGGTCCCTACATGTAAGCTTCATTCCTATGTCTATTGAATACCTAAACAACAATATGTAAAGCTGAGCTGTGTTAGTACGCCATCACCCTCAGCGGGGTCGGAAGAACTCAGATGCCTCCGGTTTTCAGGGGCAGTGGTAAGAGAGCCTGTGATGCAAGGGAAATGTAAGGGAAATGTGCAATATGTATTACGTGGCCATATGAGATGTGTACAATGTGTATGACATGGGTAACGTGCAATGTATATATTATGTTAAGTGTGTAATGACCAGGGTCTATTTTTGTATACAGCAGTCTATTCTCTGTATCCTAAATGCCATCCATTCCTAGGAGTGGGGGTTAGGAGAGGAAGGAGAGACTGAAATGGAAATGAGCTTGGCCACTCAGCCTGCCATGTAACCTTGATAGCGGCCATCGGGTCTTTGGCAGAGAGGGGAAAAAAGGTTCCAAGGATGCTATGGATATCTGTGTGCTCGGAGATTAAAATATCAGCCTATCCCCTCACACACCCCCAGGGACAAACTAACCAGGTGTCAAGAAGAAGGCTTTATAATTTAATTCAGACAAATCTACCTAGCAAACAGCACGGACACACACACACACAGTCTTGTATAACTTGGGACACACAATTCAGTCCGATTCAAAATCCTATTTTCCCTAACCGCTAACCCTTAACCTAACACTAACCCTTACCCTAAACCTAACCTTAACCCTAATCATAACCCCAAAACCGAAGCTAATCCTAACGCTAGCTCCTAACCCTAATTCTAACCCTAACACTAATTCTAACCTTAACCGTAAACCCCCTAGAAATAGCATTTGACCTCCCCAGTTGGTTAAATTGCTGTTTGTTTACTATTCTTGTGGGGACTTCTGGTCCTCACAAGTATAGTTAAACACGTACACATGTGCACACTTACAGCCACACACACATCACATGCACACACTCTATCTTTCCCTCATTGTAGATAATTTTGAAGGGCATAAGTGATACGGCAAAATCTGATGCATATGTATCTATTTTAGTGCATATTACATCTACCGTTATATTAATACTGTACACACTTCACCTCATTGTGTATGGGACAGCCCAACCGGTCGCAAGATGGCGCTATTATTCCTTTTATGTCGTTGTCTGACTAATGTGGCCATCCGGTAAAAAATTACTGGCCCCCATGGACCGGCTTGTACATGAGACATCCTCCATTCAGGGTGCAAAGGCGTTGATTTACTCAACTGTATGTGAAAAAAATCGTGTTTTTGTTTTTTGGATTTTCGGACAACTTCTGGATGTTGCACACCTCTTGCGCCTGTTGTTTACCCCTGGTTGAACATGGTGGGCAACATCAGCAAGTAACGTTAGCATTAGCCACTCTAGCATGGTGGTTGAACATTTTGTTTTATTAAGACAGTATGCATATGTCCCCCGTTTTTTTCACCAACAAGCCATTAAATCGAGCTAAGGAGGTTACGGACACATGTGCAGCCTGAGTGGAGGATGTTTTATGTACGATCCGGTCCATTTGGGACACAAGTGTATTACTTGCTGGCCACAGTAAAGCGTAAGATAAGATTACAAACGACGTAAATGGAATAATAGCGGCATCATGCGGTCAGTTGGGCTAAGTACGAGAAAGCCTAACGTGAAGCCTGAAGATGAAGCCGGTGTTACAGTTTTACATCTCGTGAACAAGATTTTAGTGACCACCTTTCCACCGGAAAAGAAGACAGCGCTGGCTAGCATTTTCCATTCGTTGAGCTGGCCGGGGATGCTAACTGCAATGTGTGTACAGTGGATTTGAAATATGAATTAGCTTATATATTTTTAAGCAGTCAATGGCGATAAAGCGTCGTTAGAGTAAATATTAGCCACATCTACCGGGCTTTTGAGAGAAGATCTCGTCATGTTTGGTATAGATGCGGAGGTCTGGCGCGCGGGCTGTCAACAAAGTCCGGCTGAAAAAACGCTGCTGTTTCCCCAGCTCTCTCTTATGACATAGTCCTGGTAAGGACATTCAATAACGTCTAATAACAGCCAGTTTGTTATACTGTTTGTAACATAACTAGATTTCATTATGTTGTGTGGCGACCCGGTCTCACAGAAATACAGGGGGTAACGTTATCTGCTAACGTTATGCATGCATGCATGCATGTCAGTCAACTGCTGTGCAGTAACGCTAAGCTAACGGTGTGGCTGTTGTAATAAGCTCTCAATTAGTTAACTGGCTGATTAGCAGAATCAGTAGTTGGCTAACTAAGTCTGTCATCCAAGTAACCTAGTTCTATAAACCAGTTAGCTAACTTATCACAGTAACAAGGTAGAGCGACCACTGTTGGGAAGTGCATTAGCTAGCTACGTGGCCAGAATATGTTGCTTTGCTGGTACATGTCAATCTCTGTATGTCAACTGTCACCAACATATGTCAGCTGACCATATGTCAGGGCCAAGCAGGACTAGTATCAGCCTTCTACTACTCAGTAGCCACAACTGCAGTGTGACCTTAGATCTGGTAGCTCATCAATCAATTAATCTTTATTTAATTTAACCAGGTAAGTTGACAGAACACATTCTCATTTACAGCAACGACCTGGGGAATAGTTACAGGGGAGATGAATGAGACAATTGTAAGCTGGGGATGATTAGGTAACCGTATGAGGGCCAGATTGGGAATTTAGCCAGGACACCGGGGTTAACACCCCTACTCTTACAATAAGTGCCATGGGCTCTTTAGTGACCACAGAGAGTCAGGACACCCGTTTAACGTCCCTGCCGAAAGATGGCCCAATCACTGCCCTAGGGATGTTTTTTTAGACCAGAGGAAAGGGTGCTTCCTACTGGCCCTCCAAACACCACTTCCAGTAGCATCTGGTCTCCCGACCAGGACCAACCCTGCTTAGCTTCAGAAGCAAGCCAGCAGTGGGATGCAGGGTGGTATGCTGCTGGCCAGGTTTTATCATTGGTGAATACAGGTAAAATACACAATATTGGTATTGATTTACCTGTAATTCTTTGATCTGAAGGTGATGACAAAGCTGAATCATGCCGGGTAAATTGAAAGCTAAGATTGTGGCGGGGCGTCACTTACCAGTCATGGACAGAGCCAGCGACCTCACTGATGCCTTCGTAGAGGTGAGCATGGTCCATTCTCAGTTTACCCTGAAAAAAACATCAGGTCAACGTAATCTTACAACCCCTTCAACACATATACTTCGTTACAGTGATGCAGTACTAGCCTTGTGGTGTTCTTCATTGATGTTGTGTCTTACAGGTCAAGTTTGGCAACACAACTTTCAAAACGGATGTCTACCCCAAGTCCCTTAACCCACAGTGGAACTCAGAGTGGTTCAAATTTGAGGTAAAATGTGTGAATAGGACTTCTTGACTTATTTCTCTGTGAAGGAAGGTGTTTGTGAATGGCATAGGATTACAGGGTGAAGAAGCTGGAGCAGGGTTCTCCACAAAGAATGTAAGAGGGGCGCTTCGCCACTTTGTGGACTGGCTGCGCCACAATGTTAAATAAACAACTCTATTTGCCATTTTTGCTCTAGATTGCAGGAAATGTCAGTTACATGTGTTAAAAAAATGCTAAAATCTTTGCCCCCCTCCAGGCATCTCCCGGCTGTACTCAGCAGCACCACCTTGTTAAATCCTGGGGTGAACCCGATAGAGTCAACATGATTGTCCTGTATTATTGTTTCCCCAACTTTGTCCCCCCTCCTCTAGGTGGATGATGAGGATTTGCAGGATGAGCCATTACAGATCACAGTGTTGGACCATGACACTTACAGTGCCAACGACGCAATAGGGAAGGTCTACATTGACATCGACCCTCTGCTGTCCAGCGAGGCTGCTACCGTCATCTCTGGATGGTTCCCCATCTACGACACTATACACGGTGCGTTTCTTATAGATACTGAACAAAAATATCAACGCAACATGCAATAATTTCAAAGATTTTACTGAGTTAAACATCATTTAAGGAAATCAGTCAATTTAAATAAATAATTTAGGCTTTAATCTATGGATTTCACATGACTGGGAATACAGATATACATTTGTTGGTCGCATATACCTTAAAGAAAATGGGCCTCATGATCTCGTCATGGTATCTCTGCATTCAAATAGCCATTGATAAAATGCACTTGTGTTCACTGTCCGTAGCTTATGCCTGCCTATACCATAACCCCACCACCACAATGGGGTACTCTGTTCACAACGTTGACATCAGCAAACAGCTCGCCTATGTGACGCCATACATGTGGTCTGCGGTTGTGAGGCTGGTTGGACATGCAACCAAATTCTCAAAAACAACGTTGCACGTGGCTTATGGTAGAGAAATTAACATTACATTCTCTGGCAACACCTCTGGTGGACATTCCTGCAGTCAACATTCCAATTTCGTGCTCCCTCAACATGAGACGTGTGGCATTGTGTTGTGTGACAACTGCACATTTTAGAGTGGCCTTTTGTACCCAGCACAATGTGCAACTGTGTAATGATCATGCTGTTTAATCAGATTATTGATATGCCACACCTGTCAGGTGGATGGATTATCTTGGCAAAGGAGAAATGTGCACAAAATTTGAGAGAAATATGCTTTTTGTGCGTCTGGAAAATTTCTGGGATCTTTTATTTCAGCTCATGAAGCATGGGGCCAACACTTTACATGTTGTGTTTTATATTTTTGTCCAGTGTAATTCCCCATCTACCACACTATACACAGTCAGTTATATACTTCCACTATCTATGACACAAGTTATATACTTACCCATCAACGGTGCATGGCCACAGTGGTACTTTTCAGATGCATAGCCAGGCCTCTAAAGAAATACACAGTGTTCTCTGTAACAGCCTGTAAATGCATTTTGTTCCTCTCTGCTGTAAAAACACTGCCTTACTAAAAGCTGTTATTTAACGGTATCTATCTAGTAATGATGATGTAGCGCCTGTCTTCCTGGTTTGAGAGGGGAGAGGAGTTTGTTTGTGAAGAGTTGGGGTTTCTAGGGTTAGGTGGTGTTTTTGTCTGGGAGTAATGTTTCTGTTCATTCTGTCCTCTCCTACAGGTATCAGAGGGGAGATTAATGTTCTGGTAAAGGTGGACCTCTTCAACGACCTAAACCGCTTCAGACAGTCCTCCTGTGGGGTCAAGTTCTTCTGCAGTGAGTCCTGGTTCCCTATGGGGATGTACTATAGTAGAGAGATCTAGTCACAAGAAATGGCTGATGATGATAATGAATGATGATGATGATGATAAGGTGTTTATGCGTGTATTAGCAACATCCATCCCGAGGTGTTACCGCGCGGCGCTGGTCCATGGTTTTGTTGAGGAGCTGGTGGTGAACGAGGACCCGGAGTACCAGTGGATCGACCGCATCAGAACCCCCAGGGCTTCTAACGAGGCCCGCCAGCGACTCATCTCCCTCATGTCTGGTACATAACCCAGCTATCTAACTCTCTCTACAGTGTGGGTGTATGTATGTATAATATGTATGTATGTATGTATATATATATATATATATATATATATATATATATATATATATATATATATATATATATAGTTGAAGTCGGATGTTTACATACACCTTAACCAAATACATTTTAAACTCCGTTTTTCACAATACCTGACATTTTATCCTAGTAAAAATTCCCTGTCTTAGGTCAGTTAGCATCACCACTTTATTTTAAGAATTTGAAATGTCAGAATAATAGTAGAGAGAATGATTTATTTCAGCTTTTATTTATTTTCTCACATTCCCAGTGGGTCAGAAGTTTACATGCACTATATTAGTATTTGGTAGCATTGCCTTTAAATTGTTTAACTTAGGTCAAACATTTGGGGTAGCCTTCCACAAGCTTCCCACAATAAGTTGGGTGAATTTTGGCCCATTCCTCTTGACAGAGCTGGTGTAACTGAGTCAAGGTTGTAGGCCTTCTTGCTCACACACGCTTTTTCAGTTCTGTCCACACATTTTCTATAGGTTTGAGGTCAGGGCTTTGTGATGGCCACTCTAATACCTTGACTTTGTTGTCCTTAAGCCATTGTGCCACAACTTTGGAAGAATGCTTGAGGTCATTGTCCATTTGGAAGAACCATTTGCGACCAAGCTTTAACTTCCCGACTGATCTCTTGATGTTGCTTCAATAAATCCACAACATTTTTCTTCCACATGATGCCATCTATTTTGTGAAGTGCACCAGTCTCTCCTGCAGCAAAGCACCCCCACAACATGATGCTGCCACCCCCGTGCTTCACGGTTGGGATGGTGTTCTTCAGCTTGCAAGCTTCCCCCTTTCTCCTCCAAATATAACGATGGTCATTATGGTCAAACAGTTCTGTTTTTGTTTCATCAGACCAGAAGACATTTCTCCAAAAAGTACGATATTTGTCCCCATGTGCAGTTGCAAACCGTAGTCTGTTTTTTTTATGGCGGTTTTGGAGCAGTGGCTTCTTCCTTGCTGAGTGGACTTTCAGGTTATGTCGATACAGGACTCGTTTTACTGTGGAAATAGATACTTTGTACCTGTTTCCTCCAGTATCTTCACAAGGTCCTTTACTGTTGTTCTGGGATTGTTTTGCACTGTTCGCACCAAAGAACGTTAATCTCTAGAAGACAGAACGCGTCTCATTTCTGAGCGGTATGGCGGCTGCGTAGTCCCATGGTGTTTATACTTGCGTACTATTGTTTGTATAGATGAAATTGCTTGGAAATTGCTCCCAAGGATGAACCAGACTTGTGGAGGTCTACAATTGTTTTTCTGAGTTCTTGGCTGATTTCTTTTCATTTTCCCTTGATGTCAAGCAAAGAGGCACTGAGTTTGAAGGTAGGCCTTGAAATACATCCACAGGTACACCTCCAATTGACTCAAATTATGTCAGTTAGCCTAACAGAAGCTTCTAAAGCCATGACATAATTTTCTGGAATTTTCCAACCTGTTTAAAGGCACAGTCAACTCAGTGTATGTAATCTTCTGACCCACTGGAATTGTGATACAGTGAATTATAAGTGAAATAATCTGTCTAAACAATTGTTGGAAAAATTACTTGTGTCATGCACAAAGTAGATGTCCTAACCGACTTGCCAAAACTATAGTTTATCAAGAAATTTGTGGAGTGGTTGAAAAACGAGTTTTAATGACTCCAACCTAAGTGTGTGTAAACTTCCGACATCAACTGTATATATATTACACTATAGAACTATTCTATAGTATTAGAGTATATTACATCAGAACTCCCAGGGCTTCTAACGAGGCGTGTGTGTAGGTGAGCTGCAGAGGAAGATTGGTCTGAAGGTGTTGGAGATGGGTGGTAATGCGGTGGTGGGCTACCTGCAATGCTTTGATCTGGAGGGAGAGTCGGGTCTGGTGGTCCGAGCCATCGGCACCGCCTGCACTCTGGACAAACTCATCCCTGGGACTGCTTCCAACACCATCACACACCCCAACACCGCCCCGGCATCCAATGCCTGCAACTCCCCCTCTAAGGAAAGCAAAGAGTGAGTATTGAACGAATGCATGAGCGTGTGTGTGTGTGTGTGTGTGTGTGTGTGTGTGTGTGTGTGTGTGTGAGAGAGAGAGAGCAAGAGAGGGAGAGAGTATGTGTTTATGCCCTGCCTTTGGACTGACTCCTGTGTGTGTCTCAGTATTTCTGCCTTTCTCTACATTTGTGACCAGATTTCTCTGAGGGCGTATGTCAAATTGACATGATATTATTGTATTTGTCACATGCTTAGTATACACTTGTATACGGGTAAATACAAAAAAAATGCAGAGTTAAAGATAACAAATAAATACACAGTGAATAATGAATAAAAATACAGTGTGTAATTTTGTGGCGTCAGTATGCATATGTGTGTGCATGTTATGTGAGGGAAAGGGATGTTGGGGTGTCAGTGTAAGGATGTGTGTGGGTAGAGTCCAGTGTGTGTGCATAGTCAGTGCAAAAAAGGTTAGCCATTTAGCAGTCTTGTTTAGACGTCTTATGGCTTGGGGGTAGAAGCTGTTCAGAGTCTTGTTGGTTCCGAACTGCATTGGTACCGCTTGCCGTGCGGTATCCGAGAGAACAGTCTGTGGCTTGGGTGGCAGAAGTCTCAGAGAAAAATGTGACACCGCCTGGTATAGAGGTTCTGGATGGCAGGAAGCTCGGCCCCAGTGATGTACTGTGCCAAACACACTACACTCTGTAGCGCCTTAGGGTCAGATGCCAAGCAGTTGCCATACCAAGCAGTGATGCAGCCAGCCAAGATGCTCTTGATGGTGCAGCTGTATAACTTTTTGAGGATCTGGACCAATGCCAAATCTTCTCAGCGTCCTGAGGGGGAAGAGGCATTGTCGTGCCCTCTTCACGACTGTGTCGGTGTGTTTGGACCATGATAGATCCTTAGTAGCGTGGACACCGTAGTACTTGAAACTCTTGACCCACTCCACTATAGCCCCGTCGATGTGCATGGGGAGTGATTGGCCCTCCGTTTCCTGTAGTCCATAATCAGCTCCTTTGTCTTACTCACATTGAAGGAGAGTTTGTTGTCCTGGCACCACACTGCCAGGTTTCTGACCTCCCTATAGGCTGTCTCATCGTTGTCTGTGATCAGTCTTACCACCGCCATGTCGTTGGCAAACTTAATGATGGTGTTGGAGTCGTGAGCAGCTACGCAGTCGTGAGTGAACGGGGAGTACAGGAGGGAACTAAGCACATACCCCTGAGGATCCCTGTGTTGAGGGTCAGTGTGGCGGATGTGTTGTTGCCTACTCTTATGAAGCCCAGGTTCCAGTTGCAGAGGGAGGTGTTCAGTCCCAGTGACCTTAGTTTAGTGATGAGCTTCGAGGGTACTATGGTGTTGAACACTGAGCTGTAGTCAATGAACATCCTTTTCACATAGGTGTTCCTTTTGGCCAAGTGGGAAAGGGCAGTGTGGAGTGCAATAGAGAGTGCGTCATCTGTAGTGGCAGTATGTGATTTGGAGTGGGTCCATTGTGTCTGGGATGATGGGGTTGATGTGAGCCATAACCTGCCTTTAAAAACATTTCATAGCTACAGGTGTGAGTGCTACGAGGTGATAGTCATTTAGACAGCTTACCTTGACATTTTTGGGCACAGGGACTGTGGTGGTCTGCTTAAAACATGTAGGTATTACAGACTGGGTCAGGGAGAAGTTAAACATTTCAGTGAAGACACTTGCCAACTGGTCAGCGCATGCTCTGAGTACGCGTCCTGGTAATCCACCTTTTGAGTGTTAACTTGTTTAAAGGTCTTACTCACATCGGCTACGGTAGCATGATTACACAATTGTCCGGAACAGCTGGTGCTCTCACGCATGGTTCAGTGTTGCTTACCTTGAAATGAGCATAGAAGGCATTTAGCTCGTCTGGTAGGCTCGTGTCACTGGGCAGATAGTGGGTGAGTTTCCCTTTGTAATCCGTGATAGTTTGCAAGCCTGCCACATCCGACGAGTGTCAGAGGTGGTGTAGAACGGTTGGATCTTAGTCCTGTATTGATGTTTTTCCTGTTTGGTGGTTCATCGCAGAGTGTACCGGGATTTCTAAAAAGCGTCTTGGTTAGTGTCCCACTCCCTGAAAGTGTGAGCTCTACCCTTTAGCTCAGTGCAGATGTTGCCTGTAATCCATGGCTTCTGGTTGGGGTACGTACGGTCACTGTGGGGACGACGTCGTTGATGCACTTATTAATGAAGCCGGTGACTGATGTGGTGAACTCCTCAATGCCATCCGATGAATCCCGGAACATATCCCGGAACAATCATGGCTAGCCAGGAAAGATCTTGTCTTTCTCCCTATATAGCTCAGTGCTTTCTCCTTGGCTAAACTAGTTTAATGAGTTTACATTTTAGTCATATTTACGGATCCCATACAAGTTTGTAATTAATGCACGTGAACGTTCACATGTTCAAGAAGGCATTTCTGTCCCCCCAAAAATGTATAAGTATTTTTTTCAAACAGACCTACTGTGAAGTAGGAAATAGCATCAAACGCCCCCTATGAGATGTCCTGTCACACTTGGGGTGTGTGTGTTATATCATGTGACAAGGCTATAGTATTTGCCATATCTGAGATATGCACATGGACACACACACACACACACACACACCCCTTCCCCTGTGTCTGTTTGTCTGTTTTCTAATGGTTCTACTCTCTGTGCATTTGCATGTTAGTGCTGCTCTATCTCTCATTTGACTGTGTGTGTGTGTGTGTGTGTGTCTGAGGGCTGTGCATGAGCTTGTTCCTGCTAGTATGGTCGGAGGAGGGGGGGGGGGGGGGGTGGATGAATGGAGAGATAAAAGAAGGTAGGGTGGGTGCCGGTGCAAGCATTTTCTTTAGCTGCAGCATGTAGGTGGGCGTTATAATGCAAAAGGAGGGGGTAGACAACCTCTCCTCTTTATTTTTTCTTGTCTTTTCTTGTGCTCTATTTTTCTTTGCTGCAATGTTGTGGTGTGTTGTTGTGTTTCTCTTCTTCTCTGCCTCTGCTGCACATGGATTGGCTCTTCTCTTGCTGTATGCGTTTGGATTGGTCCACTGTCCGTCTCTACATGGTGATTGATTCAGGTCTCCTCTGGCCCACGGATGTCGCTCCAGCCACAACAGCCCTGTCCACTCAGCCTGCAGTTCTCAGAGACTGTCCCACTCCCAGAACTTCTCTGTCTCTGTCCCTACTCTGGTCTTTACTGGTACGGACAGAGAAAAATAGTGAGAGGGAGGGAGGGAGAGCGGGAAGGCTCTACCCTGGGAGGGAGGGAGTCCCAGAATCTCTGTGTTCCTACATGGGTCTTCACTCGTACATAGAAAGGGAGCGATTTATAAAAGATAAATAAGGAGACAGACATAGAAGAGCGAGGTAAACTGGAGGAAAAGGGAGAGCCAGAGCAATAGAGCATGAGACAGAGAAACTAATGGATAGCCATCGGTGAGATAAATACCAGTCTTTCCCCCCAAAAAAGTAAACCTCAGAGCCCATTCTTCCTTGCCATTGGATGAGAAGATTGTGACATCACCAGCCCCAAATACTTCCTCTTCCTGTGTCCCCCGCAGCCAATCATAGAGCCCCTACCCAAGCAGATCCATCCCTCCCACCTGTCCTAATTTTGCCTGATTCCGTGTAGTTTTTCCCAAAATTCTGTTCTGCTCACAACAACAACATTGGATGTTCTACGTCCACAAAAATGTTTACACCACAACAGGAGACCACTTTTGAGGTCTGGGAAAAATGAAACATTTAAAGTTTGTGTGTAGTTACCCTTTTATTGCAAGTGCGAACCAGGAAGAGACCGTTGTTTGGTGAGTGTTTCTGTAGCGCTCATGTGATTGCAGAGTTTGCAAAACAAATGGCCACAGGATTGATTTAAATGATCATGATATCATTCTGTCTGGTAGGTATAGGCTACTTTTGTAGTTAACATTTAATTGAAAAGGATTTTGGGAAAGCCTTTCCATCTCTACCAGAAGATTGTTATCATTAGCTTCATCGCCAACGGCTACACAAAGTGTAGACATACATGCGCACCGCACATATATACACAGACGTGCATTCCTGTGCCGTTTCTGGGAAATACGAATCACTGATGCATTTCATTCATGTCTTATGATTTAACTCGGGCAAGTTAATGTATTTTCAAGTAAGTTCAATAAATGTTTGAATATTCATTATATTCCGTTTTAATGTCTGGATTCTGAGATTTTGTCCGCAATGCAGATTTTTTAGGGCCCCAAGCATCCCTCTTAGTTCAGTTCAATCAACTATATTTGTCTCCAAGGGGCAGTCACCCGGGAGTCTGTTGGGCTCAATTCCTTTTCAATTCAGTTTATGTTTGAAGTGAATTTAAATTCCAATTCAAGAAACTACTCATCGCTTTAGTGTTGGGTTGGCCCATGTTGTGTTGTGTGTTTCTGCCATGCTTTCCTCCTCAGTTCGATATATCTGTGTGTGCTTCTGTTTACGCTTCATGTGCTTGGCTTTTTAGTTCCGCAGCCCAGTCATTTGCACTCCACGCACCTCTCTCAAACACACACACACACACACACACACACACACACACACACACACACACACACACACACACACACACACACACACACACGGTGAGGTGACTGATGTGTGTGTGTGTGTTCTCCTGGCAGGCACGTGTTCAGTGAGGACCCAACCCACCCCCTCTCCGTCCCTCCCACCCCTCTCAAAACACTTCCTTCCTCCTCCTCTCCTCCTCCCTTCTCTCCATCCAAGCCATGCAGTCGCCAGTCCTCCTCCTCAGACACAGACCTCAGTCTGACGCCCAAGATGGGTAAGACCCCACCACCCTCCTCACCCTTCCTCACACTCTCTGTCTGCTCCTCACCCCCCACTCTGAACCTGACTGTGTTTAATTTTTCCATCCCATTTCATTGATTTATTTCAAGTCATTGTGTTAGAAACACACACACACACAGCAGCTGTGGACTAGAGGTCGACCGAATATGATTTTTCAACGCCGATACCGATTATTGGAGGACCAAAAAAGCCGATACAGATTAATTGGCCGATTTAAAAAAAAAAAAAAAAAAAAAAAAAAAAAATGTTTTTATTTTATTTTATTTTTAATATATATATTTATATATATATTTTTTTACATTTGCAATAATGACAATTACAACAATACTGAATGAACACTTATTTTAACTTAATATAATACTTCAATAAAATCAATTTAGCCTCAAATAAATAATGAAACATGTTCAATTTGGTTTAAATAATGCAAAAACAAAGTGTTGGAGAAGAAAGTAAAAGTGCAATATTTGCCATGTAAAAAAGCTAACGTTTAAGTTCCTTGCTCAGAACATGAGAACATATGAAAGCTGGTGGTTCCTTTTAACATGAGTCTTCAATATTCCCAGGTAAAAAAGTTTTAGGTTGTAGTTATTATAGGAATTACAGGACTATTTCTCTATACCATTTGTATTTCATATACCTTTTGACTATTGGATGTTCTTATCGGCACTTTAGTATTGCCAGTGTAACAGTATAGCTTCCGTCCCTCTCCTCGCCCCTACCTGGGCTTGAGCCAGGAACACATCGACAACAGCCACCCTCAAAGCATCGTTACCCATTGCTCCACTAAAGCCGCGGCCCTTGCGGAGCAAGGGGAACAACTACTCCAAGTCTCAGAGCGAGTGACGTCACCGATTGAAACGCTATTAGCGCGCACCCCGCTAACTAGCTAGCCATTTCACATCGGTTACACCAGCCTAATCTCGGGAGTTGATAGGCTTGAAGTCATAAGCAGCTCAATGCTTGAAGCATTGCGAAGAGCTGCTGGCAAACGCACGAAAGTGCTGTTTGAATGAATGCTTACGAGCCTGCTGCTGCCTACCATCGCTCAGTCAGACTGCTCTATCAAATCATCAAATCTCTATCAAATCTTAATTATAACATAATAACACACAGAAATACGAGCATTTGGTCATTATTATGGTCGAATCCGGAAACTATCATTTCGAAAACAAAACGTTTATTCTTTCAGTGAAATACGGAACCGTTCCGTATTTTATCTAACGGGTGGCATCCCTAAGTCTAAATATTGCTGTTACATTGTACAACCTTCAATGTTATGTCATAATTATGTACAATTCTGGCAAATTAATTACGGTCTTTGTTAGGAATAAATGGTCCTCACAGTTCACGGAACGCAAGAGAAGTGACAAAATTTCCCTAATTATAAGAAATTCATGTTAGCAGGCAATATTAACTTAAATATGCATGTTTAAAAATGTATTATTGTCTATTGATTTTAAAGAAAGGCATTGATGTTTATGGTTAGGTTTGGTGCAACGACAGTGCTAAATCATCACCCGTTTGGCGAAGTAGGCTGTGATTCGATGAGAAATTAACAGGCACCGCATCGATTATATGCAATGCAGGACAAGCTAGATAAACTAATAATATAATCAACCATGTGTAGTTAACTAGTGATTATGTTAAGATTGATTGTTTTTTCTAAGATTAGTTTAATGCTAGCTAGCACCTTACCTTGGCTTCTTGCTGCCCTCGCGTAACAGGTAGTCAGCCTGCCACGCAGGCTCCTCGTGGAGGGCAATGTAAGGCAGGTGGTTAGAGCGTTGGACTAGTAATCGTAAGGTTGCAAAAACGAATCCCCGAGCTGACAAGGTAAAAATCTGACGTTCTGCCTCTGAACAAGGCAGTTAACCCACCGTTCCTAGGCCGTCATTGAAAATAAGAATGTGTTCTTAACTGACTTGCCTAGTTAAATAACTAGGCAAGTCGGTTGACCTCTACTGTGGACCATAGATTTCTGGTGTTGACCACGTAATAACCCGCACACCCCCTAGGGCAGGACATGGTTCCCCCTACTGGTGGAAATACACCCTAGGAACCCCCCTTCCTTCCTCTCTTCTCTACTCCCTTCTTCCTAAAGGATTTGTATTTTCCTTCCTTATGTTTTCCTGTCAGGTTTAAGATCTTCTGACTTTCCTCCGCTGTCCCTTCTCTGCTTTTCTTGATGTCTTCTTGTTTTCTGGCTCACCCTTCTCCTCTCCCCACCTGCCTCTCTGTCGCTCTCTTCTCTTCCTCTCCTTTCTCTCTCGCTTTCCTCACCTTTTTCTCTGCCCAACAGTGACCTCCTCCCAAGAGAGGTTTGTCTCCCGTCCTGAGATCTTCCTCTGTCCCAGTTCCCCTGCCCTCTCCTCCGACTCCCAGCCCCTTCCTCGCTCCGGGCCAATCCTGCGCAGCCTTGTGTCTGCCCCCCCAAGCCAACACCCTGCCCCCTCCCCCCTCTGTCCAATCAGAGGGTATGTGTTGAGAAAGAGTATCATTCAGTGAAGAGCTGATTGCAGCCTTTGGTAGGAGAGTCATGAAGCTCTATAACAGTCCTGACAACACTCTTTTCATAACACTATAACAGCTTGCAGGAGTCACGAAGCCCAACAACATCCTGTATAACACTTGTTACACTTAAATAGTTAAATAGCCTTTTATTATAGTCTCAGGTAGGGCACAGAGTGCAAAAGTCATGAATGTCTAAAACACCTTTTACAAACTCCCTCTATAACCACCCCTTAGAATCCTCTATAACCACCCCTTAGAATCCTCTATAACCACCCCTTAGAAACCTCTATAACCACCCCTTAGAAACCTCTATAACCACCCCTTAGAAACCTCTATAACCACCCCTTAGAAACCTCTATGACCACCCCTTAGAAACCTCTATAACAGCCGTTTACAGTGCGTTGGGAAAGTATTCAGACCCCTTCCTTTTTTGTTACGTTACTGCCTTATTTTAAAATTGATTAAATAAATGTTTTGCATCATCAATCTACACACAATACCCCATAATGACGAAGCAATAACAGGTTTTTTTGAAATGTTTTTAAAGAAAGAGAAATACCTTATTTACATAAGTATTCAGACCCTTGCTATGAGACTTGAAATTGAGCTCAGGTGCATCATGTTTCCATTGATCATCCTTGATGTTTCTACAACTTGATTGGAGTCCACCTGTGGTAAATTCAATTGATTAGACATGATTTAGAAAGGCACACACCTGTCTATATTATGTTCCACAGTTGACAGTGCATGTCAGCGCAAAAACCAATCCGTGAGGTTGAAGGAATTGTCCGTATAACTACGTGACAGGATTGTGTCGAGGCACAGCTCTGGGGAAGGGTACCAACAAGTTTCTGCAGCATTGAAGGTCCCCAAGAACACAGTGGCCTCCATCATTCTTAAATGGAAGAAGTTTGGAACCACCAAGTCTCTTCCTAGAGCTGGCTGCCCGGCCAAACTGAGAAATCGGGGGAGAAGGGTATTGGTCAGGGAGGTGATCAAGATCCCGATGGTCACTCTGACAGAGCTCCAGAGTTTCTCTGTGGAGATGGTTGTCCTTCTGGAAGGTTCTCCCATCTCTGTAGCACTCCACCAATCATGCCTTTATGGTAGAGTGGCCAGACAGAAGCCACTCCTCAGTAAAAGGCAGTTGACAGCCCACTTGGAGTTTTCCAAAAGGCAACTAAAGGACTCTCAGACCATGAGAAACAAGATTCTCTGATCTGATGAAACTAAGATTGAACTCTTTGGCCTGAATGCCAATTGTCACGTCTGGAGGAAACCTGGCACCATCCCTTCGGTGAAGCATGGTGGTGGCAGCATCATGCTTTGGGGATGTTTTTCAGCGGCAGGGGCCGAGAGACTAGTCAGGATTGAGGGCAAGATGGAACGGAGCAAAGAGAGATGAGGTTGGGTGGAAAAAGGACTTGGAGTGAGAAATATATTTTTTGTCATGGGCAAAGAAACTCAAAATGGGTGATTATACTAATTAATACAAATGTTGATCCGATTGTTCAAACTGTGCAAACAGATCCTCAAGGAAGATGGATTCTTTTTTTTAAAGTGTTTTATTTTAAATTGGACCAAAAACAGATCTGGCTAATAAATCTATGTGGTCCAAATAAGGATGATTCACACTTTTTCAAAAAAAATATAATAATCTATTGAGCTCACAAGCTACGACTGAATCTATTATTATGGTGGGAGATTATATTACGGTTTTAAGTACACTACCGTTCAAAAGTTTGGGGTCACTTAGAAATGTTCTTGTTTTTGAAAGAAAAGCACATTTTTTTGTCCATTTTTAAAATAACATCAAATTGATCAGAAATGCAGTGTAGACATTGTTCCTCTGTCCAGTGTCTGTGTTCTTTTGCCCATCTTAATCTTTTATTTTTATTGGGCAGTCTGAGAGATGGCTTTTTCTTTGCAACTCTGCCTAGAAGGCCAGCATCCCGTAGTCGCCTCTTCACTGTTGACGTTGAGACGGGTGTTTTTCGGGTACTATTTAATGAAGCTGCCAGTTGAGGACTTGTGAGGCGTCTGTTTCTCCAGCTAGACACTAATGTACTTGTCCTCTTGCTCAGTTGTGCACCGGGGCCTCCCACTCTTTCTCTTCTGGTTAGAGCCAGTTTGAGCTGTTCTGTGACGGGAGTAGTACACAGCGTTGTACGAGATCATTAGTTTCTTGGAAATTTCTTGCATGGAATAGCGTTCCTTTCTCAGAACAAGAATAGACTGACGAGTTTCAGAAGAAAGTTCTTTGTTTCTGGCCATTTTGAGCCTGTAATCGAACACACAAATGCTGATGCTCCAGATACTCAACTAGTCTAAAGAAGGCCAGTTTTATTGCTTCTTTAATCAGAACAACAGTTTTCAGCTGTGCAAACATAATTGCAAAAGGGTTCTCTAATGATCAATTAGCCTTTTTAAAATGATAACTTGGATTAGCTAACACAACGTGCCATTGGAACACAGGAGTGATGGTTGCTGATAATGGGCCTCTGTACGCCTATGTAGATATTCCATTAAATATCACCCGTTTCCAGCTACAATAGTCATTTACAACATTAACAATGTCTACACTGTATTTCTGATCAATTTGATGGGCAAAAATAAATCATTTTTATTTCAAAAACAAGAACATTTCTAAGTGACCCCAAACTTTTGAACGGTAGTGTACCTCAATGGATTGTAAAGGAAATCGCACTACAAACTATCACACTCAAGCACTTAAGGAGATAACGAAGATCATGGATACATTAGAACTAGTGGGTATATGGAGGCTGAAAAACCCTGACCTTGTGAGGTATACATGGAGGAGGCTTAATCAAGCTAGCCGTCTTGATTACTTCCTACTCTCATTCTTGCTGGCATCAAAAGTTTAAAAAAAAGTATTAATAGGAGACCAAATACGATCGGCCCACCATCTAATTGACCTCCTTATAACTCTTACAGAATTTTCACGTGGACTGGGATATTGTAAATTTAATCAAAGCCTATTGGTTGACATTTTGTTCTTAACTGAGGCAAAATAATTCATAATTAACTTTTTTCTGCTCAACATAGGTACAGCAGATCCCCTTATTGTATGGGACACTTTTAAATATACTTTTAGAGGCCATTCAATACAATACTCATTAAAACAAAAGCAATTTAAGTCGAAAGAGATTAGACTAATAAAGGAAATAGAGGAAGTAACAGCGCAGGTAGATGGTAATGTAAACTGTACTATAGAGGCACAAAATAAGTTAGAGGAAAAACAAAAAGACATGGAAGTACTTATTAAAGAACGATCAAGTGTAATGTATTACAAAAATAAAGCGAATTGGATGGAAAATGGTGAAAAATGTACACTTTTTATTGGATCTTCAACATAGAAATGCTACCAAAAATAATTTACAGAAACTCATTACAAATGGAGTCATCCATGATTCACCAAATTATATTTTGAAAGATGAAGCAAAATATTTTAAGCATATGTTTACTTTTCATTCTCCTCCATTTCCACTGAATGATGTCAACTGTAAGGATTTATTTCCTAATAATAATAATGTAAAATTAACAAATTTACAGAAAGACCTGTATGAAGGCCTTTCTGTAAATGAAGGCCTTTCAAAAAGTCCTACAGAAGAGGACTTTTTGAGGCAATAAAATATTTTCATTCTGGAAAAACACCAGGGTTGGATGGTATACCAGTAGAGGTATATCATACTTTTTTTGATGAACCCAAGATCCATTATTAGCATGTTTTAATTAGAGACTGTCAGGTACTCAACAAGAAGGTTTGATTGAATTACTACTAAAACAGGACCCTGGTGGTAAGTATAAAGATACAGTCCATTTAAAAAATCTGGAGGCCTCTTACACTTCAGTGTTGTGGTGAAATGCATAGCACATAAAATAAATAAGGTTATACCAGGTATTGTTCATCCTAATCAGACAGGTTTTTTTTACATTATATATTGGAGATACTATATGACAATTACTTGAAACAATTGAACATTATGAAACATCAAGGATACCAGTCCTGGTCTTCATAGCATATTTTGGAAAGGCGTTTGATAAAGTACGACTAGAATTTATATATAAATGCCTGGATTACTTTAATTTTGGTGAATCTCTTATACAATGGGTTAAATTTATGTACAGCAACCCCAGATGTAAAATAGTAAACATTGGTTACTTCTCAGAAAGTATTGAGCTTTTAAGAGGAGTAAAACAAGGCTGTCCGTTGTCTCCATATCTATTTATTATGGCCATTGAAATGCTAGCTATTAAAATTAGATCCAACAAGAACATTAACGGTTAGATATTCTGGGGATTAAAACAAAAGTGTCAATGTATGCTGATCCCTGCACAGTCTCATTGAAGATCTTGATGACTTTTCTAGCCTCTCTGGACTAAAACCTAATTATGACAAGTGTACCATATTACGTATTGGATCGTAAAAAAAACAGTGTTTACACTACCTTGTAGTTTACCAATAAAATGGTCGGATGGTCAAGTAGCTATACTTGGTATTCACATCTCAAAAAATATAAATTCACTTACCAAAATCAATTTCAATAGAAAGTTAGCAAAAATAGGTAAATACTTGTCTATTCATGAAGTTGGAAGCTTACATACACCTTAGCCAAATACATTCACAATTCCTGACATTTAATCCCAGTAAAAATGTCCAGTCTTAGGTCAGTTAGGATCACCACTTTATTTGTGATTTATTACTTTTGTTTCTTAAATCACATTCCCAGTGGGTCAGAAGTTTACATACACTCAATTAGTATTTCATAGCATTGCCTTTAAATTGTTTAACTTGGGTCAAACGTTTCAGGTAGCCTTCCATAAGTTCCCACAATAAGTTGGGTGAATTTTGGCCCATTCCTCCCGACAGAGCTGGTGTAACTGAGTCAGGGTTGTAGGCCTCCTTGCTCGCACATTCTTTTTCCAGTTCTGCCCACAACTTTTCTATAGGTTTGAGGTCAGGGCTTTGTGATGGCCACTCCAATACCTTGACTTTGTTGTCCTTAAGCCATTTTGCCACAACTTTGGAAGAATGCTTAGGTTCATTGTCCATTTGGAAGACCCATTTGCGACCAAGCTTTAACTTTCCGACTGATGTCTTGAGATGTTGCTTCAATATATCCACATAATTTTCCATCTTCATGATGCCATCTATTTTATGAAGTGCACCAGTCCCTCCTTCAGCAAAGCACCCCCACAACATGATGCTGTCACCCCCGTGCTTCACGGTTGGGAAGGTGTTCTTCGGCTTGCAAGCCACCCCCTTTTTCCTCCTAACATAACGATGGTCATTATGGCCAAACAGTTCTGTTTTTGTTTCATCAGACCAGAGGACATTTCTCCAAAAGTACGATCTTTGTCCCCATGTGCAGTTGCAAACCGTAGTCTGGCTTTTTTATTGCGGTTTTGGAGCAGTGGCATCTAGACAGAATCACTATCATATATATATAGTATTCTGTTGGTGGCAAGAATTTGACATAATCATTTAAATTGAAAAACTAAGTGTTGAATCAACTGTTGTTTTTTGTACCAGTTCATAAACCATGTGCCATGGAATCGGTACATCGAAAATATCTTCCCATTTATTTTGCAACCTGTATGGTGCAGCTGTCAACATTTTCGTCCTCAAATTAATAGTATATTTTTCTATTTATGCCAATTCCTTTCCGCTAATTTGTATCTTTAATATATGGCACTTGCCTCCTCCATTTTTGTGGTAATGCTGCAATCAGCTGGTTGTAAATTTGGATTTAGCTGATATTCCCATAGATTTTCGATAGCTGCATATGTGACATAACTCCTCCGTCTCTATTCATAACATCATTAATAAACATAATACCTTTATTTATTTTTATCCATAAAGATTTTTTTTTTAATTAAATCAGTATATTTTAGTTTAACCATAACATTTGTTCTATCTTTTCTGGAGGATAAAACAGAAATTGTAACCAGCGTTGAATGGCCTGTTTGAGAAAGGGCTATACTTAAAACAAAATTTCATTTTGTCGTTAATGACAAGTTGTAATCTGTATTAAGGAAAAAAAGGCAATTTTAGAACAATGGATGAGCCTTTCTTAATAATCAACTGGAGAACCATTTTGGGTTTAAGTATAATTTATGTATGAGTGAAGCTTTTAGTGAGAGGTTTAAACCGTTAATATTTTTAGCCCCCCAAAATCATATTCATTATATAAATAGGCACGTTTAATTTTGTCTGACTTATCATTCCCAAAAAATATATATATTTAAAAAATCTGGAGTAGGCAGTGCCATTAGTAAGTAGAGTTGAAGTCGGAAGTTTACACACACTTAGGATGGAGTCATTAAAACTCGTTTTTCAACCACTCCACAAATTTCTTGTTAACAAACTATAGTTTTGGCAAGTCGGTTAGGACATCTACTTTGTGCATGACACAAGTAATTTTTCAAACAATTGTTTACAGACAGATTATTTCACTGTATCACAATTCCAGTGGGTCAGAAGATTACATACACCAAGTTGACTGTACCTTTAAACAGCTTGGAAAATTCCAGAAAAGGATGTCATGGCTTTAGAAGCTTCTGTAATCATTTGAGTCAATTTGAGGTGTACCTGTGGATGTATTTCAAGTCCTACCTTCAAACTCAGTGCCTCTTTGCTTGACATCATGGGAAAATCAAAAGAAATCAGCCAAGACCTCAGAAAAAAAATTGTAGACCTCTACAAGTCTGGTTCATCCTTGGGAGCAATTTCCAAATGCCTGAAGGTACCACGTTCATCTGTACAAACAATAGTACGCAAGTATAAACACCACGGGACCACGCAGCCTACACACCGCTCAGGAAGGAGACTTGTTGTCTCCTAGAGATGAACGTACTTTGGTGCAAAAAGTGCAAATCAATACTAGAACAACAGCAAAGGACCTTGTGAAGATGCTGGAGGAAACAGGTACAAAAGTATCTATATCCACAGTAAAGCGAGTCCTATATCGACATAACCTGAAAGGCCACTCAGCAAGGAATTCACAGCAAAATCTCTCTCTCTCTCATATATATATATATATATATATATGGGGCATACAACAATCTCAGCTCTGTAGATTTTGCTGTGAAGAGACAGAATCACTAGATCATTTATTCTGGTATCTGAATACTTATGTAAATGTAATATCAGTATAAAAAAAAAATGTAATACATTTGCAAACATTTCTAAACACCTGTTTTTGCTTTGTCATTAGGGGGTAGTGTGTATAGATTGATGAGGGTAAAAAAATTCTAGAATAAGTCTGTAACGTAACAATGTGGAAAAAGTCAAGGGGTCTTAATACTTTCCGAAAGCACTATATTTGCACACGTTTTCCAAACCACCTTAGCCCTACTTGACCTTACCCCACTTAACCTTGGGTAAACTGTCCATCCCTGCTGGTATCTGGGCCTCATACTGACTGCCTTGGAGTGACCACCTTTCCCCTGCCCATTTTTCCACCTCAATGTGTGGTTTAAGGCATGTCCAGATCCCCACCCCTGTTTTATGAGTCTATAAGGTGGCATAGTCTGCAGCCTCCCAGGCCAGTGGCAGGTAGAGTAGTGTACAGAGGGGATAATAAAGCATCTATGTGCTATGGGAATGTTGTCATTAACAAAGATGTGGTAATTACAATGTACACTGAACAAAAATATAAATGCAACCATTTCAAAGATTTTACTGAGTTACAGTTCATATAAGGGAATCAGTCAATTGAAATATATAAATTAGGCCCTAATCTATGGATTTCACATGACTGGGAATATAGATACCTTATATATTTTTTTAAATTGGGGAGTGGATGAGAGAACCTGTCCGTATCTGGTGTTAGCATCCCAAACATGCTCAATGGATGGGTGACATGTCTGGTGAGTATGCAGGCCATGGAAGAACTGGGACATTTTCAGCCTCCAGAAATTGTGTACAGATCCTTGTGACATGGGGCGTGCATTATGCTGAAACGAGGTGATGACGGTGGATGAATGGCACAACAATGGGCCTCCGGATCTTATCACGGTGTCTCTGCATTCAAATTGACATCGATAAAATTCAATTGTGTTCGTTGTCCGTAGCTTATACCTGCCCATACCATAACTCCACCGCCACCATGGGGCACTCTGTTCACATTGACATCAGCAAAATGCTCGGCCACACAACGCAATACACGCTGTCTGATACAGTCGAAACCGGGATTCATCCGTGAAGAGCACACTTCTCCAGCGTGCCAGTGGCCATAGGTGAGCATTTGCCCACTGAAGTCAGTTATGACGCCAAGACCCTGGTGAGGACAACGAGCACACAGATGAGCTTCCCTGTGACCGTTTCTGACAGTTTGTGCAGAAATTCTTCGTTTGCACCATCCCACAGTTTCATCAGCTATCCGGGTGGCTGGTTTCAGACGATCCCGCAGGTGAAGAAGCAGAATGTGGAGGTCCTGGGATGGCGTGGTTACACGTGGTCTGCAGTTGTGAGGCCGGTTAGACGTACTGCCAAATTCTCTAAAACAACATTGGAGGCTTGTGGTAGAGAAATGAACATTTAATTCTCAGGCAACAGCTCTGTTGGACTTTCCTGCAGTCAGCATGCCAATTGCACACTCCCTCAAAACTTGTGGCATTGTTTGACAAAACTGCACATTGTAGTGACCTTTTATTGTCTAGCATGAGGTGCACCTGTGTAATGATCATGCTGTTAAATCAGCTTCTTGATATGCCATACCTGTCAGGTTGATGGATTATCTTGGCAAAGGAGAAATGCTCACTAACAGGAATGTACACATGTGTGAACAAAATTTGAGAGAAATAAGCTTTTTGTGCATATGGAACATTTCTGGGATCTTTTATTTCAGCGTATAAAACATGGGACCAACACTTAGCATGTTGCGTTCATATTTTTGTTCAGGATAGATATTAGCCGAGTAGTCTAAGGGATACGATTAATATGGGATTTGCATGGTTGTCGAGGCGTTCCGGCTCACACAAGCCAAGGCCTGGCAAGGGTACTTACTTACTTCCTATGGTTTTTGAGGAATGCCTGCTGTCTGTAATGAAGCGTTGTGATTGGTGAAGTGTTAATCTCTAATCCTATCAGGGATGGGGAGTGGGATCAGCGTTGGGAAAGAGGCAGGGCCTCTGAAGACCCTCCTCAGACAGCAGGCCCAATCAGCATTGGAGCAGAGGGTACGCACACACACACACCGCACACACCGTACGGCATTGTGCTGTGTGAAAGGGTAATTGTGAAGTGTGTGTGAGAGTGAAGTATGATTATGTAAGAGTGAATAATGTTCCCTTTCTCCATCCTCTTGACCACTCCGTCCTCTCAGGGAGCCTCATCCTCTGGTATATTTGTAAACACCAGGGTATGTCTCTCTTTAACACACACTCACTGTTGTGGATGCTTCTATCAAACCTGTCTTACCTGTCTGGGTTCTGCTCAGGGGTTCTACTCTTGAGTTGGGCTGTTTCTCAAAATTCTACAGTGACTTCATCTTCTCCATCTGCACTGATCTGGTAACAGGACAGGAAGAAGCAACATGGAGGATACCTGCTAGCAGTATGCTTTTACCTGTCCAGTTCTGTCATTTGTCACCAGTGCAGATAGAGGAGAGAAGAAAGGTAGATAGTTGAGATGCAGCCTTAGTCCCCTGATCGATGGTAACAAGCACGCTCCACTCCGTTACCATGGCGATATCACAATCACTCAGGTTAGGAAATTGCTGGTCTAGACCAGTATGCTGTAGCAGTTCGTATGCATAACATTGGCATGGCTGAAACACACAGCCTCACTCTGCATGGGGAGATGCCGTCCCACTCACTACCCCCTCATCTAAATGACACCTGTCCTGGATCACACTTTTCACACCTGGGTTGACTATTGACCGTCACAGCAGGAGGCTGACTCTGTCAAACAATGACATTTTCAATTAAACTCTGCATTGTATTACTGGTATGCTGTTATTGTATAAACGGTATATCAGGGTTATTCAAATCCAGACCTCGAGTTCTGTACTGTTGGTTTTCATCCTTCCCCTTCTAATCAGGGACTGATTCAGACCTCGGTGATAATCAATTAACTGAACTAACTAGCAGGGACAAAAAGCCAACCAGCAGACCTCCAGACCTTGACTTGAGGCCTGTTGTATACTCTGTCTGCCTGTCATCTGTCTAGTTGTGTATCTGAGGTAGAAGAGATGAACCAACACTAACTCATTTAGCAGATTACTCTGCTGCTGCTACTAAATTAATGACATATGTTAATACTACTTTCAGTCAGTGTGGGTTTTTATCATCCATTTTATGCCCTTACAACCCTGCATCTTTTTGTATGATGAGGATAGGGTTGAGCGCGCAATCCTTAACATCTTATGGCTGCAATCCCGTTAACGGGATGATATGACAAAAGCCAGTGAAAGTGCAGGGCGCCAAATTCAAACAACAGAAATCTCATAATTAAAATTCCTCAAACATACATGTATCTTATACCATTTTAAAGGTAATCTTGTTGTCAGTGTTCGATTTCAAATAGGCTTTACAGCAAAAGCACCACAAACGATTATGTTAGGTCACCGCAAAATCACAGACAAACACAGTCATTTTTTCAGCCAAAGACAGGAGTCACAAAAAGCAGAAATAGAGATTAAATTAATCACTAACCTTTGATGATCTTCATCAGATGACACTCATAGGACTTCATGTTACACAATACATATATGTTTTGTTCAATTAAGTTCATATTTATATCCAAAAACCTCAGTTTACATTGGCGCCATGTTCAGAAATGCCTCCAAAATATCCGGAGAAATTGCAGAGAGCCACGTCAAATAACATAAATACTCATCATAAACTTTGATGAAAGATACATGTTTTACATAGAATTAAAGATACACTTGTTCTTAATGCAACCGCGGTGTCAGATTTCAAAAAGCTTTACGGCAAAAGCACTATATTCAATAATCTGAGGACAGGGTTCAGCCACAAAAGGAAGCCATATTGTGCAGTCAACAAAACTCATAAAAAGCATTATAAATCTTCACTTACCTTTGCTGATCTTCGTCGGAATGCACTCCCAGGACTCCCACTTCCACAAGAAATGTTTGTTTTGTTCGGTAATGTCCATCATTTATGTCCAAATAGCTATTTTTGTTAGCGTGTTTGGTAAAAAATTCCAAAGTCAGGAAGCGCGTTCACTAAAAGCAGACAAAATGTCAAAAAGTTCCGTAACAGTCAGTAGAAACATGTCAAACAATGTATTGAATCAATCTTTAGAATGTTTTTAACATAAATCTTCAATAAAGTTCCAACCGGAGAATTACATTGACTTCAGATGTGCGATGGAACAGAGCTCCCTCTCATGTGAACGCGCATGGTCAGAGCATGGCCAGGTCATGGTAGACCTGACTATTTCCTGTCTCCTTTGGCCCCACTTCACAGTAGAGGCATCAGACAAGGTTCTACAGACTGTTGACATCTAGTGGAAGCTGTAGGAAGTGCAAACTCATCCATATCCCACTGTGTTCAATAGGGGCTGTGTTGAAAATCGACCAACCTCAGAATTCCCACTTCCAGTTTGGATTTTTTCTCAGGTTTTTGCCTGCCATATGAGTTATGTTATACTCACAGACATCATTCAAACCGTTTTAGAAACTTCAGAGTGTCTTCTATCCAATACGAATAATAATATGGATATATTAGCAACTGGGACTGAGGAGCAGGCAGTTTACTATGGGAACCTCTGTGCACCTTTCATCCAAGCTACTCAATACTGCCCCTGCAGCCATAAGAAGTGAATTATACTGTTTCCATGGTAACCAGCGTTCACGGAGACAGGTTTGACCCCTAACCAGACTTTTTTCTGACCCTGTGTATTTTCAGGAGTTCCCCTTCTTCACGTTGACTTGTTTTCCCCCCGGCTTCCTGGTTCACATCGGGGGAGTGGTCAGCGCCCGCTCGGTCAAGCTGCTTGACCGCATACACAACCCTGGTGAGTTCCCTACAATCGCACAGTCCCAGCTATTGGAGAACACAGCAACGTGTGTTACAGGTTGTAATCCATGTTGCAGTGTAGGTTTTGTTTCCAGGCTAGTTAGATTATGACATGACCGATCACTCTTGTTAAAGAGATGTTTAAACTCAATGGGATCATCTGTATTAAGGATCAATAAATGGCTAGAGGGGTAACACACATAGTGGGATCAGTGTGTTAGTCTGCTAGAGTTTATAAATATTAGCGATGTGGCTATATCATTGATCCTATTCTGTGTGTGCTAGCACCAATGATTTATATACATTATTGGTCCATTACCCCCCCGATTCTACACCCTTCTCCCCAAGTGTGTACTACTTCTCCCGAAGGGTGGAGAGTGGGAATAGCCTACAGCCCATGTTTACAGCAGGTGAATCCTTCTACAGTTGCTTCCTAAAGCCTGAACCACCATGTTCCAGCGAAAGAGAAAGGGAGGTTCACATTAGGCCTTCAGCCCTATCCTGCCCTGTAGGGAACTGCTAAGCCCTAACAACTGGGAAAGGAAAGGGAATACCTAGTCAGTATTACAACTGAATGCATTCCACCGAAATGTGTCTTCCACATTTAACCCAACCCCTCTGAATCAGAGGTGCGGGGGGCTGCCTTAATCGACGTTCACGTCGTCAGTGCCCAGGGAGCAGTTCTTGGTCTGGGTTAACTGCCTTGCTCAGAAAGGGCAGAACGGCAGATTTATCCACCTTGCCAGCTCAGGGATTTGAACCAGCGACCTTTCGGTTAATGGCCCGACGCCCGGGTCACTGATACTGGGTCAGATTATGTTTTCATCCTCCTAATGGTTAGGATTTTGGGTGGGTTAATCGGATCCTAGATCTGTGGTTACGGGGACTTGTATTTGCTAGTTGTGTGTGTGTAGTAGCTTCCTCTCTGTGCTGTGTGTGGTGTTTGCTGCCCCCTGGTATTGAGGTTTGGTAATGCATGGCTGGGGTGTGCTGTGGCTTGGCTGTGTCGTGTGTTGGGTCTTTTGGGCTGAAGGAGGCTCTGGCCTGATGTGGTCTGTACTCCAAAGCCTTAAGGTGGCTACAAGCTTCACTCCGTTGATGGACGTGCATGCATGTGCAAGGGGGCGGAGGCAGGTTTTTTTATGGGCAGCACGCACTTTTGTCCACATAGACGTTGCGTTCCACATAGAGAGGAAGTCCACCTTGGTTAGTGTATATGCACTATGGGGCTTGGAGAGCCAGAGCAGTTTACCAAGCAAGAGGGTCCGTGGCTCTCTTTGACTCTAGCTAGTAGGGATGTGCTGTATCCTGATGTTCATAACCGTCATACCGTTTCTGTACCATACCGGAGTATACGGTATAACCGGAAGTGCACACAAGGGGCACTGTACATTTTTTGGGAGATGCACAAAACGATTTAGGCAACAGGGATCTACATCCAGGAGGGGATTGAATGTCTCTGCTGTAACCAAGAAGCTTGATCTTGACATTTAGCCACTTAGCTAGAAAGTTAGTAAACCAAATGCATAGCTGGAGCACTGAGCAGGATATCATTTATTTGACACATCTTAGGTTTCTTATAGTTATACTTAACTTATAGTTAGTTATAAGCAGTGACGTAGCACGGGGAAAAAACAAAATAATAATATTATATATATATTTTTTAAATGGTATTGAAAATCTTACCGTTATTTTTAAATACCCCAGTATATGGTATAAACTGTATATTGCCCATGTCACGTTCGTTGAATAAATAAGTGGACCAAGGCGCAACCTGAGTAGAGTTCCACATTTTATTACAGGTGAAACTTCCAAAAAAACAACAAAGATATATGAACGTACAGTACGTAGCGCACATAGGCACTAAACAAAACAATATCCCACAACGCAGGTGGGAAAAGGGACACACTAAGTATGATCCCCATACTCAGTACTTCAGCTGCCTCCAATTGGGAACCATACTCACACACCAACATAGAACTATAATAACTAGAAAACCCCCCTAGTCACGCTCTGACCTATTACACCATAGAGAACCCCGAGGGCTCTCTATGGTCAGGTCGTGACAGCCCAAGCCTCGTAGCTACTGACGACATTTTAACTTTCTGATCCGGTGTTATATGCCTTTTGTGTTTACAAATATTAGCTAGCTGAATGTCTGGCTAGTCTGGTGTTCTATGCTTTTCAATGCAATTTTTTTTGCCACAGAAGCAGTAGCCAACATGACTCTCATGAATTGCAATTGCTAGAGCTTGAACAGCAAGAGTTTAAACTGCTCTTACTACTCAGGAGGATAAAAAGAAAGACTGAGAAAATGGCAAGAAGTTCATCCACTGAACACTGTAAGAGACATTTTCAGTACTTTCGGATGTCTGTTGCCAGATTTGACAACTTGCTTCAGCGGCGTTGGAATTATCAATTTTGTGCAGGAGCTGTCGACGGAAGACATTCGGGTCCAAGCTCCGGCAAACTCAGGCAGCGAGTACTACAACTACAAGGGCTTTTTTCTCATTGATCCTAATGGCAGTCTGCGATGCAAAGTACTGCTTCACCATGATCGACGTGGGCTCATATGGTTGGAAGGGAGATGCGGGAATCTTCTCACAAAGCAACTCCGGTTCCCTACTCATTGCAGGCCAGCTACCACTACCAAGGCCAGAATGCTTGCCGGGGATTCAGAAACCCGGGGCCATATGTCTTTGTGGGAGACGAGACATTCCCCTCTGAGGGTAAATCTGATGCGACCATATCCAGGTAAGATGCGGTAAATACATGTGACTATACATTAGGGCGGACCCCATTTTTAGTCGACTGGTCGATTGTTTGGTCAATAGGCTGTTGGTCGTCCGAGATTTCTTTAGTCGAGCAGTAGCAAAATAATAATAGTAATAATAATCATGGTGTACAAGACACCTGTCTGATTTGCGCCTTTCTGAGTGGACTGATCCATTGTGAAGGCCATTGTGGTGGCACAGTCCATCAGTCCTCTTAAGGATCTGACCTTTTTTTTCTCTTCAATTTTCACCTAAAATGACATACCCAAATCTAACTGCCTGTAGCTCAGGAACTGAAGCAAGGATATGCATGTTCTTGATACCATTTGAAAGGAAACACTTTGAAGTTTGTGGAATTGTGAAATTATTGTAGGAGAATATAACACATTAGATCTGGTAAAAGATAATACAAAGAAAAAAAACAACTGTTTCTTTTGTATTTTTTTTGTACCATCTTTGAAATGCCAGAGAATCGCCACACTATTATTCCAGCTTATGCACAATTAAGATTTTGGCCATTAGATGGCAGCAGTGTATGTGCAAAGTTTTAGACTTGATACAATGAACCATTGTATTTCTGTTCAAAATGTTGTATCAAGACTGCCCAAATGTGCCTAATTGGTTTATTAGTAGATGTTCAAGTTCATAACTATGCACTCTCCTCAAACAATAGCATGGTATTCTTTCACTGTAATAGCTACTGTAAATTGGCAGTGCAGATTAACAAGAATTTAAGATTTCTGCACATATCAGATACATCTATGTCCTGAGAAATGTTCTTGTTACTTAAAACGTCATGCTAATCACATGAGCGCACGTTAGCTCTACTGTCCCGTGGGGGTGGGGGGCGATCCCATAGAGGTTAATAAGATGTGCTACTGAAAATGTATATTATGTAAGAATGGTGCAACACAAATAAAAATGATATTTTATAACATGCGCTTTCTCCTGCATTGGATAGTGGTCGCTGTCCGCGGTTCTGAAACACAGTGGCTGTTGAATTGACGACTTTTCCTAGACCATGTTGCTATGTGCATAATAGCAAAGTTAACCAGCATATTGGTGTTGAGAACAATGCTGCGGAGGCTGCAGCAGAGTTAGGAGATGAGAAAACAGCCCTTACCTTAACTGTCTATGAAAAGTGAGGAGAGCGGAAACCCAACTTAATTAGGTGTATAATCAATAGCCTAACTGTTAAATGTGCCTGGATTCCATATATATCCATATCTACAGAAATAAGACAGATCCTGCTTCTGTTGCCTGTTTGAGTGTTTGGTTGATAGCCTACTGATTCAGTGAGAACCAAGACTCACGCAACAATTTCACATATTCTGCTGTTTTTAATCTTTGCTCTGCTGTAATAAAGACTTTACACTTTTTTTGTTAGACCAGCCTCTGGTATTATTTATAATTTATGTAGTATTGTTTACACTGTTCCAAATTGTCAGAGATTGTATTTATAATAATAATAATAACCCTCATTTTCTCTTGATCTCCTTCTTATTGTTATTATTACTGTTATTATTATGATCATCAATATAATAAGTAATGTCGTTATCATTAGTAGGCTTAGTATAGTAGCCTTGTATAACCACCATCGAGCTGTAGGCCTGAGAGTGCATTCTGTTTAGTCTTAATACCATAACTTACTTAGGCCTGTATTTCAATACTTATATAGGATACTGTATCAATAAAAAATGCATTAGTTAATGTCATCACACAGCATACGAGTCATTCATGATGTGAAATGCAATCAAGCGTTTTAGTTTTAAAATAACAAAGCAACCATTGAATAAATAGCGTAAACAATAAATAGGCCTAAACCGTTCCATTTCAGAAATTGCATTCACGAATGAATGCAACTATTTTTAGTTTTTGCTGTAATAAAGGCTTTACAAAAAAACTGAACGTTACATCAGATTCTCTGGTACGCTTATAATGTATTTTGTGTTGTTTACATTGTTCCAGAAGGTCAGAAAAATGATATTGTAATCTAACAGCGCCTGTTTGACACACATAGGCCTAATATGCACGCAGAGCTTGCTCCATCCATAGTTTTTTTTAAATCTCCAATATTTTCCGTAATTAGTCAAATTTATTCCACACATCTGACTTCCCCTTTACCTCCTGCGCAACCAGTAAACATTCCCCCGTTTAGAGTTTATCACGTCCTCTGCATCCATTTTGCTGTCATGTGTTATGGTGTTCAGAGTTTGTTATAACCAATTTATTTTTGTGAAATGATATGCTATAGGTCAGGCCCTATTGGTCAAGTGCGAAGCATACATGTGTCACATAAAGAGAGCAAGGGTTGAGGGAATTGAGGGAATGGGTTTTTGAATTTCTTTCAGAACTTTTCTGAAAGAAATGGCTGTAATTATGTTGCAGCTTCAGCAACACTGTGCTAGTCTGTTACTCGCTGTATTTCTTTTAACACAGCACTGCAAGTCTGAGCCAGTCGGCACAATCAAATCAATTGCGTTCAGACTCCCTCTAGTCTGATTGAGGTCAGGGCTTTGTGATGGCCACTCCAATACCTTGAATGTTGTACTTAAGACATTTTGCCACAACTTTGGAAGAATTTTGGGGTCATTGTCCATTTGGAAGACCCATTTGCGACAAAGCTTTAACTTCCTGACTGATGTCTTGAGATGTTGCTTCAATATATCCACATAATTTTCCGTCTTAATGATGCCATCTATTTTGTGAAGTGCACCTGTCCCTCCTGCAGCAAAGCACCCCCACAACATGATGCTGCCACCCCCGTGCTTTACGGTTGGGATGGTGTTCTTCGGCTTGCAAGCCTCCCCCTTTTTCCTCCAAACATAACGATGGTCATTATGGCCAAACCGTTCTATTTTTGTTTCATCAGACCAGAAGACATTTCTCCAAAAAGTATGATCTTTGTCCCCATGTGCAGTTGCAAACCGTAGTCTGGCTTTTTTTATGCCGGTTTTGGAGCAATGGCTTCTTCCTTGCTGAGCGGCCTTTTAGGTTATGTCGATACAGGACTCGTTTTACTGTGGATATAGATACTTTTGGTGTTTATACTTGCGTACTATTGTTTGTACAGATGAACATGGTACCTTCAGGCGTTTGGAAATTGCTCCCAAGGATGAACCAGACTTGTGGAGGTCTACAATTTTTTTTCTGAGGTCTTGGCTGATTTCTTTTGATTTTCCCATGATGTCAAGCAAAGAGGCACTGAGTTTGAAGGTAGGCCTTGAAATACATCCACAGGTACACCTCTAATTGACTCAAATGATGTCAATTAGCCTATCAGAAACTTCTAAAGCCGTGACATAATTTTCTGGTATTTTCCAACCTGTTTAAAGGCACAGTCAACTCAGTGTATGTCAACTTCTGACCCACTGGAATTGTGATACAATGAGTTAAGTGAAATAATCTGTCTGTAAACAATTGTTGGAAAAATGACTTGTGTCATGCACAAAGTAGATGTCCTAACCGACTTGCCAAAACTATAGTTTGTTAACAAGAATTTGTGGAGTGGTTGAAAAACAAGTTTTAATGACTCCAACCTAAGTGTATGTAAACCTTTGACTTCAACTGTATATGCAGAGCTGTGTTCGGGTCCATTCGGTAGGCTTTGGCGGTATACCGTATATACTGTATACTGGGGTATTTGGAAAAAGCCCTGGGATGGTTTTTCATTACTGTCAAAACTATTCGTTTTTCAATTAATTTGAATATTTCTTTTTAAAAGAATTGTTAAAGGGTCTATTTTGGATTTTGGCAATGATGCCCTCTATCTACTTCCGCAGAGTCAGATGAACTTGTGGATACCATTTTTATGTCTCCGTGTCCAGTATGAAGGAAGTTAGAGGTAGTTTCGTGAGCCAATGATAACTAGCGTTTGCACAAGAATGGAAGTATATGGGTATCTACTAGCATGCTAGAATATACCCATAGACTTCCAGTCATTGTGCTAACTCTAGTTAGCAATTTCACTAGTGTTAGTTAGCAGCTTCCTTCAAACTGCATGCAGAGACATACAAATGGTATCCATGACTCCATCTGACTCTGGGGAATTAGATAAAGGGCCTCATTGCCAAAATCCCGATGCTTCCTACTAGTGTTTTTTTCCTCCTCGGTTCTTTTCACATCTACTCCATGTACACATGCTGCTCTTCCTTCAGAAAAGCATGCATCCCAAATGTGTTAATTTGGACAATTTCTCTTGTTCACTTTCGCATGTAAATGTCCACACTCACCAAAAATTACATTCGGTAGCTACTAGCTATGCCGGTAATACCGTAAATCCCGGGATGAGACAAGGACGGTATGACGATATGAAAATGTTGAGCCTACCATTCGGGTTCACTCAGGTCTATCAGCTATAGTTACATAGACCCGATAACAATCAAACAAGACCTGACCCGAGGGAAAAGTTTACATTTTGGGCCCGGACCTGTTCAGGTAGGGGTGGACCCATGAAAACCTCAAGGCCGGACAGATTAATATTTCTCACTTGCAATTTCTTCCATCCAGAAAAGAGCGGATTTAACATGTTCAAACTAGTTTTGCTAAGCATCACAAATAGGGCTGTGGCGGTCACAACATTTCATCAACCGGTGATTGTCAAGCAAATGACTGTCGGTCTCACGGTAATTTACCGTTAATTAACATAAACACATTTAGCATCTCCTGGCTTCCACACATAGCCTACAAGCCACTGATGCTGACTTTTGGAACATCTACATTTGAAAAAGTCTAATAAATCAATGTAATATAGCCTACACCTTCACAATAAATCCATTATTTATTTTAGATGGGTCTAAAGAAGCATGATATGAAGAAAATGTAGTCTATTTCAGAAGAACAGAATAGCATACTCTGAGTTGTCCTTATGTTAGGTGGGCTACACTAGTTAATTTAGCAGACCAGATTTGCTTCGAATTCCGTGGCATTATTTTATAATATGAAGAATACAATTAAACAAAGCTGAATAAAATGGACTGGATATTTTCTACAAACGATTTGAGGGAGTGCGCAAATGCGGCTGGGTTGAGCGGTTAACAAAGAAATGGGTATTCCTATATGCCTAATTTAGTTATTAATTTAAATGTTGGGCTATATGATTTCATTTTTAATACATTGTAAGGCTGCATGATGCGACTCTAATGATTTGAGAAAAGTTGCTTGAAAGGCATGAGCTCTGCTTAGTTTTTTTGTGCAGGCTGTACACGCTACATCAGTCACTCATTCACAATTTGACAAGCACTTGATAATGCCTAGAATTTCACGGCGGCATCCCCCTGTGTGGCCGTAATGCACCCTAAAAAAATCCGGTCTTTAAAAAAAAAAAAACTGTTTTTCTCACAGGCTACAAGTGAAGACCGACACATCGGGGATGCAACTGTGCACGTCTTTATCCAATTCCGAGGTGCATATTGAAGATATTGGAAGAACTGTCCACATTTACTTTTCGTCAGCCAATAAGATGAGTAGGCCTAACAAACAGCAAAAGCACTAGCCTATGTAAATCTACTATCCCCCCATAGTACAAAGGTCGACCTATTCCAATCTGTGCGAGAAATTGAATTTCTAAACATAGTCTGGGACAGTTGTGGGATGCGATCGTTCCCAAATCAATACAGCCATTAGCATTAAAAAAAAAACGTTTTACATAATGTGGCTGATGCAACAGATCAGAAGGTTTAGCTTAAAATGTTTATAAACTATTAGGCTATTTCTTCACAAAAGCTCAGCAATGCGCACATGGTAGTAGGCTATAAGCGGTATGTTCCATTAGTGGAAAACACCATTATCAAAAGTGACCGCAAATGCAATAATGCATGTAATGCTTTTATTATAAAGGTGCATTTTTATGGTGAAAATTATCTTCCCCAAACTTGAAACACTCGCTGCTTATGTTTGCCATTTAGGCAATACACCCCTTGTAAAACGGATCAATGTGCTTAATTTTAAGAAGTTATTTGGCCACTTTAGTTGTGATACAAACCTTATTAAAACATATAGGCCGATGGGCTAGGCTACATGAGGTGTGCGACTATGATTTTAAAAAAAGTCGCAAAAAAAGTGATAGGCTAATATTGTCACTCATCAGACTATTCTTGATTTTATCTTGTCTTTACATGCAGCACCAGTCAAAGGTTTGGACACCTACTCATTCAAGGGTTGGTCTTTATTTTTACTATTTTCTACATTGTGGAATAATAGTGTAGACATCAGAACTATGAAAAAACACATATGAAATCATGTAGTAACCAAAAAAGTGTTAAACAAATCAAAATAGATTTTAGATTTTAGATTCTTCTAAGTAGCCACCCTTTGCCTTGATGATAGCTTTGCACACTCTTGGCATTCTCTCAACCAGCTTCATGAGGAATGCATTTCCAACTCCTCTTAAAGGAGTTCCCACATTCTGAGCTCATGTTTTCTGCTTTTCCTTCACTCTGCGGTCCAACTCACTACAAACCATCTCAATTGGGTTGAGGTTGGATGATTGTGGAGGCCAGGTCATATGATGCAGCACTCCATCACTCTCCTTGGTCAAATAGCCCTTACACATCCTGAAGGTGTACATTTCATCTATGCACTTAAATAGCGAATGGAGGACACTTTTTGCTGTGTTTTATTTTCATGCCAGCCAGGTAGGCTATACTCCTGTTGTAAATATAAGTAAAGTGCTTAATATTAAGAAAGTTGAGAAATAAATATTGTAGGCCTAGCCTATAGAAAGCTGATCCTCCTCTTTTTACTCGAGGCCATCACTCTGTTTTCTTGCGCAATTGCATAGCCTATTGAAAGGTTGCGCAACATGAGTTCATGGGCTCTCATGAAGTGTTTTATTACATTTACATTGATGCCAGAGTGATTAGAGGGACAATAGTGCTGAGTTCCAGGCAGTTAGAACGTTTGGTAGGCTACTAATGACCATCAGCAGCATCAGATATAGTAGAAGCCTTATTACCGTGACTAAACGGTCACGTGGAATTTGACTGCCTTCCTGACTCGTGACCTCCGGTGTAGCGGTAATACAGCAACCGCAACAGCCTTAATCACAAACACACACACTGAAAAAAATAAGTTCTTCAACGTCGACAAAACGAAGGAGCTGATCGTGGACTACAGGAGACAGCAGAGAGTGCGCACCCCCACCACATCGACGGGGCTACAGTGGAGAGGGTCAAAAGCGTGCACATCACTGACTACCTGAAGTGGTCCCTTCACACAGACCATGGGACTTCTTCAACGGTATCGTTGAAGGGTACGGCAATTGCACCGTCCACAACTGCAGGGCTCTCCAGAGGATGGTGCAAGAGCTTTTTAGGGCCTTGTTTGTCTGAGTACTAGTGTTACACAGTATACCGAAATCTCTGTACTTTTGTGATACTAGATCATGAAAAACGGTTTGATACTAGAATTATTTTTGGTACTTCTGTTAATTGTGTCTCATAGATCAAGCCTGTCTATCAGCTCAGCCGACTCTTTTTATTTTAGTTCGCACCGGCTACATTATGTTAGCTCCCCATTCATGCTACACATAAGTAAACACACAATGCGACACAGCATGTAGAAATGTTGAAACTTTTAACTACTGTTCACAAAACAATGTCCATACAGGCTAGAACACTTTACAATGGAAGAAGATACCGGTAGCTTCCAGCTTTGTAGGTAGCCTAAAGTCCGGCAGATGGCGATATTGAGTCGTTTCATCTTACCGTCCAAACACATTGTATGCAGCCGGCAATACATTCATATCCCTGGTGGACCGGTTTGTTTCTCGCCCCCACCTCAACTGACATTTTTACCCTGCCCCCACCCCAATGGACATTTATCATGCTGAATAGCCACCACTAGTCAGCCCACTGCTCCCCCTATGGACATTTACCCTGTCCCCACCCCAATGGACATTTATCGTTGCCACAGTTGTTAATATGTATATATTAAATGCTAATCACGGATGTTGTATATCGCGTTCAGCCAAGCTCAATAACTCAATGCATGCACACACTTGTATTGAATATGCATTCACCTGTATTGTGGATAGGCCTAGGCTACGTCTTGATTTACCCAGTTTTGATTTATAGTTAAAATAAATAATGTAGTTAGGTTAGTAAAAAAAAGTAAAAGTTAATGCATACATGGCTGTCTTTGAAAAATGTTGATGCAAAATGTTTTCAATGTAATGATAATGAACTCAAAAGTTGCCTAGAGCAGTAGCTGAGTTGTTCATTTTGTGACTTTGGCTAATATGCCTTATTTTTTTGCAGTGGTATTGAGTGTTATGATGGTATCAAACATTGTGATACTAAACCTGGTATTGGTATCAAAGTAAAAATTCTGGCATCGTGAAAACACTATTGAGTATTGTGAGAGCGGTAGATTTGGCTTTGGAACGAGAGGTGAAGTGCAGTGGAAGTGAAGTTGTCTGTCAGACTCCTGATTTGAAAGCAGACTTTACACCCAGTAAAATATTGTCAGTGTGTCATCGCAGTATCACCCTTTCCACAGAGAGCAGCAGCTTTCTGTCTGTCTGTTGTGGTGTAGTGTTCAATGTTACATGGTTAGGAGAAAGGTTAATCAGACAGTTATTGCAGGCTCTCTTCTGGGATGTAGAGCTGTGGCGGTCCAGAGAGGGTCCAGGACCATTCAGCAGGCTAGATGGTGCGTATACCTGAAATGAACAGTTGTGGAAAAAGATCCCTAAACATTTTCGGGGGTGAAAGAAGTTGAACATTCTTATATTAATCAATTTCAGACATGAAAACATAATCTATGAATGTAATTGTGTAATTTTATGTATTTGGGATGTTTTCAGTGTATTTTGAACACTCAGATGATAAAAAAGAGTGCACAAAAATTACAAAAAGTTTACTTTAATTAACTGATTAAACTCTGACAGCCCTAGTATTTTCACCTTAACTCTCAGTACTGTAGAAAAACATTAGCCCTAGCCTAAGTTTTAGACTGTAGAGATACAGTGCCTTCAGAAATTATTCGTACTCCTTGATTTATTCCACATTTTGTTGTGTTACAGCCTGAATTCAAAATGGATTCAAAGTGAAAACAACATGGTCACGTGAAAATGAAATATAGAAATATCATATTTACATAAACTACCGGTCAGAAGTTTTAGAACACATTCTCATTCAAAGGTTTTTCTTTATTTTTACTATTTTATACATTGTAGAATAATAGCGAAGACATCAAAACTATGAAAAAACACATATGGAATCATGTAGTAACCAAAAAAGTATTAAACAAATCAAAATCTATTTTATATTTGAGAATCATTAAAGTAGCCACCCTTTGCCTTGATGGCAGCTTTGCACACACTTGGCATTATCTCAACCAGCTTCATGAGGAATGCTTTTCCAACAGTCTTGAATGACTTCCCACATATTCTGAGCACTTGTTTGCTGCTTTTCCTTTACTCTGCGGTCTGACTCATCACAATCCATCTCAATTTGGTTGAGGTTGGGGGATTGTGGAGGCCAGGTCATCAGATGCAGCACTCCACCACTCTCCTTCTTGGTCAAATAGCCTTGGGGTGTGATGGGTCATTGTCCTGTTGAAAAACAAATGATAGTCCCACTAAGCCCAAACCAGATGGGATGGCATATCGCTGCAGAATGCTGTGGTAGCCATGCTGGTTAAGTGTGCCTTGAATTCTAAATAAATCACAGACAGTGTCACCAGCAAAGCACTCCCACACCATAACACCTCCTCCATGCTTTTGGGTGGGAAATACACATGCGGAGATCCTCCGTTCACCCACACCACAAAGACACGTCGGTTGGAACCAAAAATCTCCAATTTGGAGAGTTTCCACCTGTCTAATGTCCATTGCTCGTGTTTCTTGGCCCAAGCAAGTCTCTTCTTCTTATTGGTGTCCTTTTGTAGTGATTTCTTTGCAGCAAATCTCCTCTGAACAGTTGATGTTGAGATTTGTCTGTAACTTGAACTCTGTGAAGCATTTATTTGGGCTGCAATTTCTGAGGCTGGTAACTCTAATGAACTTATCCTCTGCAGCAGAGGTAACTCCGGGTCTTCCTTTCCAGTGGTGGTCCTCATGAGAGACAGTTTCATCATAGTGCTTGATGGTTTTTGCGACTGCACTTGAAGAAACTTTAAAAGTTCTTGAAATTTTCCGTATTGACTGACCTTTATGTCTTAAAGTAATGATGGACTGTCGTTTGTCTTTGCTTATTTGAGCTGTTCTTGACATAATATGGACTTGGTCTTTTACCAAATAGGGCTATCTTCTGTATACCAACTCTACCTTGTCACAACACAACTAATTGGCTCAAAGAGTCTTTCTGGGTAAATCTCTAAGAGCTTTCCACACCTGGATTGTGCAACATTTGCCTATTATTTTTTTTCATAATTCTTCAAGATTTGTTAAATTGGTTGTTGATCATTGGCCATAGATGTTCAAGTAGATTTAAGTCAGAACTGTAACTCGCCCACTCAGGAACGTTCACTGTCTTCTTGGTAAGCAACTCCAGTGTAGATGCGGCCTTGTGTTTGGGTTTATTGTCCTGCTGAAAGGTGAATATGTCTCCCAGTGTCTGTTAGAAAGCAGACTAAACCATGTTTCCCTTCAAGGATTTTTTGTGTGTTGGCCAGTGACAAAAAAAATCGAAATTTAATCCATTTTAAACTGTAACACAACAAAATGTGGATAAAGTCTAGGGGTGTGAATACTTTATGAAAGCAGTGGATCTGCTAGTGCATGCCTCTTCTCGTTCTCACCTCTTTAGGCTATACCTCTCTCCCTCCTCTAATTCCACAGCATCTCTCTTGGATCATTCTTCTTCTCACCCTGTCTGCTTTTCTCTCCCCCTCTCTGCTAGGCTCTGGTATTGACTCAGTGGTCTGTCTTTGCAATGACTGTGGTGCTGTTGTCTTGTGTTGTAGTTTGTATCTTCTCTTTTTCTCTCTCTTTCTGTACTAATGGTGTGTGTTGTTCTGGCCCAGCGTTGGGTAACACACGCTCTTACAAACTGCTAGACTGGAATAGTGTTGCTGCAGGTACCTCCCTCCTTCTACTGGTTTCACACACTGGAGACATGGCAGCTCACACACACACACACACACACACACACACACACACACACACACACACAACTATGGGTGTGCAAATATCTTGTTAAACCTCCAGGCTAAATCTCTGTTACTAGCCAATCTTTCACTGAGCTGCCATCTCTCTCTTGTCTTTGTGTGTGTGTGCTGAGCATGTGCTACCCCCCCCCCCCCCCCCCCCCTCCCCGCCTGGCTAGCCCACCCTACCAGGCTGCTCCTGCTACGGCAGTCTGTAACGCAATGCATCCCTAATGCTCCCCTAACCCAGCAAAGCATCTTCATTGTGGACAAACCTGTCCAGGTTCACACAAAGATAGACTGGGCATGTGCATATCATCCCTGGCTTCCACTGGGCCGTATTCATACAGGGAGGGGGGAAGAGACAAGAGAATGGAGGGGGGTACAGGAATGGAGGGAGGGAGTGCAACGGAGAGTAGTGTAGTGAGATAAAGACGGCTGAGGTGGTTTAGACTCTGTGATGAATGAATATGGCCCTCCTCTGCCCATGAGCGTGCACGTGATGTGAGCGTCCCTATGAGACATGCTGCTTCTTTTAGAGAGGACGCTGCTCTGGTTCTCTTACGCCTGATCCATCCATCTTCCTCCCGTTCTCTGTTTTTCTCTTTCTCTCTCCCTTCCTTCCTCCCATTTTCTCTCTCTCTCTCTCTCTCTCTCTCTCTCTCTCTCTCTCTCTCTCTCTCTGTCTCTCTGTGTCTCTGTGTGTGTGTGGGTGGGCATGTGGCCTGTCCAAGGAGGTATGGCGTGGACCAATGGTCATTATTAAGGACCATGGTTCAGCCTCCACCAGGTGTCCCTCATGTAAATATGATGAATGCTCTGAGATGGTCTCCTCTCCTCCTTTCCTGGCCTTATGTGAAGCCAGGGTTGTGTTCAGGGGGCACAGAACCTGGAGGTAACGTTTTGAAACAGGAAGGCACTCCCTGAACTTGTCCAATAAGAATATTCTTATTTGTTTTCCATTTTCAAAATGTTTAGCTTTGGTGTGCCCTACTGAACCCCTCCCGTTATGGGCATGAAGGTAAGGAGATGTAGGGGACTTGGGACGCCACCCCACTAGATCCCTGTCTTCCTGTGATTGGCTGGCCTGGAGATAATGCTATAGGAGATGAGAACAGCCCAGACACTTACTAAACACCTTCATTGTCTTCATATTTGTCATCAACATCATGTTCACTGTGTTACAAACTGACAGTTGGCTAAGTGGTATCTGCTTGCTATGATGCACCTTTTAGCCCAATCAGCTAAATGTGTCAGTTGATTCTCTGTTGGTCAGACAGACAGATCTATTTGCTGATAGTCGCTAGTTTCTAATAGTCAGTCGTTTCCGATAGTAGCTAGTTTCCGTCACTAATTTCTGATAGTTTCTTCTAAAAGTTTGTTTGCGATAGTCAGTACATTTCTGAAAATTGCCAGTTTCTAATAGGTGCTAGTTTCTAATAGCTGCTAGTTTCTGATGGTCAGCTCATTTCTGACAGTCGCTAGATTCTGGTAGACAGTCAGTCAGGTAGCCAGCCAGTGTGTCTGTGTGTGTGTGTCGCTATGTATGTGTGACTGTGTGTATCTGTGTATGACGGTGTGTGTGTGTTGCAGACGAGCCAGAGACGAGGGACGCGTGGTGGGAGGAGATTCGTCAGGAGATCAAGTCTCATGCCAAAGCCCTGGGTTGCCACGCTGTGGTGGGATACAGCGAGAGTACCACCATCTGGTACATTACACACACCATACTTAGACCAAAGCTCTATTTCAAAGTCTGTTTGTTGGGCAAAGAAAGTGATCTAATTGTATACTAATTTTAACATCCCCATATCACCCTCTTCTCCCCTCCGCCCACAGTGAGGAGGTGTGTATCTTGTCTGCGTCGGGCACGGCGGCCATGTTGAATCCCAGGTTCATGCGCGAGGGCTGTTTGGACGCCGGCGGCAGCGACCACAGGTTGTCACGACAACCACCCCTCGGCATGGTTGGGTCGGAGAGGGCAGAGGGGGAAGTTAGCTCAGCTTGGCTGGGGTAGGAACACACATATACACACACACACTGTGTTGGATGGGTGTTAGTGTAGGGGTGAGAGAACTTGAGTGGCCGGGAGGGTTTTGGACTAATTAACCTAGTCATGGGTTGCTTCTAAATGGACAGTGGTGTAATGAGGCAGTAGGGAGCCTAGCGGTTAAGAGCGTTGGGCCAGTAACCGAAAGGTCGCCGGTTCACTGAGCTGACTAAGTGGAAATACTGCCGATGTGTCCTTGAGCAAGGCACTTAACCCTAATTGCTCCTGTCGCTCTGGATAAGAGCATCAGCTAAATGACTTAATGTAAAATGTTAATGAATGAATGAATTTCATAGCTTTTTAGCATACTTTCTGAGCAGTGTGTGTGTATTCCAGGTTTGATGATGCGTCACCTCCTAGCTGTGGATTTTGTCACATCCCATATGATGAGTTCAACATGCCGTTCCCAGCTCAGCTCACATACTGCTACCACTGTAGGAGACAGAAGGTCCCTGACGTGCTCTTTACTACCATAGACCTACCTGCTGAGGCTGCTGTTACTGGGAAGGGCTGCCTCATACAGGCCAGGTAACGCACACTACCACTACAACCATATATCCTGTCTTTGTGTTGTTCCTCTAAACTGTTTCCTATGAAGAAGGTGGCCCAGGGAGGTGTGTGTGTAATGTTGTGTTATATTGCAGGTTGTGTCGTATCAAGAAGAAGGCCCAAGGCGAGGTGAATGCCACAGCCATCTCTAACCTCCTCCCCTTCATGGAGTATGAGCTCCACACCCAGCTGATGAACAAACTGAAGCTGCGCTGCATGAACGCTCTGTTTGGGCTCCGCATTCAGATCAGTGTGGGAGAAAACATGCTCCTAGGACTAGCTGTAAGTCCTGTGTTTGAGTGTGTGTGTCTGTGTCTCTCCTTATGTCTGCTACAAGGTGTGTATCTGACGTGTGTGTGTATGTCTGTCTCTTTCTCTGACGTGTGTGTGTATGTCTGTCTCTAACTCTCTGACGTGTGTGTCCAGTCTGCAACGGGTGTGTACCTGTCAGCTCTGCCAGCTCCAGGTGGTATCCAGATAGCTGGTAAGACCCCCAGTGACCTGAGCTACGACCAACACATTTCAACCATGCAGAAACGCATCAATGACACCATCGCCATGAACAAGGAGCTCTACAACATACACCCCCCGGTGAGAGAGAGACAAACACACACACAAGTCTGTGTGGAACATCATAGTTAATTCCTGTCTGTGTCTTTCTCTGGTTATTAAGAAGTTATTTACGTTGGACCCTGAGGCGTTCACCGGCCTGAATAAAGTACTAGCATGCCCAATTAGAGTGATGCATGACACATTAGCCTCTCTATTAATCACAGCTTTATATGAGTACCTCACCCTCTAAAATCACAGCTCTATCTCAGTACACCCACTCTAGAATCACAATATATGAGTAGTCCTACAATTACAGCTCTATGAGTATCACAGCTTGACAGTAAATGTGTATACTCTAAAATCACAGCTCTGTCTAAGTACAGTCTAGATTCACTGCTCTATGATAGTCTAGATTCACAGCTCTAGGATAGTCGAGATTCACAGCTCTATGATAGTCGAGATTCACAGCTCTATGATAGTCTAGATTCACAGCTCTAGGATAGTCTAGAATCACAGCTTTATGATCGTGTAGATTCACAGCTCTATGATAGTCGAGATTCACAGCTCTAGGATAGTCTAGATTCACAGCTTTATGATAGTCTAGAATCACAGCTCTATGGTAGTCTAGAATCACAGCTCTATGATAGTCTAGAATCACAGCTCTATGATAGTTGAGATTCACAGCTCTAGGATAGTCTAGATTCACAGCTTTATGATAGTCTAGAATCACAGCTCTATGGTAGTCTAGAATCACAGCTCTATGATAGTCTAGAATCACAGCTTTATGATCGTGTAGATTCACAGCTCTATGATAGTCTAGAATCACAGCTCTGTCTAAGTACAGTCTAGAATCACAGCTCTATGCGAGTACATTAAAATGTGTGTGTGTGAGTATCACTAATATAGAAACGTACTCCGATGATTGCACAATATTGGGTGTGGGTAGAATTGGGTGTGATAAGGAATGACCTACTTCTACCTAGTGTGAGGTTTGGACTGATGGTGTTTCTATGGTGACTAACTCAGCGGCTCACAACCCGGACAGGGATGGTCAGACACACACACAAACACACATTGTTGAGTTGTTGTTATTGTTGTTATAGGATTGTATAGAGGAGGTGGTGGGGTCTCCTATCCCTGACAGACAGCGGTCCAGACTGTTCAGGTCTACCTCTGAGAGTTCAGATGAGCTGTCAGAACTAGACTTGTCCCACGGCAAGAAGGACGCCTTCGTACTGGAGGTACGGTTGGCTGTGTGTACTGTACTGTAGGGTGTGTGTACTGTAGGAGTGTGTGTTATGTTGGATGTGTAATTGTAGTGTGTGGGCTTACTCTATGATCTGTATAGGATCTCAAAAAACCAAGCAACACCTCACGGCACAACACCTCTCCCCCATGTGACCTACTTGTTGTGTGTATGTACTGACATGTACAGTGGGGCAAAAAAGTATTTAGTCAGCCACCAATTGTGCAAGTTCTCCCACTTAAAAAGATGAGAGAGGCCTGTAATTTTCATCATAGGTACACTTCAACTATGACAGACAAAATGAGAGGGAAAAATCCAGAAAATCACATTGTAGGATTTTTTATGAATTTATTTGCAAATTATGGTGGAAAATAAGTATTTGGTCACCCTCAAACAAGCAAGATTTCTGTCTCTCACAGACCTGTAACTTCTTCTTTAAGAGGCTCCTCTGTCCTCCACTCGTTACCTGTATTAATGGCACCTGTTTGAACTTGTTATCAGTATAAAAGACACCTGTCCACAACCTCAAACAGTCACACTCCAAACTCCACTATGGCCAAGACCAAAGAGTTGTCAAAGGACACCAGAAACAAAATTGTAGACCTGCACCAGGCTGGGAAGACTGAATCTGCAATAGGTAAGCAGCTTGGTTTGAAGAAATCAACTGTGGGAGCAATTATTAGGAAATGGAAGACATACAAGACCACTGATAATCTCCCTCGATCTGGGGCTCCACGCAAGATCTCACCCCGTGGGGTCAAAATAATCACAAGAACGGTGAGCAAAAATCCCAGAACCACACGGGGGGACCTAGTGAATGACCTGCAGAGAGCTGGGACCAAAGTAACAAAGCCTACCATCAGTAACACACTACGCCGCCAGGGACTCAAATCCTGCAGTGCCAGACGTGTCCCCCTGCTTAAGCCAGTACATGTCCAGGCCCGTCTGAAGTTTGCTAGAGAGCATTTGGATGATCCAGAAGGAGATTGGGAGAATGTCATATGGTCAGATGAATCCAAAATAGAACTTTTTGGTAAAAACTCAACTCGTCGTGTTTGGAGGACAAAGAATGCTGAGTTGCATCCAAAGAACACCATACCTACTGTGAAGCATGGGGGTGGAAACATCATGCTTTGGGGCTGTTTTTCTGCAAAGGGACCAGGACGACTGATCCGTGTAAAGGAAAGAATGAATGGGGCCATGTATCGTGAGATTTTGAGTGAAAACCTCCTTCCATCAGCAAGGGCATTGAAGATGAAACGTGGCTGGGTCTTTCAGCATGACAATGATCCCAAACACACCGCCCGGGCAACGAAGGAGTGGCTTCGTAAGAAGCATTTCAAGGTCCTGGAGTGGCCTAGCCAGTCTCCAGATCTCAACCCCATAGAAAATCTTTGGAGGGAGTTGAAAGTCCGTGTTGCCCAGCAACAGCCCCAAAACATCACTGCTCTAGAGGAGATCTGCATGGAGGAATGGGCCAAAATACCAGCAACAGTGTGTGAAAACCTTGTGAAGACTTACAGAAAACGTTTGACCTCTGTCATTGCCAACAAAGGGTATATAACAAAGTATTGAGATAAACTTTTGTTATTGACCAAATACTTATTTCCCACCATAATTTGCAAATAAATTCATAAAAAATCCTACAATGTGATTTTCTGGATTTTTTTCCTCATTTTGTCTGTCATAGTTGAAGTGTACCTATGATGAAAATTACAGGCCTCTCTCATCTTTTTAAGTGGGAGAACTTGCACAATTGGTGGCTGACTAAATACTTTTTTGCCCCACTGTATGTGTAATTGATAGATGCACACACACACTACATGTTAATGTTTTTAAATGTATGGAAATTGTAAAGTCTTTTGTCATAATGTATTTTTGCTTATGTGTTGGACCCCAGTAAGACTAGCTGTACCATTGGCGTCGGCTAATGGAGATCCTAATAAATCACATCAAATCTGTGTGTTAATGCTTTTCTTCTCATGTCTTTAGATTGATGACACTGATGCAGTAGAGGACATCCAATCCCTACTCACTGATGCCCCCATGCCTGCAGGTACACACACACACACACACACACACACACACTGTTCTACTATAAATGTTCTATTCTATTCAGCTCTGCTCTTTTACGATGTCCGTCCATCTACCTGTCTCTCTCTCTCAAGGGTTCTACAGCTGTAACACAGAGATCATGCCTGGGATTTACAACTGGACTTCAGGGCTACAGGTCAGACTCACACACTGAAACACTGCTGCTGCTACTACTACTACCACTACACTTCTACTACCACTACTACTGTACTTCTACTACCACTACTACTGTACTTCTACTACCACTACTACTGTACTTCTACTACTACTACTACTGTACTTCTACTACCACTACTACTGTACTTCTACTACCACTACTACTGTACTTCTACTACCACTACTACTGTACTTCTACTACCACTACTACTGTACTTCTACTACCACTACTACTGTACTTCTACTACCACTACTACTGTACTTCTACTACCACTACTACTGTACTTCTACTACCACTACTACTGTACTTCTACTACCACTACTACTGTACTTCTACTACCACTACTACTGTACTTCTACTACCACTACTACTGTACTTCTACTACCACTACTACTGTACTTCTACTACCACTACTACTGTACTTCTACTACCACTACTACTGTACTTCTACTACTACTGTACTACTATTACTACTACTACTATCTACTACCACTACACTTCTATTACCACTACTACTGTACTTCTACTACCACTACTACTGTACTTCTACTACTACTGTACTACTATTACTACTACTACTATCTACTACCACTACACTTCTACTACCACTACTACTGTACTTCTACTACCACTACTACTGTACTTCTACTACTACTGTACTACTATTACTACTACTACTATCTACTACCACTACACTTCTACTACCACTACTACTGTACTACTATTACCACTACTACTGTACTACTATTACCACTACTACTGTACTTCTACTACCACTACTACTGTACTTATACTACCACTACTACTGTACTTCTACTACCACTACTACTGTACTTCTACTACCACTACTACTGTACTTCTACTACCACTACTACTGTACTTCTACTACCACTACTACTGTACTTCTACTACCACTACTACTGTACTTCTACTACTACTGTACTACTATTACTACTACTACTATCTACTACCACTACACTTCTACTACCACTACTACTGTACTACTATTACCACTACTACTGTACTACTATTACTACTACTACTGTACTTATACTACCACTACTACTGTACTTCTACTACCACTACTACTGTACTTCTACTACCACTACTACTGTACTTCTACTACCACTACTACTGTACTTCTACTACTACTGTACTTCTACTACCACTACTACTGTACTTCTACTACCACTACTACTGTACTTCTACTACCACTACTACTGTACTTCTACTACCACTACTACTGTACTTCTACTACCACTACTACTGTACTTCTACTACTACTGTACTACTATTACTACTACTACTATCTACTACCACTACACTTCTACTACCACTACTACTGTACTACTATTACCACTACTACTGTACTACTATTACTACTACTACTGTACTTCTACTACCACTACTACTGTACTTCTACTACCACTACTACTGTACTTCTACTATCACTACTACTGTACTTCTACTACCACTACTACTGTGCTTCTACTACTACTGTACTTCTACTGTTCTACTACTACTACTGTACTTCTACTACTACTGTACTTCTACTACTACTACTACTGCTCCTCACAGTTGGCCCAGCGTCGTCCGGATTTTAAAAATGTACTTCTACTACTGTACTACTTCTACTACATCTACTGTGCTACTACTACTACTACTGTTCTACTACTACTACTGTACTAGTACTACTACTGTACTACTACTACTGTTCTGCTACTACTATATTACTTCTACTGTTCTACTACTACTACTACTGTACTACTTCTACTCCTACTACTGTTCTACTACTACTACTGTACTACTTCTACTACTGTTCTACTACTACTACTGTACTAGTTCTACTACTACTACTATACTAGTACTACTACTCTACTACTACTACTATACTAGTTCTACTACTATACTAGTGCTACTAATATACTAGTTCTACTACTACTACTACTATTCTGCTACTGTACTACTTCTACTACTGTTCTACTACTACTACTGTTCTGCTGCTACTATATTACTTCTACTGTTCTACTACTACTACTGTACTACTTCTACTCCTACTACTGTTCTACTACTACTACTGTACTACTTCTACTACTGTTCTACTACTACTACTGTACTAGTTCTACTACTACTACTATACTAGTACTACTACTCTACTACTACTACTATACTAGTTCTACTACTATACTAGTGCTACTAATATACTAGTTCTACTACTACTACTACTATTCTGCTACTGTACTACTTCTACTACTGTTCTACTACTACTACTGTACTACTTCTACTACTGTTCTACTACTACTACTGTACTAGTTCTACTACTACTACTATACTAGTACTACTACTCTACTACTACTACTATACTAGTTCTACTACTATACTAGTGCTACTAATATACTAGTTCTACTACTACTACTACTATTCTGCTACTCCACTACTTCTACTACTACCACTGTTCTACTAAATACTACTATACTAGGTCTACTACTACTACCATTCAACTACTACTACTATACTAGTTCTACTACTACTATTATTCTACTACTAGTACTACTGTACTACTTCTACTACTGTTCTACTACTCCTACTATTGTACTACTACTACTACTACTACTGTTCTACTTCTACTACTGTTCTACTACTACTACTGTTCTACTACTACCACTACTGTTCTACTATTACTACAACTACTACTGTACTACTACTACTGTTCTACTACTACTATTGTACTACTTTTACTACTACTACTATTCTACTACTACTATACTAGTTCTACTACTACTGTGCTACTACTACTCCTACTACTCCTACTATTGTACTACTACTACTGTTCTACTTCTACTACTGTACTACTTCTACTAATACTACTACTACTGTACAACTTCTACTACTGCTCTACTCCTACTACTGTACTACTTCTTCATCTACTACTGTTCTACTACTACTACTACTGTACTACTTCTACTATTACTACTATTCTACTACTACTATACTAGTTCTACCTCTACTATTATTCAACTACTACTACTGTACTACTACTACTAGTACTACTCCTACTATTGTACTACTACTACTGTTCTACTTCTACTACTGTACTTCTTCTACTAATACTACTACTACTGTACAACTTCTACTACTGCTCTACTCCTACTACTGCTGTACTACTTCTACTGTTCTACTACTACTATTGTACTACTTTTACTACTACTACTACTATTCTACTACTACTATACTAGTTCTGCTACTACTACTACTGTACTACTACTGCTCTACTACTACTACTACTACTACCGTTCAACTTCTACTACTGTACTACTTCTACTAATACTACTACTACTGTTCTACTACTACTACTGTACTACTTCTACTATTACTACTATTCTACTACTACTATACTAGTTCTACCTCTACTATTATTCAACTACTACTTCTGTACTAGTACTACTCCTACTATTCTACTACTACTACTGTTCTACTTCTACTACTGTACTACTTCTACTAATACTACTACTACTGTTCTACTACTACTACTGTATTACTTATACTACTACTACTGTACTACTACTACTAGTACTACTACTACTACTGCTCTACTACTACTAGTTCTACTCCTATTGTACTACTACTACTGTTCTACTTCTACTACTGTACTACTTCTACTACTAATACTACTACTACTACTGTTCTACTACTACTGTACAACTTTTACTACTACTACTGTACTTCTTCTACTACTGTTCTACTACTACTAGTACTGTTCTACTACTCCTGTACTACTTCTACTACTACTGTTCTACTACTACTACTACTACTACTACTGTTCTGCTACTACTGTATTACTTCTACTACTACTACTACTACTACTGTACTACTTCTACTACTACTACTACTACTGTACTACTTCTACTACTACTGTTCTACTACTACTACTGTACTTCTTCTACTACTACTACTGTTCTACTACTCCTACTACTGTACTTCTTCTACTACTACTAGTACTGTTCTACTACTCATGTATTACTTCTACTACTACTACTACTGTTCTACTTCTACTACTTTTCTACTACCACTACTACTGTACTTCTTCTACTACTACTATTATTCTACTACTACTACTGTACTTCTTCTACTACTAATATTATTCTACTACTACTACTATACTAGTTCTACTACTACTATTATTATACTACTACTACTATACTAGTCCTACTACTACTATTATTCTACTACTAGTACTACTGTACTAATTATACTACTGTTCTACTACTACTAGTACTACTCCTTCTACTATTGTAGTACTTCTACTTCTACTACTGTACAACTTTTACTACTACTGTTCTACTACTACTGTACTACTACTACTACTGTACTACTTCTACTAATACTACTACTACTGTACAACTACTACACAACTTCTACTACTACTAATGTTCTTCTACTGTGCTACTTCTACTATTTTACTTCTACTACTACTGTACTACTTCTATTGCTACTAGTGTACTACTACTGTATTACTACTAATGCTGTACGAGTGTACTACTACTACTTGGCTGTTACTACTACTGTTCTACAGGTTATTGAGAGATTATAATATGTTTATATTTCGTTCTTCGCCAATACCCCCCTCCCTAGATGTTTACATCTGTCAGGGTCTACAGACTCAATAATGCCAATCTGACCAACCAGGGCCTCAACAAGATCTTCACTGACCTCTGTGAGAATTTACTCAAGGTAAGACCACACACACACACACACACACACACAATGGGGATACGCTGGTCAAGCCCAAGCATTGTTGTTCCTCTTACTTAATCTACGTAATCTTTAACTTCTGTATTAAATTGAACTGTCTGCTTTTATTTGTCTGTGTAGAGTCTATACTTTAAGTTACGTTCCATGATCCCCTGCTGTCTATGCCATCTCAACTTCACTGTAGCCGTACCAGAGGAAGAACTCATACAGGTGAGAAGACACACACCTAAGCACACCTCTCCTATTTTTGTCCATCTTTCCTATAAACATTTTGGTCAGTATTAGAGCTGGGAATTGCCAGGGACCTCACGATACGATATTATCAAGATACTAAGGTGCTGATACGATATGTATTGCGATTCTCACGATTCCATATGTATTGCGTTTCGATAAAGGTGTTTTATTGATTTGATGTTCAAACATATTGCTCACTATGCGTCTGCTGCAGAGAGACGAGAGAGCATGAGAAAATTAGTTTTGATCACTCAGGGAAATAAGTGCTGAAAACATGTTGGCTCACTATTTAAAAAGAAGATGGAGAATAAGCTATATTCCTCAAACTCAACGCTGGGCCTCGAAGCCAGTTTCACTGCGTTTTTTAATTGTTCCCCTCTAATCCGGGACTGATTTCAACCTGGGACACCAGGTGGGTGCAATTAATTATCAGGTAGAACAGAAAACCAGCAGGCTCCAGACCTTGTAGGGTAAGAGTTGAATAACCCTGGGTTTAGGGCTGGGCGATATATCTAATTAATTAGAATGTATATTTGTGTGCCATATTCCAAATGCCTGTATCGCAAGAATCAAGGTTTTGTTATTTTTTAGTTTTTTTTAGCATTTATGTCCGCTTGTTCTCATGTTGTATTTTTGGTTTCGGCTCATTCACTCCTCTTGTGTTGTGTGCACCTTCCCATTTACACTAGAGATCTGTATATAATGACGAAATGCATGTCTCCGCCCTAACAATGCGGGAAGGCAGACGACAAGCTTAGGTTCAAAAATAGCCCCTAGAAAATGCATTGCCCTTATTTTGGACAAGATTTTAGCGAGTGAAACCTTTCACCACAGATAGAACAATGAGACAGATATTTCACTGGATGCATAAATATGAAGCATCTGCCCGGCGTTTCCACTAGTGAGAGGAAGCCCAGGGGCCAGCAGTGAAAGGAGATGGATTTTGGCCAACATTCTGCTAATTTTCTCATCGATTAAACATTTGATCTCAATACAGTTTTCTGTTTCCAAATCTAGCATCTGTTTTGAACAGAGGGGACTAAGTAGAGTAGACTTTGCCCTTTGTTACAGTTTTTCAAAATTGCGTCGTTTAGAAGGAGTGCAAAGGCGAATTGATTTATTGCACACACGCGCTTCACAGAGTAGGCGTTCCTATATGCAGATGATGCTAGAACAGGCAAATAGGATCTCGCTAGCTCGTGCTTGTTCTGCCCAACTCCTTGCTTGTTCTGCCCACTATTACTCATTTGTTCTAATTGGAAACGACAGATTGTGGTCTATCTTGGTTTAGTTAAAAAAATCTTTGCTTTCAACTTCGCCTCTTCCTCTATGGTTTACACACACACCAAGCCCCTCCCCCTGCCTCCATTCGCCAACGAAGTTGATCTTCCTCTCTGACAAGCGGTTTCAACTCGCTATTTGAGATTTGGTCCAACAGAATCGGTCACATGGACACCAAAAAACAAAGTGAGACATTATTTTACTGGAGAAGTTAACTTTTCTAACGATACCATTTTATTTCTCAACTACCCAAATTGTGTGCAGAGCAGACACTACTAAAACGAGAGTATCAATGAACATTGATTCTGGAAAATGAATTATGTTTGTCGTGCGCGGCATTGTGGTACCACATACTGCTAGCAGCATTTTAGTCAAAGACTGTTAACTAGTCTGTTTTATAAATGTGCAATAAACATAAAACACAATTATATAAGGAATTGGCAACTTGTTTCCATTCTGAGAAATAAGGTAGGCCGCTTGATTTCAACATGTGGACAGGCTAACATGCTTTTCAAAGAGTTGGAGACAGACCGAATGGTGTGTTCATAACAATTCAACTGTTCAACCTTGTTAGCTAGCAAATAGATCCCAAGTTGGCGAAACTTGAAATATGAAGATTCGCTGACTAATCACTGACACGTGAGCTTGAGAGATTGTTGATGAGACCTGTGTTTAAAAAATGGTGGAGTCTAATGGCTGCTACAAGATGTTAGTCATTATTAGTGAATGTGCATTATGCATGGTTCTAGTTAAATTTGTAACAAAAAAGGGCATTTTCATAGACAGACTTGAAAGCCAGATCAGTGATTATTGCAAAAAATCAGTTTAAACTATTTTGATAAAATTCTTAAATTATTACTGGGTCTTATGGTTGTGGAAGGCTTATATTTAGCCTAGGTATAACTTCACAAGCCCTGAATTCCTTAGATTATTGCTGACTATTTGAAATGCAGTGTATTTTACCTTTAATTGTACAACAACGCGTATTAAGTAAAAAAAAAATTCAAAATCTAGATATATATCGTGAAACTCCTATATGTTTTTAAAAATCGAGATAAGATTTTTAGGCCATATCGCCCAGCCTTACCTGGGCTATAGGATGGGTTTTAGTGCTTGTACAGCCGACTAGCGCTAGCTAAAGATACCTTTTTAAGAAGTCGATACTTTGAGTCAAATATCAATATAATATCCAAAAATAATACTGCGATATGTAACTGTATACATTTTTCCCCCTATCACTTTACCTGACATTTGTGTCAATAAATGATAGTAACAAGGTAATGATAATTTCATTTTCTCACATACCCTCTCCCGTTTTCTCTCCCCCTGTCCTCTCCAGGTGGCGGTGACGGCTGTAGCCATGAGTTTTGACAAGGAGACTCAGCTGGCAGCAGACAAGGCTCTTAACAAGGGTTAGTATTCTCAAAGGCTGTAGGTCAGGGGTTAGAGATAAAGGGATAAGGGTCTGGAGTTATGTAGAGCTGAAGGAGACGAGACACGAGTTAGTGCACTTGGGTGGGTTGAGGAGTGAAAGAGATTAAACTCTGTGTGTGTTTGTTTGTTTTCCAGGGAGTGGAGAGAATGAAGAGCAGCTACAGTTTTCTATGGAGCTGTGTGGAGAGTCAACGTCCTCCAACAACCAGCCTACAGCCAAACCTTCAGGTACACCAAACCTTACCCGTTATAATCCCGGATCACTAACAACTGTCTAACCTTTAACCTCCAATAGCCATCCCTCAGCAGACAAAACATCAGAAATCCTCTAACCGCCTGGAACGTCTCACTCCTTGAAGCTCCCTTAACCATATTGTTCTATTCTCTGTCCTCTATTTCAATATGTTCTGTAGTAGTTGTGTTAAACATGACTTTACCGCCTGTGACTGTATGACCAGGTAAATAATGTAACTGTATAACCAGGTACATCCTCTCTCAGGTGTTTTAGACTTGCAGCCATGTGTGTGTGTGTGTGTAGAGCTATGTGGAGTAGCACTGTGATGACTATAAGAAAAACAATCCTGCTCTTCACTGATCTGGAGAGAGAGCTGGGGTTAAACCAAAATGGCCGCCCTCCACCTTCTCCACATCAGCCAGGACTAGGAGCTAGACCTAGGAGATAGGATTTAGAACTAGGGAACAAGATGTGGATATAGGACCAGGTATAAGGAAGTGTCTGTAAGGTATTGAGATACAGTGTGTTGTATCTTGCTGAGGCCTGAAGAGTCAACATCAGTGGTTGTGTGTGTGGCAGTGCATCATGGTGTGTGTGTGTGTGTTACAGGTGTTCCAGAGAGTGCCATGACCCACTCATCGTCTCGAGGTAAGCCCCCCCCCCCCCCCCCCCTGCTGCCATGGCTACCACGGCCCTGTTTTAAGTTCTCATCCTTTTGTTCTCCTGCTCCGCCCCAACCTCCTCCTTTATTTACTCTATATTATTTTTCATTATGTGTCTATATTATTTTCTATGTCATGGGTGTATGCGGTTTTCGGTACGTGTGTGGTGTGTGTATGCACGCGCCATGTATGCGGTGTAGATGTTGTGTGTGTGTGCGAGCTTGTGCGTGTGTGTGTGTGTGTGTGTGTGTGCGAGCTTGTGCACGTGTGTGTGTGTGTGCGAGCTTGTGCACGTGTGTGTGTGTGTGTGTGTATGTTTCTCCAGTTTCCTCGGTTGATTACGGTTCCTTTGCAGACAGATGCAGCACCTGGCTAGAGCTGCTTAGGCTGAAAGCTCACACCATAAGACGAGGATCAGTTAAGACAAGTAGGAGGACACAGTCGCTAGCAAACTCTGGTACACACACACACACAAACATACACATCCCTCCCCAATTGCCGCTGGGGGGCGGAGCGTCACAGATCATGCACCAGCTGATTAACTAGAGTGTGAAAGTTGAAGCCCCGCCCCTCAGAGGAATAACCAACCAACAGCCAGCGTATAACCTCTGACTCTGTCGCCATAGTGACAGACATGGAGGAAGTAAACATGAAATAGGATCTTAAAACACACTAAAAACATATCTCACTAAAGCTGGCGACTTGGGGGAATTGCAGTTTGATGCTACATAAATTAACTTTGTCATAAACTGTGATGATAACTGGGAAAAATTAACTGGGATTAAATGAAAGGACACATCTCAAATCACACCCTATTCCCTTTAATGCACTACTTTGGACCAGAGCCATATGGCAGATCCCTGTGTAATGCTCTAACTAGGGAGTGGGGAGGGATTTGAGATGCAGACTTAATGTTATTCAAATTGGCTCTGAAGGTTCCAGGTCAGATTGAAGCATCATTCACTATGTTACCAGATGGAACATCTTTCACACTCTGGCTTGATTGAATCATTCTGCTTAGCAGACTGCCTAATTTGTTTCTGTTTTGTATCGATCGTACACACACACACACACACACACACACACACACACACACACACACACACACACACACACACACACACACACACAGGTAAATGCATGCACACATACGCGCGCGCGCGCACACACACACACACACACACACACACACAAGGCCTGGCCAGTCTGTCTGTCTGTATGTACGTCTGTCTTGTCTGTTTGCAGAGGCTGTATGGTTGTTTGCCTGTCTGTCACTGAATGGTGCATGGCAGCTCACGCTTTCATCACTGTGATTATACTGTCATCATGCTACACTGCTGCGCATTCTCTCACACACACACACAAACAAACTCACAACTTATAGTGAGTGGTTCAATTGGGATTTGGGAGGTGTGGGGTCCCTAGTTTGTGGGCGCGCCGAAACAATATATACTGACAAAGACACCTATCACAGAATAGGTCGCTGCGGGACCTACACATTTTTTGATAGAATGACTGTAAGGTAAGTTATGGCAACTTTTTAAATGGACACTTTACTCAACTGAATCAAATATATAATTTCCCCCTCCAGAAATGAGCCCAATAACATATTTCTCCATATCGTCAGGCTGTAGCCCAACTGACGCAGTATAGTGGCAATACATAAATAGGCTGAAGCATAGGGTTTCCCATCTGTATTTACCCCATTGGGCTGATCATTAGCTTGACCAAACTCTAAAAATGATCTTGTTGCTAGTTAGCAACATATTGATGGCTTGAAAGTCCCCAAAAATGTGCCACTGGCACTCATCAAAGGACCATGTACAGTGAATATAATGTAGGCCTACCAGTTACACCTGGTTACACACAGGTCTCCCCATGCATTCAACACTGTTGGCTAGTGCTAGATGTGCATAAACCTAGCCGCTTAAAATGGTGCAATTCACACATTTTTAGGAGTTGAGAAATGAGCATAGTAAAAGATCCTCCTTTTCAAAACTGCTTTCAAAAGTGTGTTTTCCCACCACTGCATTAATAATGCTGTCATGCCCTGACCATAGAGAGCTTTTTATTCTCTATGTTGGTTAGGTCGGGGTGTCACTAGGGTGGGTTATCTAGGTGATTTATATATCTATGTTGGCCTGGTGTGGTTCCCAATCAGAGGCAGCTGTTTATAGTTGTCTCTGATTGGGGATCATATTTAGGCAGCCATTTCCCATTGTGCTTTGTGGGATCTTGACTATGTATAGTTGCCTGTTAGAACTATTGTTAGCTTCATGTTTCGTTTTGCGATTTATTGTTTTTCTTTGAGTTTCTCTTCTAAATAAAGAGGATGGAAACATACCACGCTGCATCTTGGTCCACTCCTTATAACACTCGTGACAAATGCTGTACATTGACTGGGCATGCATGTTTCTCTTCCTGTGCAGAAATTTGAATGCTCCTTACTCTTGAGAGAAATATTATTTTCTCGTATAGAATGTGACAAGCTGACCAATTTAATAAATAAACTATTCTACTATGGGGTTGTCTGATTTTGCTGTTGTTTACTCTGAGGAAAAAGAAATGTGGACAAAAGAAATTCATTAGATATCCCTAATTCAAATGTGCATTTCCAAAGTTACCGGCTCTCATTTGGATCTGGCCTAAATTTAACCCGTTTGTAGTTTGCATTCAAACTCCACACACACACTCTATATCCATTTCCTCCAGCTCATAGCTCATCATATCCTCTGTTCTTTGTAGCACCATTTAAAGGCTGAGTCTGGTATCTCCATCCCTCCCTCTTTTTCTCGCTCGCTCCCTTTCTCTCCCCCATTCTCTCTCCCCCTCCTCCAGTCTCGTCCTCAGAGCGCTGCAGTCCTCTCCCAGAGGTGCGGTCCCGGTCCCTACGCTCCACCAGGTCGTTGCCATGCGGTGCCCCTGTTACCGTGGTGAAGATGACTCCTCTGTCCTTTCTCCCCAGGACGCGCATCGTCAAATACTTGGGAATCATCAACATGTTCTTCATTAGAGAGACCACGTCACTACGAGAGGTACACACACACACGTTTGTGCAATAGATTCCTGCAGGTGTCATCAGAGATGAGTAGGAAATGATTACATGTCTTTCTGTGGTGTGCGTAGTCTGTTCCTCTGCTAGCTCATTGCAATGATTTCGCAAAGGTTAACATATTTACCTGTGTGTGTGTTAGGAGGGGGGTGTAAGTGGGTTCCTGCATTCCTTCATAGCGGAGGTGTTTGCCATGGTCCGTGCCCATGTAGCAGCTCTGGGGGGCAACGCCGTAGTGTCATACAGCATGAAGGAGTGTGTCTTCATGGAAAACCCCAACAAGAACCAGGTACACACACACACTGTTAATTTGCTCTGTTAGTTAAAGAACTGGAGGCCTATAGTATTGTTCTGTTTGAACTACAATATTTTCTCAAAGAACCATCAGGTTAACCCCTTACACTCGTGGAACTTGACCTATGTGGTTTGGGCCAAATTGAAATGAACTATAATAAGCATAGGTTTTTCAAGCAGAAATTTGCTTCCTGCAACACAAACCCAAAAAGGTTCTGGGACACTGTAAAGTCCATGGAGAATAAGAGCACCTCCTCCCAGCTGCCCACTGCACTGAAGATAGGAAACACTGTCACCACCGACAAATCCACTATAATTGAGAATTTCAATAAGCATTTTTCTACGGCTGGCCATGCTTTCCACCTGGCTACCCCTACCCCGGTCAACAGCACTGCACCCCCCACAGCTACTCGCTCAAGCCTTCCCCATTTCTCCTTCTCCCAAATCCAGTCAGCTGATGTTCTGAAAGAGCTACAAAATCTGGACCCCTACAAATCAGCCGGGCTAGATAATCTGGACCCTCTCTTTCTAAAATTATCTGCTGAAATTGTTTCCACCCCTATTACTAGCCTGTTCAACCTCTCTTTCGTGTCGTCTGAGATTCCCAAAGATTGGAAAGCAGCTGCGGTTATCCCCCTCTTCAAAGGGGGGGACACTCTTGACCCAAACTGCTACAGACCTATATCTATCCTACCCTGCCTTTCTAAGGTCTTCGAAAGCCAAGTCAACAAACAGATTACCGACCATTTCGAATCCCAACATACCTTCTCCGCTATGCAATCTCGTTTCAGAGCTGGTCATGGGTGCACCTCAGCCATGCTCAAGGTCCTAAACGATATCTTAACCGCCATCGATAAGAAACAATACTGTGCAGCCGTATTCATTGACCTGGCCAAGGCTTTCGACTCTGTCAATCACCACATCCTCATCGGCAGACTCTACAGCCTTGGTTTCTCAAATGATTGCCTCGCATGGTTCACCAACTACTTCTCTGATAGAGTTCAATGTGTCAAATCGGAGGGTCTGTTGTCCGGGCCTCTGGCAGTCTTTATGGGGGTGCCACAGGGTTGAATTCTTGGACCGACTCTCTTCTCTGTATACATCAATGATGTTGCTCTTGCTGCTGGTGAATCTCTGATCCACCTCTACGCAGACGACACCATTCTGTATACTTCTGGCCCTTCTTTGGACACTGTGTTAACAACCCTCCAGGCGAGCTTCAATGCCATACAACTCTCCTTCTGTGGCCTCCAATTGCTCTTAAATACAAGTAAAACTAAATGCATGCTCTTCAACCGATCGCTGCCCGCACCTGCCCGCCTGTCCAACATCACTACTCTGGACGGCTCTGACTTAGAATATGTGGACAACTACTAATACCTAGGTGTCTGGTTAGACTGTAAACTCTCCTTCCAGACTCACATCAAACATCTCCAATCCAAAGTTAAATCTAGAATTGGCTTCCTATTCCGGAACAAAGCATCCTTCACTCATGCTGCCAAACATACCCTTGTAAAACTGACCATCCTACCAATCCTCGACTTCGGTGATGCCATTTACAAAATAGCCTCCAATACCCTACTCAATAAATTGGATGCAGTCTATCACAGTGCCATCCGTTTTGTCACCAAAGCCCCATATACTACCCACCACTGCGACCTGTACACTCTCGTTGGCTGGCCCTCGCTTCATACTCGTCGCCAAACCCACTGGCTCCAGGTCATCTACAAGACCCTGCTAGGTAAAGTCCCCCCTTATCTCAGCTCGCTGGTCACCATAGCAGCACCCACCTGTAGCACGCGCTCCAGCAGGTATATCTCTCTGGTCACCCCCAAAACCAATTCTTCCTTTGGCCGCCTCTCCTTCCAGTTCTCTGCTGCCAATGACTGGAACGAACTACAAAAATCTCTGAAACTGGAAACACTTATCTCCCTCACTAGCTTTTAGCACCAGCTGTCAGAGCAGCTCATAGATTACTGCACCTGTACATAGCCCATCTATAATTTAGCCCAAACAACTACCTCTTTCCCTACTGTATTTATTTATTTATTTATTTAGCTCCTTTGCACCCCATTATTTCTATCTCTACTTTGCACGTTCTTCCACTGCAAATCATCCATTCCAATGTTTTACTTGCTATATTGTATTTACTGTGCCACCATGGCCTTTTTTTGCCTTTACCTCCCTTATGTCACCTCACTTGCTCACATTGTATATAGACTTATTTTTCTACTGTATTATTGACTGTGTGTTTGTTTTACTCCATGTGTAACTCTGTGTTGTTGTATGTGTCGAACTGCTTTGCTTTATCTTGGCTAGGTCGCAATTGTAAATGAGAACGTGCTCTCAACTTGCCTACCTGGTTAAATAAAGGTGAAATAAAATAAAAATAAAATAGGTATGACCATGGTAGCAATTCGAAGAGTACACATTGAAGGTTATGGGTAAATGACCAGACTCCAAACATTACACTGTTGATTTGATGTGCTTTTTATATTTACTGTACTTTTCACAGCATTTGTCAATAACGAAATCTGAAAATACTCTGGATTTATTCAGTAACAATAAGAATATTAATTGAAATGTTGGATTAGGTGCAAGATAAGAAAACAAGATTACAAGGGTTTGAGTGAGAGGTTGTCTTGAAGTGCCACACACCTCTCCAAACTGTAGACAGTTACTAAGTCATTTCAATGCACTTTTATGACACAAGGAAAGAGTCTTCAACTATAAGGTGCTTTTTTTTAGCTCTCTTTAGCACACTTGTAGTTTTTTGTTTGGAACACAGCACTGCGTCCTCACCATCACACAATTTTGATGTTTATGCAATCCCAAAATGTTCCGTTATAAATGACAATCTGGGTCAGGTGGGCATCATTTGATATCTTATTCTATTGCCAACATGGCTAGCTAAGTTATAAAATATGATCTCACAGTGTTGGGCTTTCAAAAGGCACTTCAGACAAACAGATTGTAATTTTAGTGAGCATAGTATGGAGTCATGAGTGCATTCAAGTGCGTGTTCCACGGCAAATTTTCTCCACAATATAACAAACATAGGTTCATTCTGTTCAGGACAACCCAGGGTATAAAGCATGTTTTCCTTGTAATTGGATCAAACATAACAATCACAAACGTTGATTCTGTAAATTAAATGAGTTTTCAAAAAGGAAATGTGAGGTGCATGGGTGTGTGGTTAGCTTGCATGACATCAGTGGTATTTATTATATTCCTCAACATCTCATATTTTAGAACAAATCAACTCCTCTCGATTTACAGCATGTCCCTCACTCAGAGAACAGATGTGCAAAAGTAGCCCAGTTAGCAGGAGGGATGGGGAGCATGTTGTTTCACGTGATGCTCAAGTTTATAACGGCTGTCAGTCAAAACTCATACAGTGCTGTGAAGTGGATAACTGGAGCTCTGACGTCATGTATATCATGTTACCGTACAGCCACTGTGTTCCAATTTAGGCGCTTATCAATAACAAAACCTGACATTTTCAACCCGTGTACGGGATGACGGGCTGTGAGTGGAAAGGGCTACAGACCCTCATGTCTGTCTTCTCGTTCTATCTCGCCCTTCTCTCTCTCTCTTTCCCATTTCTCTCTCTCTCTGTCTCTCTCCAGGCTCAGTGTCTGATTAATGTTAGTGGTGATGCTGTCATCTTTGTCAGAGAATCAGACCAGGAGGCCATACCCCCTCTGATTACGAGCGGACAGACCAGCACCACTGGGGCTGATGGGACCACATGACACTCACTCACGCACACACACACACACACACACACACACACACTTGAGTCTAGCCATCCAAATAATTGTGATTTATGTCTGCCATAAACAGACTAGTTGATGGAGAAATTGTCTCTTAATTGTCCATTAAGGCACTCTACATAAGCCATTTAAAGGCATTATGTCATGTCTGTCTGTTGGTGATATAATAGACATTCCAATACATGGTGAAGTTTTAGGCAGCTAAAAGACTGATTGCTCTCCATCCAGTCACTAGCCGGCCATTCTAAAGTGTACAGGGTAGTCATTAGTAGACAGCCATGAGTACCATACTCAGTACAGCAGGGTTTCCCAATAGGCAGCCCGTGGGCCAAATTCGACCCGTGTGGTTTTATTTTGCCCACTCAAGATTTCGGCGCAAAAAAACATGGTTTTATATCATTTTTGTTCTTTGACATAAGACTGTAAAATCACCAGGAAATTAGCTCAAAGTGATTTTAATTTAGGAAATCTGTTTCCAAGTATTCCCACGCATAGGTATAGGCATATGTGATCGTATCCCAATTTAATCAAGGTTTGAAATTATTCTGTTTTTGTGAAATACTATATCTGTTTGGGATTCTTGCGGTCAATTTGCAGGGTACTAATTATTTATAACTATTTTTCGGATCCCCGACCATCTGCTCAAGGAAATGTAGGCCCACGACTTTGGGGATTGGCCCACGAATTGGGGACCCCTGCAGTACAGGGTAGCCACTACTGAAGATGGCCATGGTAGAGAGAACTAAATTGAGTTTAATTGTGTCACTGTATGACAATGTTTTTGGCAAACATTCACACAAACATACACCCACCCCGTGGACAGCCTCCTGTCACACTCCTGGCTGTCCTGACTGCGGCCTCAACGGTGTCCATACTACTGAACTCTCCTGTTTTTAACAATCATGTAAATGCTGGGAAATAAACTTATTGCGATGACCTCTTTTTGTTCATAGTCTGGGTGCCACGATAACTTTTATTTGTGTAAATGTACTCTAAAATCTGATTTTAGTATTTTTATAAAGTAAGAGTATATTAGTGGTGTCTAATTTTGCATGTCTAATGAAGTCCTTGAAGTTTGATTCATTGTGTAAGAAGTAAGAGATGCATTCTACTGTTAATGAATACAACCTGTTTCTCTTTCTCTGTAAGACTTGAATGTAAATACATATAGAGTGTGTTGCTTAGTGTCTAGCAGCATGTATCTACTATTGCCATGACTGTCAGCTTGTTGCCTGAGATAAACAGTACTGCACAATAAACTGAACTACAGTGAAAAACAGCCTGCCAATGTCTGGTCCTGTCTCTCGGTGCCTATCAATTATCTCCTGTTATAAATGGTTTTTACTGAAAGCATTTTCATGTCAAAGCAGATAAGATTGTTTTGAAACTGTGATTATGTACATGACAAGGAAAGATCAAGTTACACAGAGGTGCGTTCAGTTCGCTTAAACGTTTGATACGTTGCGGAACGGTGTGTACTGAGCGACACGTTTCCCCAAAACGTATTGAACAGACTTTGACGTACGTTTGGTGGGTGAAGCTTGAAGTGGCCATGCTGACACGGTTCCCCAACCCCTCCGGTCCTCACTATCTGGGCAAGTGGCAAAGTAATAAACCCTGCCTATTTATCTAATTACATTTTAATATTGGCCCTAATCTTAAACACACTGCGAACCTAATGATTAACCCTAAATTATAACCAAACAATTTTCTGTTGTCGATATAGATAATGTTCGTCATCAAGCTCGAGACCCTGGGTCTCGACCCCGCCCTGTGCAACTGGGTCCTGGACTTCCTGACGGGCCGCCCCCAGGTGGTGAGGGTAGGTAACAACATCTCCACCCCGCTGATCCTCAACACTGGGGCCCCACAAGGGTGCGTTCTGAGCCCTCTCCTGTACTCCCTGTTCACCCACGACTGCGTGGCCATGCACGCCTCCAACTCAATCATCAAGTTTGCGGATGACACTACAGTGGTAGGCTTGATTACCAACAACGACGAGACGGCCTACAGGGAGGAGGTGAGGGCCCTCGGAGTGTGGTGTCAGGAAAATAACCTCACACTCAACGTCAACAAAACAAAGGAGATGATTGTGGACTTCAGGAAACAGCAGAGGGAGCACCCCCCTATCCACATCGACGGGTCAGTAGTGGAGAAGGTGGAAAGTTTTAAGTTCCTCGGTGTACACATCACGGACAAACTGAATTGGTCCACCCACACAGACAGCGTTGTGAAGAAGGCGCAGCAGCGCCTCTTCAACCTCAGGAGGCTGAAGAAATTCGGCTTGTCACCAAAAGCACTCACAAACTTCTACAGATGCACAATCGAGAGCATCCTGTCGGGCTGTATCACCGCCTGGTACGGCAACTGCTCCGCCCACAACCGTAAGGCTCTCCAGAGGGTAGTGAGGTCTGCAGAACGCATCACCGGGGGCAAACTACCTGCCCTCCAGGACACCTACACCACCCGATGTCACAGGAAGGCCATAAAGATCATCAAGGACAACAACCACCCAAGCCACTGCCTGTTCACCCCGCTATCATCCAGAAGGTGAGGTCAGTACAGGTGCATCAAAGCAGGGACCGAGAGACTGAAAAACAGCTTCTATCTCAAGGCCATCAGACTGTTAAACAGCCACCACTAACATTTAGCGGCCGCTGCCAACATACTGACTCAACTCCAGCCACTTTAAAAATGGGAATTGATGGAAATTATGTAAAAATGTACCACTAGCCACTTTAAACAATGCCACTTAATATAATGTTTACATACCCTACATTACCCATCTCATATGTATATGTATATACTGTACTCTATATCATCTACTGCATCTTGCCATCTTTATGTAATACATGTACCACTAGCCACTTTAAACTATGCCACTTTATGTTTACATACCCTACAGTACTCATCTCATATGTATATACCGTACTCTATACCATCTACTGCATCTTGCCTATGCCGTTCTGTACCATCACTCATTCATATATCTTTATGTACATATTCTTTATCCCTTTACACTTGTGTGTATAAGGTAGTAGTTGTGGAATTGTTAGGTTAGATTACTTGTTGTTATTACTGCATTGTCGGAACTAGAAGCACAAGCATTTCGCTACACTCGCATTAACATCTGCTAACCATGTGTATGTGACTAATAAAATTTGATTTGATTTGATGTTGACTACGCTGCGTCCACATTTAGTGGGAACCAACGATGTATATAAACCCTGGATTGCTAGTTGCTATGGATTGGGCAATGAGAGACTTTGAAGTCACTGGATCAGCCATATTGGCACTCCCGGTAGAAGCAGTCCTTCAATTAAATCTTTCAAGGACAGAATTACACGTATTTGTTGGTGTAGCGGGGACAGTAACATTAGAGCTTTCAAAAATGTATACTTTGAGAAAAATGTTTTTATATGTTTAGCTCACATAATGTCATGTGTAAGTATACTAAGGTGTCTGTAATAGAAAAAATGTGGCAGAAATGTAGACATTGAATGCATTTCTATAGCTTCCAAAATATTCTTTTGAATGGCGGAAGTGCCAAGATCAGATGGAAGTGCAGTTGCTTCAAAACAGCACTCCCGGGAAGTCTAGTGTATATAAACATAATTGGTGGGAACCCATGCCCACGCCTTTACCCCAATATCAACATTTTGATCCACCGATAGGGACTTGTCTCCAGGTTATGTGAAAATCCCACACCGACTTCCCGTTCCACTACAGTAGACTACTGTCGCGTTCTGCAGAAACAGATAGAGATCCCAGGAAGGGCCTCCACACAGCAGACATGGGCTACATTACTCTGCCACGCCGCCTGTTCCTTTGGTGCATGGCTCTCATCTACATGGTAGCCTTCGTCTCCCTCTACCTGCAGATACCAGGTGAGATATCTAGTTAGCTGACCCATTTAGCTAGCTAGTATAGCTTCTTGACAGTTATGAGTGTTATGGTATGCTAGCAGCTGTTAGCCAGCTAGCTAGCCTCCTATAGCATTGTACTTGACTTTGAAGTCAAACATATTTCAAGTTTCATTGCTTTTTTGCATTGGGAACGTGTTCCCCTGTAGCTAGCTAGCTAGCTAAGCAACTTGTTACTCTGTTGCTAGTTAGTTTAGCTAAGTATTTTTAGCCAGATAACGGTAGACACTAATTCTATTTTATTATACTTAGCCCGACTTCTTTCTGTCTCTAGACACGGGCCACATATCTTTTAAGTAATTTTTTACTTTCCTGACCAAGGAAAACTTAGTTTTATATTGGATATTCGATATTCTCCATAATAGTTATTGAACCAAGCTTGCCATGACTATGACGATGGTATACTCTGAATCAGGCGGATAAAAAAAAAAAAGTGAAATCCGAAATCGTATTATGATCTTAAATAGCTCTTACACCAAGTGTTCCATGACTAAAATTATATATTCTGAATTGGAGGTGGATGGACAAAAATCCACGTTTTTTCTGGATGACTATGGAAATGATATATTCTGAATCTGGGGAAAATGGACAAAAATCTCCCCAAAACTGTGTGTAATTAAATCATTGAGTGGAACACATTCTATTTCAGTGACAGCAATATGGGAAGGAGGGGGAGAGGTTGTTCTTAGATTTAAGGAGTAATGGTGTTAAAAAGCTTAAATTAACTGCTGATATAATCTTTAGGGGATGTAGTATTTAATTATTTATTTTTTGAGAATTAGTAGGATTTACACCTTCCCTGTCTCTGGTCCACGCTTGAGTCAAATTGGTGGCGGTAATCCACCTTAAAGTTTGTTTCCAACCTTAATATAACATCCACAGAAGAGGAAGAATCAATTTTGCCTGTATCCCCCGGCGATTACACGTAGACCGCATGAGAGGAATGTACCCTACGACGAGAGGCATAGACATTTCGTGAGGTAGCTCTACCAGCTTGAAAGTTGCAGTAGTAATTAGCATTATTGAAAGTATGCAGTTTGAAAGCATAAACAAAACTGCTGAAATTTCCAAAAATAATTAAGCTGTGGATTTTCTCCATCCTCCCCTGATTCTGAATATATAATTTTCATAGTCATGGCACGCTTTCTGTAAGAGCTATTGAAGATTTAAATTCCAAATCTTATTATAAAAACAAAAAGTTTGTCAACAACACTTCAAATTAGTGGATTTGTCTATTTTAGCCACTCCTGTTGCTGACAGGTGTGTAAAATCGAGCACACAGCCATTCAATCTCCATAGACAAACATTGGCAGTAGACTGTGGCACAGTCATAGGAGCTCCCCCGGTCAACTGTAAGTGCTGTTATTGTGGAGTGGAAACGTCTAGGAGCAACAACTGCTCAGCCGCGAAGTGGTAGGCCACACAAGCTCACAGAACGAGACCGCCGAGTGCTGAAGCACGTAGCGTATAAAAATTGTCTGTCTTCTGTTGCAACACTCGCTACCGAGTTTCAAACTGCCCCTGGAAGAAACGTCAGCACGAGAACTGTTTGTCGGGAGCTTCATGAAATGGGTTTCCGTGGCTGAGCAGCACAAGTCTAAGATCACCATGCGCAATGGCAAGCGTTGGCTAGAGTGGCGTAAAGCTCGCCGCCATTGGACTCTGGAGCAGTGGAAACACGTTCTCTGGAGTGATGAATCACGCTTCACCATCTGGCAGTCGAATCTGGGATTGGCGGATGCCAGGGGAACGCTACCTGCTTAAATGTATTGTGCCAACTGTAAAGTTCGATGGCGGACGAATAGTGGTCTGAGGCTATTTTTCATGGTTCGGGCTAGGCCTTTAGTGAAGGGAAATCTTAATGCTACAGCTAGGGTTGCACATTTTGGGGAATATTCGGAGGTGGAAACTCTTTCCATGGAAATAACGGGAATATATGGGAATTAACGGAAATATATGCAAATTAATTTTAATACCATTTAAATGTAGTTTTTTTTGTGTTGGATATATTTACCATATCATATGGAGACATAATTGCAAATGATTAAATCCTTCCAATAGAGAGAGAGAAAAAAATATTTAGTTACGAATTGAACTTTAATTAAATGAGTTGACGCTTCACATTAGAGGTCGACTGGCCGAATGGCCGATTTTCAAGTTTTCATAACAATCAGAAATCGGTATTTTTGTGCGTCGATTAAAAAATATATATATATTTTTTTACACCTTTATTTAATCTTTATTTAACTAGGCAAGTCAGTTAAGAACACATTCTTATTTTCAACAACAGATTTTTAACCTTGTCAGCTCGGGGGATCCAATCTTGCAACCTTACATTTAACTAGTCCAATGCTCTAACACCTGATGACATTGCACTCCACGAGGAGCCTGCCTGTTACGCGAATGCTGTAAGCTAAGGTAAATTGCTACCTAGCATTAAACTTATCTTATAAAAAAACAATCAATCAATGACTGTCATTGCTCCAATGTGTACTTAACCATAAACATCAATGCCTTTCTTAAAATCAATACACAAGTATATATTTTTAAACCTGTATATTTAGCTAAAAGAAATCCAGGTAAGCAGGCAATATTAACCAGGTGAAATTGTGTCATTTCTCTTACGTTCATTGCACGCAGAGTCAGGGTATATGCAACAGTTTGGGCCGCCTGGCTCTTTGCGAACTAATTTGCCAGAATTTTACGTAATTATGACATAACATTGAAGGTTGTGCAATGTAACAGGAATATTTAGACTCATGGATGCCAACCGTTAGATAAAATACAGAACGGAATCAACGTTTTGTTTTCGAGGTGATAGTTTCCGGATTAGTCAAAGGTATATGGTTTAGAGAGAAATAGTCGACTCGTTATAATTCCTGTAATAACTTGCGGCTGAACTTGAAAGGGCTTCCTTCGTTATTTTACCGTTCATGTCTTCCATAGAGAATGTCTTGATCTACTTCAAATAAGGTCTGTGTTTCGCGGAGGAGCAGACTGACAGGGGACCATGCAGACAAGCTCTGCTTTCTGCACTACAAACCAAAACTTCTTAACTGGGAATATTGAAGACTCATGAAAGCTGGTGGTTCGTTTTAACATATGTTCTCATGTTATTTGAGACTAAATTGATTTTATTTATGTATTATATTAAGTTAAAATAAGTGTTCATTGTTCATTCAGTATTGTTGCAATTGTCATTATTACAAAAATGTGTGTGTGTGTATGAGATATATATATAGATTTTCTTAATCGGCCGATTAATCGGTATCGACTTTTTTGTCCTCCAATAATCGGTATCGGCGTTGAAAAATCATAATCGGTCGACCTCTACTTCACATGGGATGATTTCACTGAACAACAAAAGAAAGGGAATATTGAATGAACCCCAATGATCCATCGCATCTCCCAAAAACGTTTTCATCTATAAAATGATAGTCTAGAAACTAAAGCTTTGGTTGTCTTCTTCTCAGGCTTCCATGTCTCCTCCCTGTACCTCCTCAATGTCCACCTCTTGAACATCAGACTTGGAGGCCTCATCTTCACTGTCACTTTCCAACCTTGTTTAGGATGGCTCGTTGTCAGGCTCAAATAGCCTCAAATTTGCCCGGATTGACACCAATTTTCAACCCCTGTATTGGTCAGCCTGTTGCGTACTTTGGTGTGTGTGTTCCCAAAAAGGACCAGAGGCGGCTGATGTTGGTAGGATTTGGAGGATGATGGAGGCAACAGGGGAAAGAGCCTCAGTCCCTTCCACCAGGTGGCTGATGAGATGTGTTGGCACGACTGCCATATTGCATCTCCATCCCAAAGCCCTTGCTTGGAAGTGTACTTCACCAGACTGCCAAGAACCTTGCCCTCATCCAGGCCAAGGTGGCGAGACACGGTAGTGATGACACCATAGGCCTTGTTGATCTCTGCACCAGACAGGATGCTCTTGCCAGCGTACTTGGGGTTCTAAATGTACGCTGTGGCGTGTATGGGCTTCAGGCAGAAGTCTTCATGCTTTTTGATGTATTTCAGAACTGCATTTTCCTCTGCTTGGAGCAGCAGTGAAGTGGGCATTGCAGTACGGATTTTTTCTCTTACATATGCAAGCAGAGTCTGAACATCAGACAGGATGGCATTGTCTCCTTCAATCCATGCAATGGCTACTGCTTTAGGTTTCAGGAGTTTCAGGCTGCTTACCTCTCTCCCAAAATAAATCACCAAGGAGGATCCTCTTGATGTGGCTGTCCATATCGGCAGACTGTGATATGGCCATTTCTTGGAGAGACTCCTTCCCCTCCAGGAGACTGTCAAACATGATGACAACACCACCCCAGCGGGTGTTGCTGGGCAGCTTCAATGTGGTGCTCTTATTCTTCTCACTTTGCTTGGTGAGGTAGATTGCTGCTATAACTTGATGACCCTTCACATGCCTAACCATTTCCTTGGTTCTCTTGTAGAGTGTATCCATTGTTTTCAGTGGCATGATGTCCTTGAGGAGCAGATTCAATGCATGATGGGTGTGATGTGAGGGCAGGGCCCCTCCACTTTAGACCAAGCAGCGTTCATGGTCGCAGAATTGTCTGTCACCAGTGCAAATAGCTTCTGTGGTCCAAGTCATTGATGACTGCCTTCAGCTCAGCTGCAAAGTCGAGACCAGTGTGTCTGTTGACCCTTGTGTCTGTGCGCTAGTAGAATACTGGTTGAGGGGTGGAGATTATGTAGTTAATTATTCCTTGCCCACGAACATTCGACCACCCATCAGAGATGATTGCAATACATTCTGCTTTCTCTATGATTTGCTTGACCTTCACTTGAACTCTGAATTCTGCATCCAGCAAATGAGTAGATAAAGCATGTCTGGTTGGAGGCGTGTATGCTGGGCGAAGAACATGCAGAAATCTCTTCCAATACACATTGCCTGTGAGCATCAGAGGTGAACCAGTTGCATACACAGCTCGAGCAAGACATTCATCAGCATTTCTCTGACTACGTTCCTCCATTGAGTCAAAAACACTTCAGATTCCAGGAGGAACATGAGATGTTGCTATCAATAAAGTGTCTGATTCATCATTTTCACCACGAATAGAAGTAGAGGGACTTTTCTCAGAGGTTGCTTGTTGTGAGCGCTGAGGGAACTTTATGCATTTGGCCAGATGATTCTGCATCTTTGTTGCATTCTTCACATATGATTTGGCACAGTATTTGCAAATGTACACAGCTTTTCCTCCCAATTAGCTGCAGTGAAATGTCTCCACACATCAGATAGTGCCCGTGGCATTTTCCTGTAAAGATTAGTAAAAAATTAGTTAAAAAAACAATACAATTCCATGTACAGATAAATAGTTAAGCAGTTACATTAAACAACTCCTTTGTAATAAGTTTTAAAAAGAAACATGTATGGAAACAGGTGAATGAACACTCCTCAGTTAGCAGGCTCAAGCAAGCTAAAACCCACATGGTAGCCAAAACTAACTAGCAGAAATTAACAAGTTAGAAATGATTTAAACACACTTTGCTGTAGGCTACTATTTACTAGATAACAAAATATCATGTCACAAAATATATTCACCCCTCCCAGTATTGTAATCAAAACTTACCAGAAAGCCTGTTGTCCTTGGCTCAGACAGTAGCAGTGTGGACTCAATAGCATCTCATTAGTGTGCAAGATCTTGAGAATAAGCTGTACATGTGATGGAAGAATGCACTGTGCATGCAGAGGGTTGCAATTCCATTGAATTGGGGATAGTTTAACCAAAATATTACACAAGATCCCACAAAAAAGGTTCACTGTTATAAGCTAACTTTTAGCTTGGAAGATGAAAAATTGGAAAATTTCCAGAAAGTTTCCTAGCCTTTGCAACCCTAGCTACAGCATAAAATTACATTCTAGACAATTCTGTGCTTCCAACTTTGTGGCAACAGTTTAGGAAGGGCCCTTTCCTTTTTCAGCATGACAATGCTCCTGTGCACAAAGCAAGGTCCGTGCAAAAATGGTTTGTCAAGATCGGTGTGTTTGATGGGGTTAAGCCTTGATCTCAACCCATTGAACACCTTTGGGATGAATTGGAGCGCTGACTGCAAGCCAGGCCTGATCGCCCAACAGCAATGCCCGACCTCACTAATGCTCTTGTGGCTGAATTGAAGCAAGTCCCCGCAGCAATGTTACAATATCTAGTGGAAAGCCTTCCCAGAAGAGTGGTGGCTGTTATAGCAGCAAAGGGGGGACGAGCATACTTTTGGCCATGTAGTGTACTATCTTCATAGTCATGGTATACTTGGTTCAATAGCTATTGAGGAGAGGGAACCAAATGTCCAATATAATACAAATGTTATCTAGGTGTTCGGTTAGGCTAGATGGGGTTTTCCTCCTATGGAACTACATCCTAAAGTAAACCTCCAGTACAAGTTACTTCTTCTCCCTGTTGACAAGGTGTGTGTTTTCCAGGCCTGTATGGAAATGATGGCCTGTTACCAGCACGGTGGCAACTGCGGTACAGTGGTAAGGCTCTCTGGGAGCAGCTCCTCTCCTCTCCCACCTTACTGTGGCTCGCGCCACGTCTGGGTGAGTTCCTAAACAACATTTTAGCAATGTGTTGTGACTAACTGATCATTTGAATCATAAATCGAATAGATTCTAACAGTGTAAACTGTATTCTAGGTCTTGACACCCAGACTGCCATGGAGCTGCTCTGCCTGCTGGGGGCAGCACTGAGCCTGGCTGCTACAGTACTGGAATCACTCAGAGACAGCTTGGTGTTTCTATTTCTCTGGATCATGTACCTGTCAATGTACCAGGTCAGTTATACCACACACACACACACACATACACACTGCTGTAGCGGGAGCCAGTATACAGTACGCCTGATCTCTGACTCTGCCTGTTGTTCCAGGTGGGACAGGTCTTCCTCTACTTCCAGTGGTGAGTTGTGTGTGTGTGTTTGCCACACCCAGAGAGTGAATGCCACCCTGAGGTTGCATGTTAATTAACACCCCAGTACTGCTGTTAGCGTGTGTATGAGACTGAGTAGTCTTGGCAGTCAGCTGATGTGTATGTGTGGTTGGTGCTCCTACTGCTGTGCAACTGCATCTGTCAGGTGCCAGATTATAAACACTATAACACATTGATAACAACATCACCATAGTAGCATCATGATGAAAACACTACAACATTAGCCCTGTCTGGGCATGCTCAGTCTCTGGGTCCTAACACTCTCCACCTTGCTCATTCTCCCTCCCCTTCTCCTTTCCCTTTCTCTGTGACTGCATCCAGGGACTCTCTTCTCCTGGAGACTGGGTTCCTCTGTGTGCTCATCGCCCCGGTGACGTCTTTGCGGGGGTGGCGAGTGGGCAGGGAGCACGACCCTGTGACCTTCTGGTTGGTCCGTTGGCTCCTGTTCAGACTGATGTTCGCCTCCGGAGTCGTCAAACTCACCTCCCGCTGCCCTACCTGGTGGGGCCTCACAGGTAGCTGTGTGTGTGTGTTGCATAATTGCTGAAGCAGGTTACCTAACTCATCAGACGTTACTGCCGCTCAGACTGCTGTTTCTGAGCGTCTTTCTCTCCCCCTGATGTACCACAGAGACCCAGTGTATCACACCGTCTCTGGCCTGTGCGTGCGTAACATGTATATCTCTCTCTAGCCCTAACATATCATTGAGGCCCAGTGTAGCTACTGTTGATGTGTGCCTCTAACATGTGGTGGTGTGTGTCTCTAGCGCTGACATATCACTACGAGACCCAGTGTATCCCTACACCCTTGGCCTGGTTTGCCCACCAGCTGCCCGTCTGGTGGCATAAGCTGTCTGTGGTAGCCACCTTCGCCATTGAGATCGCTGCTCCATTCCTCTTCCTCAGCCCTCTACGTCGACTTCGCCTCGGGGCCTTCTACATGCAGGTCAGATTAACTCTGTGTATGTTGTAGCATTTTGTCATCAACAGTTTGGGGACTTGGTCTGTCTCCCCCCTCTGGCGGTTAGGTGAAGTGCAGTGTTTTCTGTCACCCCTGTGGTATTTAGGTGGTACTGCAGGTGCTGATCATCCTGTCTGGAAACTATAACTTCTTCAACCTCCTGACTCTGACAATGTGTCTGTCTCTGCTGGACGACGAGCATATATACTTCTGGCTACGCAAGAAATACACTCCTAACCCTAACCAAGGTACACACACTCCGACACATACACACTGTGTAGGTAACTTGCATTGAGGACAGTCAGTCAGTTACTGGAGGCAGGATGTGACATGTACTCCCTGGTTCTGTCTCTGCTCCAATCAGGTTCCTTGTTGTGGTGGGCAGGGTTTGTGGTGGAGATTGCAGTCTGGGCTCTAATTGGCTTCGGAATGGTCACATGGTTTGACCTGCAGATCAACTGGGACAAGGGGACTGTCTCCTCCAGGACAGGTGTGTGTGCGTGTCAGATATCAGCTGTAGTAGATAATCATTGTTTTGACTCTTATTGCTGGTTATCTCCTCAGTGTTTACCTTCCACCAGTTTAACCAGTTCCTGAAGACTGTCACCTTCCCCTCGGTCTGGCTGGGAGTACTGTCTCTCACCTGGGAACTAGTCTCTTCCATGTTCAGGTAACACACACACACCTCTCTGGGAAAGTGGTATGTTCTGTGTGTTGTCTTGGTGTGTGTAGAGTGTTTCTTCAGGAGGCTTTGGGATACTGCTGTGTGTGTGTGTGTGTGTATTTACATGTGTGTCTGTGTGTTCTGTAGGTGTGCGTGTGTGGAAGGGTTCTTCAAGAGGTTTTTGGGTACAGTCCAGTGGACAGTGTTTGGTGCTGCTGCTGTCTCTATGTTTGCCATCAGTCTGGTGAGTAGAACACTCTAGAACATTGGTTCCCAACCCTTTTCGTTTACTGTTCCAACTGAATTTAGCTCTGCCTGGAGTATCCCTGAAGTACCCCTTCATGTGTGACTCATCTCGTGAGTCTTCTGAAGTACTCCCTATGAATAGGCCAAGTACCCCCAGGGTTCTTAGTACCCCTGGTTGGGAACCACTGATCTAGAGTAATGGTACCTGCTCTCAGGTAAGGCATGTCATACTTTGTGTGTTCCAGCATGTTCTTGTTCACCTTTATAGAGTATGATTCTAACAGCAGTGTGTGTGTTTGTCCAGGTCCCATTCACCTTCATAGAGTATGACAGTAACGCCAGTGTGTGGCCGGGGGTGCGTCAGGGTTATGATGCGGTCAGTCGTTACCAGCTGGTCAACTCCTACGGCCTGTTCAGACGCATGACTGGGGTGGGGGGGCGGCCCGAGGTGGTCATTGAGGGATCCATGGATAAAGTCACCTGGACGGTAGGGGTGTGTTTGTGTGGGAGAGGTGTATATGGAGAGGTGTATTTTTTGCCCGTTTGTAATGTTTCTGTAATCTGTTTTAAAGCGGAAGTTAACCAAGGCATCTTTTTCCCCCATCCAACTTTAATTGTCTCCATTGTCCTACCCTCTCTCTCCTCCTCCCTCCTCTAGGAGATAGAATTTATGTATAAGCCAGGGAACCTCAGTGCCCCTCCCTCGGTCATCACCCCTCATCAACCACGGCTGGACTGGCAGATGTGGTTTGCAGCCCTGGGAACACATACGCACTCTCCCTGGTTCACCAGCCTAATGTACAGACTGCTGCAGGGCAAGAGGGACGGTAGGGTGTACACACTTCTTCTTTTTGAGGTTAATGGCAGTGCATTACTGCCAATACAGCCACATTAACACAAACTGTATTGTATTTACTGTATTGTAAAATATCTTAACGTTTGCCCCTCACTCTCTCTCTCTCTCTCCAGTGATTGAGCTCATCCAGTCAGATGTGTCTCAGTACCCGTTCCACCAGCAGCCTCCCACGTACCTCAGAGCTCACCGCTACAAATACTGGTTCACTAAAACACTAGCTGATGGGTTAGTACATACTCACTCTCACACACATACACACAGAGAACTGATGGGTTAGTACATACTCACTCTCACACACATACACACAGAGAACTGATGGGTTAGTACATACTCACTCACACTCACACACATACACACAGAGAACTGATGGGTTAGTACATACTCACTCACACTCACACACATACACACAGAGAACTGATGGGTTAGTACATACTCACTCACACTCACACACATACACACAGAGAACTGATGGGTTAGTACATACTCACTCACTCTCACACACATACACACAGAGAACTGATGGGTTAGTACATACTCACTCACTCTCACACACATACACACAGAGAACTGATGGGTTAGTACATACTCACTCACTCTCACACACAGAGAACTGATGGGTTAGTACATACTCACTCACTCTCACACACATACACACAGAGAACTGATGGGTTAGTACATACTCACTCACTCTCACACACATACACACAGAGAACTGATGGGTTAGTACATACTCACTCACTCTCACACACATACACACAGAGAACTGATGGGTGATGAGGTAGTTGATTCATGTTGCGCAGCAATAATCTGAATGTCGACATCTTTGAGGAAATGCAGAAATCATCAGTTAACATGCGCGAGTCAGTGTCACAGCTGACATATTTTATGTGTGTGTTGTAGGTCGTATCCTCAGCGCTGGTGGAGGAGGGTGTACATAGAGGAGTTCTATCCCACAGTGTATCTGGGCGACACCTTCCTGGAGAGCATGCTTAGCCAGCATGGACTCAAGGTACAGTGCATTTGGAAAGTATTCAGACCCCTTTACTTTTTCCACATTTTGTTACGTTACAGCTAGTGATGACATTTTTGGCCGATAACGATATCTGATATTTTCCTTGCCAAAAAAAACTATACCGATATTTCAAATTTTAGCGGCCTTTTAAGCATTTAAGTACAGTTAAATAGTTTAAACACACTGACCACAAGGTTATTTGGTTGGAATTTACATATGTCCCCATTACCAGTAAAAATCTAAACCTATGTCTTTCAATTACTTGCTGTTTTGTTCATTTGTTCAGTCTCAACCAGAATTTCATCATACATGTCAAGCAGTGAAGTTAAAGCTCTGTCTTTCCATGCGTGGCATTTTCCTCGGTGCGCACTGTCACTGTCCGTTTCCATCCTGTCCAGCTGTCTGTAACATTTCACGTAAACCCTCTTTCTTGTCTGCATCGAAGTAGTGGTCCTTGTACCTAGCATCAAGCATGGTGGCGACACAGTAGAGGCTCAGAGAGAATGCCACCGAATCGCTTGTTCAGTCTCTAGTAGAGTACTTTTCCAAGTTAACCCGACGGTCTGTGTTGGCATTTTTGTTGAGCAGGCGTTTCAATGCCATGACAGGGTATCACATCAGCTGCAGACACAGTTGAGCTTATTTCTCCAGTCAGTTGTTCAAATGGAGCTTGGAGTGTTCATGTTTCAAACATGTTCTGAAATAGCAGCAGCGGTATAAGAACCAGCACATTCTTGAACATGCAATACGGCTTTCCTCAGTATCGAAATCCTTGTCGTCCCTCTGTGCTGTCAGACTCAGCATGCTCATGGGGCTGACATCACTGGTCCAAATGTCAGTCGTGAAGCTAATAGCAAGTAGCTCATGGGTGTGTTTCAACAATACTGTGTAACTCCGGTAGGGCAACATCTGAAAAATAGCACCTACTTGGTAGTGTGTACCGGTGCTCGACCAGTCGGCGAAAGCCAACATCATCCACAACAGAGAACGGTTGATTGTCAAGGGCCATGAATTCCATTATCTTGCCGATAATGGGTTTTTCCCATTAGTTGTCTCGCTGAAATTTTCTTACTCTTTCAAATGACTGATGGACTTGTTGACTGCCTCGATCCACACAGCAGACATTTTGGTCTAGATTAGGAATAAAAGTGTTGCACGTGTAGCGGATTGTAGTGTTGCATATCATCTACCTACGTTATATAGGTATGCACGTCAGCTTTGACATCGGTTTTGCACACCGGTGTTAAACTAGACATTGGGCCGATGTTGGCATTTTGAGCTAATATCGGCCGATTCCGATATGTTTACCGATATATTGTGCATCCCTAGTTACAGGGATAAAACTGTTTTTTGGAAATGTTTTGCACATTTTATTAAAATACAAATCACATTTTACATAAGTATTCAGACCCTTTACTCAGTACTTTGTTGAAGCACCGTTGGCAGCGATTACAGCCTTTAGTCTTCTTGGGTATGACGCTACAAGTTTGGCACACCTGTATTTGGGGAGTTTCTCCCCTCTCAGATCCAGATCCATTCAGGTTGAATGGGGAGTGTCGCTGCACAGCTATTTTCAGGTCTCTCCAGAAATGTAAGATCGTGTTCAAGTCCGGGCTCTGGCTGAGCTATTCAAGGACGTTCAGAGACTTGTCCCGAAGCCACTCCTGCATTGGCTTGGCTATGTGCTTAGGGTCATTGTCGTGTTGGAAGGTGAACCTTTGCCCCAGTCTGAGGTCCTGAGCACTCCGGTGCAGGTTTTCAACAAGGATCTCTCTGTACTTTGCTCTGTTCATCTTTCCCTCGATACTGACTAGTCTCCCAGTCCCTGCCGCCGAAAAACATCCCCACAGCATGATGCTGCCACCACCATGCTTCACCGTAGGGATGGTGCCAGGTTTCCTTCAGACATAATGCTTGGCATTCAGGCCAAATAGTTAAATCTTGGTTTTATCAGACCAGAAAATCTTGTGGCAAACTCCAAGCAGACTGTCATGTGCCTTTTTCTGAGTGGCTTCCGTCTGGCAACTTTACCATAAAGGCTTGATTGGTGGAGTGCTGGTTGTCCTTCTGGAAGGTTCTCCCATCTTTGTCAGAGTGACCATCGGGTTCTTGGTCACCTCCCTGACCAAGGCTCTTCTCCCTTGATTGCCCAGTTTGGCCAGGCGGCCAGCTCTAGGAAGAGTCTTGGTAGTTCCAAACTTCTTCCATTTAAGAATGATGGAGGCCACGATGTAGGGGACCATCAATGCTGCAGAAATGTTTTGGTACCCTTGCCCAGATCTGTCCCTACACAATCCTGTCTCGGAGCTCTACGGACAATTCCTTTGACCTCATGGCTTGGTTTTTGCTCTGACATGCACTGTCATCTGTGGCACATTGTATATAGACAGTTCTGTACCTTTCCAAATTATCCAATCAATTGAATTTTCCACCGGTGGACTCCAATCAAGTTGTAGAAACATCTTAAGGGTGATCAATGGAAACAGGAGGCACCGGAGCACATTTTTTTTATCTCATAGCAAAGAGTCTGAATACTTTTATAAATAAATTGTTTCAGTTTTTATTCTCTAAAAACCTGTTTTCGCTTTGTCATTATGGGGTATTGTGTGTAGATTGAGGATTTTTATTTATTTAATCCATTTTAGAATAAACGTAACAAAATGTGCAAAAAGTCAATACTTTACGAATGCACTGTAACTAACTACCCGTAGTTCTCAGCAAGCACTAAGTGTGTGAGTCCTGTATGTCCTTGTGTCTGACCCGTGTGTGTGTGTGTGTGTGTGTGTGTGTGTGTGTGTGTAGGATAAGTCCCTCCCTCGGCGTGTGTCTGAGGCAGCTGTGCCCCAGGTGGTGAAGTGGGTGCGCTCTCAGGTGAGGGGTGTGTCTGCCCCCCTGCTGCTCTGGAGCCTCCTCTTCTGCAGTGTCACCCTCTGTCTGCTCCGGGGACTGCAGCTGGAAATTACACTCAAGACCAAACCTACTGCAGCCAAGGCTGAACCAAACTCAAAACCCACAGCTACACCCCACCAGCCTGATGCTAAGGAGGCCAATTCCAACGACAAAGATGGTCTAGGACAAAGACAGGAGGAGGAGCGGAAGGAGGTTGATGCAGAAGAGGATGATGCAGAAGAGGATGAGCGAAGGGGGGAAGACGAGGAGAGTGAAAGAGAAGAGAACAATGTAAGAGATGAAGTGGAAGAAGAAGAGGATGGAGAAGAAGAGGAGGGGAGTGTTGACTGACTGTCTCAAGAAATAGTTTCCTCCTGACCCCTGAACATGGGATTTGGTAGCCCTCCCTTCCACTAACTCTCTGTGTCCTAGTACTCAGGAGAAAGCTGCCTGTCTTGCCTACCTGTCTGCCTTTCCCTAACAATAACTTTCTCACCAAAGAATTTCGTTGATGTTTTATTCTACATTTGACAATCACTTTATTTGAAATGAATAGACAAAGTTTTCCAATTATCTATAGTATTATTACAATCAAGAGAAAATAATAGTGTCCTTGTAATTGTACATGTTTACGTGTGTGTGTGTGTGTGTGTGTGTGTTAAAGGGTGTTTGGTTTGCCACTGTGGTCCTTTGCTTTGCTACCAGATATAATGTACTGAATCACCAATTCTGCACTTTCCCGCCAAGCGTCTTTCCACGTTTGAAAAAACATCACATCCATGAATGGAAAATGTTAATGTTTTTGTATCATTTATAATAAAGATAGGAAATGTATCCATTTGGTTCTTCATTATTAGACAAATTCAAAATGATCTGACAGAGAATTGTAAACCATATGAATTGTAATCGGCATTCTAAGCAACAAACAACACTTTTAGAATGTTCTGTCATTAGAATATAATGTAGTTGACATACAGATGATGACAACATGGTAAAGGCTATCCAGGTCTGTTGAAGATAAAGCTAATAGTGTTACCCATATCTGAGGAGATGCCCTGGTGTTGCTGCTGGATATGATCTCTATGAAGGTGTGAGAGAGGGCGGAAAAGAAATGAATTGTATGTGTGTGTCACCACTTCAGTACCCCAGGACAGTACTTGTCGATGAGAGACTGGTAGTATGGCTTCAACTTCTCTATGTCAGGCAGCTCAGTAGTCTTGGTGTAGAGGTCAAACTTACTGTAGGGGTCAAATGTTCGAGGTCAAACTGACTGCAGAGAGGCTAGAGAAAATATATTTGTGTGTGTGTTGAGACGTACTTGAACTCGCGAACCCAGGGAATCATGCGCATGTCCTTGTCATCACAGAGGTGCGTGTAGTCTCCATGGGAGTGCCAGGGGTAGAAGGAATGGAACCGGATCATATACAGACCCTAGAGAGGGAGAGCGGAGGAGTGAAGACTTTTAGGTGAGTTAACACTCTGAGCAGCAGTCTTAAACTAGAACCACTGAGTTTTTGTAAACCTGTATTCTCTTTGCTAATGTAGAACCATAGACCCCCTTTCTCACCTCTTCTGGGATGGTGCACTTGTTGAACTTCATGACCCTGTAGAGATACTCTGGAACAAACAACACAGACAGCAGTTCAGTAGTGTTACTGTGCAGGCCCATGTGCCATACAGTGGTGACTGTGTGTATGTCTCTGTGTTACTCACCATCATGGCCCCAGGACATGAGCACATTGTCCAGCCCACAGTTTGGCTTATAGATCCCACACTCAGAACTAGAGCGGGGGAGGAGAAGAGAGGTGATCATCTGAATTAAGTATATAAGATGGCACATTAACTTTTTGTATATACGTGTCTGCTAAATGGCATAATGTGAACACTTCTCCAGGCTGGCTTGTAGCCGGCATGTTGTGCAGTGAATGATGGGGTTTGATAAGACTTTTTGATTAGATTGGTAAAAAGAGAAGTGTAACAGTACTTGTAAGCAGGGTTTTTGTCATCGGGGTTGTCCACGAAGGTACTGCCTCGAAACACAATGCCATTCTGGAACCTGCACCCCACTGGGAATGTGTCCCCCACTACAGCCCACTGCAGGACAGGGACACAGTGCAGTTAGCCTAGCGTTGCCTAACATTACAGGCCATTTTACCACTGCTGTTAGCGTAGCCAAGCATCACAACCTGTATCAGGGTAACATTGAGAGGCATTCACCTGGGGTTCCCCTGACAGAGCCATGATCTTCCCAATGTCATGGATCAGCCCCACCAACTGGAACCAGTCTGGAGAGGGAGGAGAGATAAGGATTAGAGTTGTGAACCATGTGTGCATGCGTGCTTGTGTGTGTGTGCGTGTGTTTGCCTTCGTGGGGGTGTTCCCTGCGGATGCCCTCAGCGGTCTGAAAGGCGTGGTATGAGTTGGGGAAGTCGACGTCGGGGTCGGACTCATCAACCAGCTGGTCCAGAGATATGACGGCTTCCATCACCTCCATCTGGGCATGCGCACAACCTGACCACTCAGAGTGCTGCAGAGGAGAGGAGGAGTGGGGAAGGTTAATGAGTGGTATGTTCATGTTATCTGCAACATTAGACGATATTACATAACATCTTACATGTTAACAGTCACAGTTACACTCCTCGTTAAACATTACAGGTTGGTTTAGCCTGCTCTACTGAAACACACACACAGTTGTTTGCATTTGCGCTGAACCTGTCTTGACAGACTCACCTTCTGCTTGACAAAGTCCAGGGTCTGGTTGGTGTGCATCAGCTTGTATGTGTTATACACACGATCAATCAGACTCCCGCTCTGTTACATACACACATTACAGATGTGTTGTGATTACCAGCCTTAAAACAGTAATATTATGTCGCAACCATGGTAAAAAATCATACTCCTTTGCTGACCTCAAAATTCCTGTATTCTGTCTTGTCCTTGTCTTTCTGCTCCAGGTCTAAGATGGGGCGGTATGCTAGAGATGGGTCTGGACCCTGAAACAGATAGACAGAGGGACAGACAAAGAAAGTAAAGTACACATTTTAACATGGCGAATGTGATAGAAAACACCATACGTTTCAAATAGAAATATTAGACCTACAAAGTTTTAACCTGTAGCAGTAGATCACACAAAATATTATTTGATTATCAGATGCATAATGACACCAAGTTAAACTTATGATAGACAGACACATACAGACAGACACCTTTGCTACAACAATCCTGCAGAAACAGGCATTGTGTGGGTTATATTAATTATATTATATTAATATTGTAGGCCTTGATGCATTTTTTGTAAGGATCTGAAATGTCAGTGTAAATTAAAAACTTCAGAAGCCTTTTTAAACCTTTACATTTCCTGCATTACAGGAAAGTTTTACTGCAACAGGCTGATCAAGTGAAGATCCTACATCTGTAATAGCTAAATATATTTTTTCTACTTTTCTACAGTCATACGTACAATATTGACGACCCTCATGGTGAGGTCAGTCCGTCAGTCCGTCCGGGTATGAATAAGTATGGGTCTGCTGGCTCCTCTAAAGTGCAGCCCCAGACCCTGTCCTGTATATACCCCTCTGGTTTAACAACACTTATGTCATACACCCTCACAGCATACAGGTAGTGATAGTTTAACTCAGCCCCCACTGAGATAACGACTAACGGGGTTCATCTGGCTGGACTACTCTGTGTGTACGTGTGTGTGAGCGTGTTTGTTTTCCTTGAGAGAACAGTGAGTCTTTAACTATGATCAGCAGGTATCTGGTTTGGGCTGGTCTTGAGAGTTGTGTTTGTGTGCGTATTTGTCTCTGTGTTATTTATTATAATTTTTTAAATCTCTTATTTAACTAGGCAAGTCAGTTAAGAACAAATTCTTATTTACAATGACGGCGTACCCCGGCCAAACCCGGACGATGCTGGGCCAATTGTGCGCCGCACTATGGGACTGCCAATCACGGCCGTTTGTGATACAGCCTGGCCTGGAATCGAACAAGGGTCTGTAGTGATGCCTCTAGCACTGAGGTGCCGTGCCTTAGACCGCTGCACCACTCGGGAGCCCCTGTTGAGTGATGGAATGTCTGGCTTTTTTCCAACAGAACAAACAACAAAACAAACAGAATAAAAACATACATTTTTTATGCTTGAAAAAGAGGAATGGAGAGAGAACCAGAGGTGAAGGTCATGCGAAGAGACAGTGAATGCCTGCTTGAACTGTATTACCCCAGGTAACGTGAGGTTACCAAATCATTCTACATTCAGTGTTGGGAAGCTACTCTGAAAATATTATTTACGAATCTACCAATTACTTCACACTTGGAAGAAATTAAGCTATACTAAATCTACCCTTAAGATATCAAATCAAATTTTATTGGTCACATATACATGGTTAGCAGATGTTAATGTGAGTGTAGCGAAATGCTTGTGCTTCTAGTTTTGACAGTGCCGTAATATCTAACAAGTAATCTAACAATTCCACAACAACTACCTAGTACACAAAATCTAAGGCGATGGAATAAGAATATGTATGTACAGTTACATATATGGATGATCGATTGCCGAGCGACATAGGCAAAATGCAATAGATGGTATAAGATACAGTATATACATATGAGATGAGTTGAGTTGTTAAAGGGGCATTATTTAAAGTGACTAGTGATCCATTTATTAAAGTGGCCAATGATTTGAGTCTGTATGTAGGCAGCAGCCTCTCTGAGTTAGTGATTACTGTTTAACAGTCTGATGGCCTTGAGATAGAATATGTTTTATAGTCTCTCGTCCCAGCTTTGATGCAGCTGTACTGACCTCGCCTTCTGGATGGTAGCGGGGTGAACAGGCAGTGGCTCGGGTGGTTGTCCTTGATGATCTTTTTGGCCTTCCTGTGACATCAGGTGCTGTAGGTGTCCTGGAGGGCAGGTAGTTTGCCCCCCGGTGATGCATTGTACAGACTGCACCACCCTCTGGAGAGCATTGCGGTAGAGGGCGTAATTTTTTTGGGGGGGTAATTTTTGCTCTACCCAAAATTACAAACAACTAATTGCAGCATTACCACTAAAATAGACGAGGCAAGTAGAAGGGGGAAACAGTAAGGAACTTGTATATCGGCCCTGTATTAAAAAACATAAATGGTTAAAGAAAAGTGTGATAAATAAGAACATATACCAATTTAATTTAAGGACCAAAAAACTGACAGCTGTGCCATATAAGTTGCAAAATAGTTGGGAAGAGATTTTCGATGTACCCATTCCATGGCACATGGTTTATGAATTGATACACAAAACAACGCCGGATTCAAAACTTCGAATTTTTCAACTTAAATTACTATACAAAATTCTTGCAACCAATAGAATGTTATGTATTTGGGGGATACAATCTTCCCAGCTCTTCAGATTTTTCTGTGAGGAGGCAGTGTCATTAGATCATTTATTTTCGTATTGTCCATATGTAGCTCGTTTTTGGTCACAGGTCCAGGAATGGCTGAAGAATTGCAACATTTGCCTAGAACTAACACTGCAGATAGCAATACTGGGTGAGTTGAAAAGCTATAGTCAATCAATCAATAATATAATTATTTTAGCAAAATATATTTAAAAAATATATTTTTAATTTACAATCTGTAGAAGCTATGAGAATAGAAAGGTTCAGTACTTTTGAGAAGCATCACAGCACAGTTGAAAATATATGGCAAATAGAAATCCAAAATGGATGGTGTTGAATGGAGCTGAAGGGTGGGACTAATAACAAGATAACCAATGTAAAACATACGGGGTCTGTAAAATGTATATAGGTTCAGAAATGTTGTGAAATAGCAGTTACAAATAGAAATCAAACTGGATGGACATCAGAAATGGAGGAAGGAATAAAAACAAACAAAATATAACTATTGTAAAATAGATTGTGTCTGTAAAATGTGTATATAAGATGTATAAACTGAAGGTAGAAGCCTAAGTGTTATTGCTTATTAGTTTACTCCAATTGGGGGAAGGGTGGTAGGGTTTGTGGGGAATAATAAAGGTAAATTCAACAAAAAAAGTATCTATATAGGTATGTGTATGTATATATGTGTATATGTATGCATATGTGTATGTATATGGATATATACACTGCTCAAAAAAATTAAGGGAACACTTAAACAACACAATGTAACTCCAAGTCAATCACACTTCTGTGAAATCAAACTGTCCACTTAGGAAGCAACACTGATTGACAATAAATTTCACATGCTGTTGTGCAAATGGAATAGACAAAAGGTGGAAATTATAGGCAATTAACAAGACACCCCCAATAAAGGAGTGGTTCTGCAGGTGGTGACCACAGACCACTTCTCAGTTCCTATGCTCCCTGGCTGATGTTTTGGTCACTTTTGAATGCTGGCGGTGCTTTCACTCTAGTGGTAGCATGAGACGGAGTCTACAACCCACACAAGTGGCTCAGGTAGTGCAGCTCATCCAGGATGGCACATCAATGCGAGCTGTGGCAAGAAGGTTTGCTGTGTCTGTCAGCGTAGTGTCCAGAGCATGGATGCGCTACCAGGAGACAGGCCAGTACATCAGGAGACGTGGAGGAGGCCGTAGGAGGGCAACAACCCAGCAGCAGGACCGCTACCTCCGCCTTTGTGCAAGGAGGAGCACTGCCAGAGCCCTGCAAAATGACCTCCAGCAGGCCACAAATGTGCATGTGTCTGCTCAAACGGTCAGAAACAGACTCCATGAGGGTGGTATGAGGGCCCGACGTCCACAGGTGGGTGTTGTGCTTACAGCCCAACACCGTGCAGGACGTTTGGCATTTGCCAGAGAACACCAAGATTGGCAAATTCGCCACTGGCGCCCTGTGCTCTTCACAGATGAAAGCAGGTTCACACTGAGCACATGTGACAGACGTGACAGAGTCTGGAGACGCCGTGGAGAACGTTCGGCTGCCTGCAACATCCTCCAGCATGACCGGTTTGGCTGTGGGTCAGTCATGGTGTGGGGTGGCATTTCTTTGTGGGGCCGCACAGCCCTCCATGTGCTCGCCAGAGGTAGCCTGACTGCCATTAGGTACCGAGATGAGATCCTCAGACCCCTTGTGAGACCATATGCTGACACATGCACATTTGTGGCCTGCTGGAGGTCATTTACTTATTTTCCACCATAATTTGCAAATAAATTCATTAAACATCCTACAATGGGATTTTCTGGATTTTTTTCCCTCATTTTGTCTGTCATAGTTGAAGTGTACCTATGATGAAAATTACAGGCCTCTCTCATCTTTTTAAGTGGGAGAACTTGCACAATTGGTGGCTGACTAAATACGTTTTTTGCCCCACTGTACATGTCAGTACATACACACAATAGAATATATCTGTGAAGGTCCCTGTGTGGTTCATGGACACAGGTCATAGCTCACACACGGAGAGAGAGGGCTATGTAAACCCATACATCCAATTTAGGAACAGATGGAGTATAGCAAGGGTTGGAGTTTCTGACTGTGTTCCCGGGCAGAGGAAGTATTGTATAAAGGTACGAATTAACATTAAAACGGTAAAGTCCCAGGATTTCGGGTTATGGTATGTTGGCTTCGACCAGGTTTCAACTGATACTATGGTACCATTCCAGGTAGCAGAGGTTAGAGCTGGTAAGGAGACTATGGTCGGCCAGAGTTCAATTCATCTCCCTAACACCACGGACATTCCTAGTATAAACATCCAGGGTAAAGGACCTGTACGAATAGTTCAGACAGTTACCTTAAAGAAGTGATAGAGGTGGAGACTGGGTTTGGGGATTCCAACTTTGGTTAAAAGGTATTCAATATACAGCCAGATCAGTAGCGAAAGAAGAATGTTAATGTCTGTGCTACTGCCAAACCACAGCTGACCACCATCTCCTTTCCATTTGATGGAATTGATATACTCAGGGGAATGGCCTGTATGATAAAGCTGTTCATGAAGGCAGGGAAGCCAGACAATGACAGTTGCTTTGATCTGCATAATCTTTATCCCCATGTGCCCATTACCTCCATTCCTCCTTTCACAGTTACAGAAGGACACTATTATTATAGGGCCTGGCACATTACAAACGGATGGGATGAAGGGGAAGTAAGACCTGACTGGATGGTTGACTTCCGGGGATTTCAGTAAGATAAAAAGGCCCAGAGCGGATGTCTGGTTGTTATGTGGAGGGATGAGGCTGTGGCCTGACCTGCCTACCAATTGGACCGAACTCTATTGATCTTTTGACAATAGTATTTACATAGGATAGTATTGGATATGTTATTGGCTGAAAAGGGTGGCGTGTGCGTCTTATTCGGAGCAGAATGTTGCACATTTATTCCTGATAACACAGCTCCAGACGGATCAGTGACCAAGACCCTGACTGGTTTAACCACCTTAACTCACGAATTAGCAGAAAATTATTGGGTAGATACTTCCCTGACTAATTGGTTTGACAGTATGTTTGGAAAATGGAAAATTGTCATAATCACTGTGTTGTGGGCCAATTTCACCTGTATGAGTGTTTTGATTCTGTGTGAATGCTGTTTGATTCCGGGTGTGAAAGGTCTCATTTCCAGGACTCTGGAGAAATCAAGGACAATATTGATGATAAAGATACGGACCGATTCCAAGTTCTGACCAGTGGGAGGATGAATACTGGTTCCCAGATCGAGGATGGATCCGACTACTTTGAGACATTATAAATATTAGGTCCCATCTTGTGTTGATACTTTTTATGTTAGACTGTTTCTTTGATGAATATTATAGTTATGATTCTGATATAGGCCTGGAACAGCCATTATAAATACATATATTGATGTAGTGTAAGATGTTGTGGTTGATTTAGGTAGTATTTGGAAAACAAGAAATATTTCTAATAAAAATAGAATTGTGCTTTTTAATATTTCTAATAAAACTAGAAGTACGATTAAATTTTTATGAATAAATGACTAAAATATGTATACATTTGACTTAGATGTTACTGTATGAATGAAACTTATTATAATCATAATGCTGAGTGTAATATGTTCCTTGTTAGAAAGAATGGGTTTATCTTCAGACAGGCTTGAATGATGTATCTACCCAGGGAGGGGAAAGACCTTGGGTTGGTTGCAGATAGTTTAACAGGTGGCAGACAGTAATGAGAACGCTAACTATACTGCCATTGTATAAGAGAGGAGGATGGACATTAAAACCTATGACATCATCTTTATTATATAACCTGATGTAAAATGTATTATGATCAGTACTCTCGAGAATAAACGCTATTGATTGATTGATTTTGAGACTGATTTCTGTCCATTTTATGCTGATAAGTATCTTACAAATTCTTATGTATGGACAGAGTGTTTTAATTGAATTGGTTGATAAACATAAAGGAATTAAAATTCCTTTAACAGTGAGTCACGTATGTGGGGACTGCTTCAAGACTGCTTGGAAAAGCATTCCTCATGAAGCTGGTTGAGTGAATGCCAAGAGTGTGTAAAGCTGTCATCAAGGCAAGGGTGGCAACTTTGTAGAATCTCAAATATAAAATAGATTTTGATTTGTTTAACACTTTTTTGGTTACTACATGATTCCATGTTTGTTTTGATGTCTTCACTATTATTCTACAATGTAGAAAATAGTAAAAATAAAGAAAACCCCTTGAATGAGTAGGTGTGTCAACTTTTGACTGGTACTGTAGTTAAATTGCTAGTTGAACAACATGTAGTTCACTACTCCCCAACTCTGTCTACATTTACTGTACATCTGTATACAGGGCATAAGCAACATAAGGTCACTTAGGGACCCCAAAAAGGAACTCAAGTCAGGGTCTCAACTTACTGTTGAAAGTAAGAATAGTAGAATACTCCAGGTGCAATTTCGAATGTGGTTGTGCATCAGAATTGTTTCTCTTTTTATACCAGTCAATCAATTAGCTGACAATTAGCCATGATTGTGGCAAAAAAATGTATGATTCTTTTGTTTAGTCAGCTGACCTCCAGGGGGCCCTCATTGATTTTGTTAGTCATTCTCGCTCAGATACAGTATCATATTAACATGACATAAGTCATGGCAAAATGTGTATAATTTGTGGAAATTAGCTTTAAAACTGCAAAAATGTCTCCTACAAATGGAAAAATGGGTAGAATTGCAGGAAATTAGCTGTAAACGAAACATTTTTCCTCTCTCCTCAATGGCAAAGTGAGTCGAATTGCATTACTTTTGTTATCAAATTGCCACTATTTCTCTCTGCACCATGACAAAATATATACAACTGAAGAAAAGGAACTTTAATTTAAAGAATGTTATTCACCATCAAGAGGGACACAAATGTTTTGCCGCGAGGTGGGGGGGGGGTCCTCAACCAAATCACGCTTAGGGCCCCCAAAAGGCTAGTGCCTTTATATACTGTAACAGTTTGTCTGCCCTTGTCCACACCAACCCCCTAACCCCTCTTTACACCCAAGTCTTGTTTGTAAATGTGTGTTTGTGTGTGTGTGTGTGGAGGGGCTTGTGACGTACCATATCTGTATCACTGTGTCAGACGGAGACTGAGCAAACAATCTGTACTTTAAAGCTCACATTCATAGATTTTTCAGTCTGAGATGTTTAGCATGACAGCAGTGGAAATGAGTGGAATGATAGCTAAACTAGCCTGATCCAAGACTATCCTGACCACTGTGCTCTCGTGTAGCGAAACAGAATGTAACCTCATGATTTCAGGAGGGTTGTATGAGGCTAGAGAGTCACTACAGTTGAATTAGTTTGACATTATTGTACAGCAGTCAAAAGCAACTGGGTGGCTCAGTAGCATACATAAGTCTATCATCACTGTACACATCTATACGGTCACCCACCATAGGGGGGTCCTTATAATTAGCTAAATACATATCCCTATCATCATGTACGGCATTGAGATTGAGTCTGGCAGTGCAACTTGTTGCTCTGTTGTAGCCATATGTGTATGGATATGGTGATGGATGGGTTACCTCTGTATAATGTAGAGCACTTTTAGAGTTGGAGAAAATGTAATTTTAAAATAACAATACAATCCTTATAAAACAGTAGGCCAGTCCATTACCATTAATGCATTTCAGACTACTGACCCCCAGAGGGCCCCCTCGTTCTTCTGGTCACCCAGTGTGAGACTAGGTTTAGTCTGTGTATGGGCATTGGTACGTGAGGTCACTTTTGTACAGGTTATGTGGAGACTGGCCCACTACATTGGCGATGTCATTTACAAAATAGCCTCCAACACTCTACTCAACAAATTGGATGCAGTCTATCACAGTGCCATCCGTTATGTCACCAAAGCCCCATATACTACCCACCACTGCGACCTGTATGCTCTCGTTGGCTGGCACTCGCTTCATACTCGTCGCCAAACCCACTGGCTCCAGGTCATCTACAAGTCTCTGCTAGGTAAAGCCCCGCCTTATCTCAGCTCACTGGTCACCATAGCAGCACCCACCCGTAGCACGTGGTCCAGCAGGTATATCTCACTGGTCATTCCCAAAGCCAATTCTTTTTTGGCCGCCTCTCCTTCCAGTTCTCTGCTGCCAATGACTGGAACAAACTGCAAACATCTCTGAAGCTGGAGACTCTTACCTCCCTCACTAGCTTTAAGCACCAGCTGTCAGAGCAACTCACAGATCACTGCACCTGTACATAGCTCATCTGTAAATTGCCCATCCAATCTACCTCATCCCCATACTGTATTTATTTATTTATTTATCTTGCTCCTTTGCACCCCAGTATCTCTACTTGCACATTCATCTTCTGCACATCCTACCATTCCAGTGTTTAATTGCTATATTGTAATTACTTCGCCACCCTGGCCTATTAATTGCCTTACCTCTCTTATCCTACCTCATTTGCAAATGCTGTATATAGATTTTCCTACTGTATTATTGATTGTATGTTTGTTTATTCCATGCGTAACTCTGTGTTGTTGTATGTGTCGAACTGCTTTGCTTTATCTTGGCCAGGTCGCAGTTGCAAATGAGAAGTTGTTCTCAACTAGCCTACCTGGTTAAATATTTTGAAATAAATATTTTAAAAACATGCACATACACAGCCAACATCTCAGATGGTGACCCTGTGGCCCCATAATAAATCAGTTGTTGACCTCTGACCCTGACAGTAACCTGATCCCCAGTGGTCAAACCCAGATCTCATCAGCATGTCTGTTTAACAGGGATATAACCAAAGGAGGTTGGTGGCACCTTAATTGGGGAGGACGGGCTCGTGGTGATGGCTGGAGCAGATTGGATGGAAGGGCATCAAATACATCAAACACATGGGTCCCCAGATCTTCAAAAAGTTCTACAGCTGCACATCGAGAGCATCCTGACTGGTTGCATCACCGCCTGGTATGGCATTCGACCGCAAGGTGCTACAGAGGGTAGTGCGTACAGCCCAGTACATCACTGGGGCCAAGCTTCCTGCCTTCTAGGACCTATATACTAGGCATGTCAGAGGAAGGCCCACAAAATTGTCAAAGACTCGTAACCCAAGTCATAGACTGTTCTAGGTCCAAAAGGCTCTTTAACAGCTTCAACGCCCAAGCCATAAGACTGCTGAACAATTAAATTATTATTTTTTCTCCATTGAACCCCCCCCTCGTCTTTGTTTTTACACTGCTGCTACTGGCTGTTTATTATCTATGCACAGTCACTTTACCCCTACCTACATGTACAAATTACCCCCCACATTGACTCGGTACCGGTACCCCCTGTATATAGCCTCGTTATTGTTATTTTATTGTGTTACTTTTAAAAATATATATATTTTCTACTTTCGTTTATTTCTTAACTCTATTTTCTTAAATCTGCATTGTTGGTTAATAACCTCTAACGAGTCACAAACCCGGATCCGGGATCCCCCCCATCAAAAAAGCTGACTAGCATAGCCTAGCCTAAAGCCACAGGGATATCATATAATAAAATGTTCATGAAATCACAAGTCCAAGACACCAAATGAAAGATACACATCTTGTGAATCCAGCCATCATTTCTGATTTTTAAAATGTTTTACAGGGAAGACACAATATGTATTTCTATTAGCTAACCACCTTAGCAAACGAAACTTTTTTTTCCCACCATTTTTTTCCTGCATAGGTAGCTATCACAAATTCGACCAAATAAAGATATAAATAGTCACTAACCAAGAAACAACTTCATCAGATGACAGTCTGATAACATATTTATTGTATAGCATATGTTTTGTTCGAAAAATGTGCATATTTCAGGTATAAATCATAGTTTTACATTGCAGCCACCATCACAACTCTCACCAAAGCAACTAGAATAACTACAGAGAGCAACGTGAATTACCTAAATACTCATCATAAAACATTTATGAAAAATACACAGCGTACAGCAAATGAAAGACAAAGATCTTGTGAATCCAGCCAATATTTCAGATTCTTTAAGTGTTTTACAGCGAAAACACAATTTAGCATTATATTAGCTTACTACAATAGCCAACCACACAGCAGCATTGATTCAAGCCAACAATAGCGATAACGAATAAACCAGCAAAAGATATTTATTTTTTCACTAACCTTCTCAAACTTCTTCAGGTGACAGTCCTATAACATCATATTACACAATACATATATTGTTTGTTTGAAAATGTGCATATTTAGCGGCACAAATCGTGGTTATACAATGAGAATAGTAGCCAAGCTGCCAACAAAATGTCGGGAGAAATCTTGGGAGAGGCACCTAATCTAATCAATAACTAATCATAAACTTGACTAAAAAATACAGGTTGGACAGCAAATGAAAGATACATTAGTTCTTAATGCAACCGATGTGTTAGATTTTTAAAATTAACGTTACTACGACATACAGCGTGCGTTACAGCGAGACCGTGCCGAAATTAATGGCGGAATTATTGTTTAACATTTTTCAACATAAATACGAATTAACAGCATAAAGACTTCTTACTATTTGTTGAGCTTCCATCAGAATCTTGGGCAAGTTGTCCTTTGTCCATAATAATCGTTGCTCGGCTGTAGAATGTCGTCTTCAACCGTGTAATTAGCAGCATACATTAGCTATGTGGCCCAGACATGCCCAACTCTTCAAAACGCAGCACAAAGAAAATTCCGAAAATCGCAATATACTCATATAAACTGATATAACTCGGTTTAAAATAACTACGTTATGATGTTTCTAACACCTATATCGAATAAAATCAGAGCCGGATATATCTAACGCCGATAACATGAGCTTTTCAGAATGCCATCCTGAGGTCTGCTTTGCGCCCTGACGAACGTTGAAAAGGGTGCACCCCTCGTTCCAAGACCATTTATACGGCCTCAGATCTACCTAGCAACACCATTCAAATCCTCACTGCTTACTGACATCTAGGGGAAATCGTATGCAGTGCATGTCGACCAATAGAATAATTGCAAATTAATTAACTGACCCTGGAACAGAGTGCCTGATTTCAGATTTCTCACTTCCTGACAGGAAGTTTGCTCCAACTTGAGTTCTGTTTTACTCACAGATATAATTCAAACGGTTTTAGAAACTAGAGAGTGTTTTCTATCCAATAGTAATAATAATCTGCATATTGTACGAGCAAGAATTGAGTATGAGGCAGTTTAATTTGGGAACGTTTTTTTACAAAGTGAAAACAGCACCCCATATTGACAAGAAGTTTTAAGGGCTTGTAAGTAAGCATTTCACGGTTGTATTCTGTTGTTTTCAGCTCCGTTTTAGCTATCTCCCCTCAGCAGCCTCCACTGGATGTAACACTTCCTCCTTTTTGAGACCCTGGTGTGTGTGAGTGTGTGTGTGTCAGTGGAGGCTGCTGAGGGGAGGACAGCTCATAATATTGGCTGGAACGGAGCGAATGGAATGGCATCAAACACATGGAAACCATGTTTGATGTAATTGATACCATTCCATGGATTCCGCTCCAGCCATTACCACGAGCCCGTCCTCCCCAATTGAGGTGCCACCAACCTCTTGTGCTGTGTGTGTGTGACTGCATGCCAGGTCTGTCTGTCTGTCTGTCTGTCTGGGATATAACACTTCCTATTCTCTGAGAGGCTGGCGAAGTGAAGACCAGGTGTACAGACCAGGAGGCCTTGAAATCTTTAAATGCTAGTGGCCTTTTTAGATGTTTAAGTGATGGTGTGTGTGAGAACGGCCGACATATTAACTCTTGGGATTTGTGAGGGCTGCTGTGTGTTTACTAAGGAACCAGTAGGTAGTTATGTGTGTGTGTGTGTGTGGGGGGGTGGGGGGGTTGCCCATTACCCGTTACCCGTTACTATGATGTGTGATTTACTGTGAAGGTGTAATGTAGACCACACAAGTCCCTAACACAGGATGGCTGTCAGTCCCGTCCCCCCCACCACCATAAACATTAAAGGTTCCTTGTCAACCGAGGATGCTTTTACATCCACCCTACCACCCCCCTCCACGGCAACCAGAGAAAGTCCTAACCATACCACCCCTTCCCCGTGGGCCTAGAAGCAAAGAAAGTTTAAAAAAAATATGAAAATAGGTATGTACAGTGTGTTTGGAAAAAATTCAGACCTCTGGATTTTTGTCAACATTTTGTTACATTACAGCCTGGATTAAATAAAAAAAGAGATGTTTGATCAGGTTTAAGTCTGGCTGGGCCACTCAAGGATATTCAGAGACTTCTGCGTTGTTTTGGCTGTGTGCGTTGTTTTGGCTGTGTGCTTAGGGTCGTTGTCCTGTTGGAATGTGAACCTTCGCCCCAGTCTGAGGTCCCGAGAGCTCTGGAGCAGGTTTTCATCAAGGATCGCTCTGTACTTTGCTCTGTTCATCTTTGCCTCGATCCTGACTAATCTCCTAGTCCCTGCCACTGAAAAACATCCCCACAGCATGATTCTGCCACCACCATGCTTCACCGTAGGGATGGTGCCAGATTTCCTCCAGACGTGACGCTTGGCATTCAGGCCAAAGAGTTCAATCTTGGTTTCATCAGACCAGAGAATCTTGTTTCTCATGGTCTGAGAGTCTTTAGGTGCCTTTTGGTAAATTCCAAGCTGGCTGTCATGTGCCTTTTACTGAGGAGTGGCTTCCGTCTGGCCACTCTACCATAAAGGCATGATTGGTGAAGTGCTGCGGAGATGGTTGTCCTTCTGGAAGGTTCTCCCATCTCCACAGAGAAACTCTGGAGCTCTGTCAGAGTGACCATCGGGATCTTGATAACCTCCCTGACCAATGCCCTTCTCCCCGGATTGCTCAGTTTGGCCGGGTGGTCAGCTCTCAGAAGAGTCTTGATGATTCCAAACTTCTTCCATTTAAGAATGATGGAGGCCACTGTGTTCTTGGGGACCTTCAATGCTGCAGACATTTTTTGGTACCCTTCCCCAGATCTGTGCCTCGACACAATCCTGTCTCGGAGCTCTACGGACAATTCCTTTGACCTCATGTCTTGGCTTTTGCTCAGACATGCACTGTCAACTGTGGGACCTTATATAGACAGGTGTGTGCCTTTCCGAATCATGTGCCTTTTCAATTGAATTTTCCACAGGTGGACTCCAATCAAGTTGTAGAAACATCTCAAGGATGATCAATGGAAACAGGATGCACCTGAGCTCTATTTCAAGTCTCATAGGAAAGGGTCTGAATACTTATGTAAATAAGGTATTTCTGTTTTTTATTTGTAATACATTTGCAAAAATTTCTAAAAACCTGTTTGCCCTTCATCATCATGGGGTATTATGTGTAGATATACAGTGCCTTCAGAAAGTATTCACACCCCTTGACTTTTTCCACATACATTTAAAATTTATTAAACTGAGGTTTTGTGTCTTTAGTCTTCACACAATACCCCATAATTTCAAAGTGGAATTATGTTTTTAGACATTTTTACAAATGAGTTCAAAATGAATAGCTGAAATGTCTTGAGTCAAGTATTCAACCCCTTTGTTGTGGCAAGCATAAATAATTTCAGGAGTAAAAATGTGCTTAACAAGTCACGTAATCATTTGCATCGACTCTGTGTGCAATATGGTGTTTAACATGTACCCCACACATACAATTAACTGTATGGTCCCTCAGTCGAGTAGTGAATTTCAGACACAGATTCAATCAGAAAGACGAGAGGTTTTCCAATGCCTCGCAACGAAGGGCACCTATTGGTAAATTGGTTAAAAAAAAGGCAGGAAGGCTGTACAGAATAAAAAATATTCCAAAACATGCATCTTGTTTGCAATAATGCATTAAAGTAATACTGTAGAAAATGTGTCAAAGCAAGTAACTTTTGTCCTGAATACATAGTTTTTCACACTTCCCGGGAACCCCCCAAGTCTGACAGCAAGGAAATCTCCAGTCCTTCCCAGCTCAAAGGTGTGCTTACTGCTCCCTGTGTTGTGTGGTGACTTCTCAAAGTTGTAGCAGCTCAGCCATTGTTGATGTGGCACTTCAGGGAGTCTTGGGTCATCTGATCACAGGATCATTCTCCTTGGTAGCCCCAATTGAGAGCCCAATCTTCTCAACACTTCTCTCTGAAGCTCTGGGATGTCAATGTAGTCATTTGTAGTTTTCAATGCGTAGACACTTCACCTTCAAGGCTTGCTATTGTAGAGTCTTCTTTAGCTGAAAGATATAACAATATTTGGTGATTATTTTGTCTATAGAATTGTATTACTATTAGTGCAGAAATGTAGTGTGCAGAGCACCTTATGAAAATATAACAGCAATAACATGTCATGAGTTCTAGTAAATGTAATTGTTTTAGTTTTACATCATACAAATAATTTTCACAATCTAGATGACAACTCACACTTACATCATGTTGCCCTACGCATTCTACAAGGCTGGATGATGGTTACAAAGGTTGTAGTCAAGTGCTGCCAGTAGGGGTTCCAGCCTCAGGCTGGAGAAGGGAAAGCAAACTGCCTACATGAGTATGTGATTCTGGAATGTCTCCAGCTCAGATGTAGACCTAGATCAGGGTAGGCCTACTCCAGTCCTCAGGGGCCTGATTGGTATCATTCATCCCCAGCCCTATAACTGTCACACCTTATTAAACTAATTGCATTCTAAACTGAAGACCATGATAAGTTGATTATTGGAGTCAAGCTAGCTGGGGAAAAAGTGTGTCACCAATCAAGCCCCCAAGGACTGGTCACAACTTGTAGACTTGTTTACGTGCTGCTGTGCAGTTTGTTGCTAACCTTACTTTGCTACCTGCCAACTTTACGTTTTTAACTTTTTAATTATGGATTTATATTTACATTTTATCCCTCGCTCAACTTTTTTCATTCAACTTTTTCATCCCGGACGCTTTATCTGGACGTGGTTCGTCAGGACCTCCACCAGCCGAAGCTAAGTAGTAACATTAACATTATGCCCTCTAATTGCAGTCACTGTACTCATAATACAGGAGAACGATCGCCTAATGGCGAGGATAGCTGTGCTGCAAGCCCAGCTTCAGACATAATTGTTAGTCAAGGGTAATTTAAGTGTAGGATAGGATGAAACAGCGTCTGTGCCACCAGTAAGTACAGATAGTAGTATAAATCACCCCGCACAGTCCCTGCAGCAGAACAATTTTCTCATGGCTTCTGGAAGGAAATGCTGTAGGAATGCTCAACCGGTGTCACTCATTCAGCCACAGAAACTTTCAACTGGTTCTCCCCCTTACGCAACGGGTCGGAGTCAGAGGCAGAGCCTTTTCTGGTCTCTCCTCCTCCAGTTACGGGGTCTGAGATGCTGAAGCCTCCCACCATTAGTTCTGACAAATTGAAAACCCAAGTCATTGGCGACTCCATTACCCGCAGTATTAGACTTAAAACGAATCATCCAGCGATCATACACTGCTTACCAGGGGGCAGGGCTACTGATGTTAAGGCTAATCTGAAGATGGTGCTGGTTAAGGCTAAAACTGGCGAGTGTAGAGAGTATAGGGATATTGTTATCCACGTCGGCACCAACGATGTTAGGATGAAACAGTCAGAGGTCACCAAGCGCAACATAGCTTCAGCGTGTAAATCAGCTAGAAAGATGTGTTGGCATTGAGTAATTGTCTCTGGCAGCCTCCCAGTTAGGGGGAGTGATGAGCTCTACAGCAGAGTCTCACAACTTAATCGCTGGTTGAAAACTGTTCTCTGCCCCTCCCAAAAGATATAATTTGTAGATAATTTGCCCTCTTTCTGGGACTCAAGCTTCCAGAAAATTGGAATGGAAATGGCGCTACACCAAACTGGAAGTCTTCCGACTAGCTTGGAAAGACAGTACTGTGCAGTATCGAAGAGCCCTCACTGCTACTCGATCATCCTGTTTTTCCAACTTAATTGAGGAAAATAAGAACAATCCTAGATTTATTTTTGATACTGTCGCAAAGTTAACTAAAAAGCAGCATTCCCCAAGAGAGGATGGCTTTCACTTCAGCAGTGATAAATTCATGAACTTCTTTGACGAAAAGATCATGATCATTAGAAAGCAAATTACGGACTCCTCTTTAAATCTGTGTATTCCGCCAAAGCTCAGTTGTCATGAGTCTGCACAACACTGCCAGAACCTAGGATAAAGGGAGACAGTTTTTTAATACTATATCTCTTGACACATTGAAAATAATCATGGCCTCTAAACCTTCAAGCAGCATACTGGACCCTATTCCAACTAAACTACTAAAAAACTGTATCCTGTGCTTGGCCCTCCTATGTTGAACATAATAAACTGCTCTCTACCCACCGGATGTGTACCAAACTCACTAAAAGTGGCAGTAATAAAGCCTCTCTTGAAAAAGCCAAACCTTGACACAGAAAATATTTAAAAACTATCGGCCTATATCGAATCTCCCATTCCTTTCAAAAATGTTAGAGCTGTTTCGCAGCAACTCACTGCCTTCCTGAAGACAAACAATGTATGCGAAACGCTTCAGTCTGGTTTTAGACCCCATCATAGCATTGAGACTGCACTTGTGAAGGTGGTAAATTACCTTTTAATGGCGTCAGACCGAGGCTCTGCATCTGTTCTCGTGCTCCTAGACCTTAGTGCTGCTTTTGATACCATCGATCACCACATTCTTTGGAGAGATTGGAAACCCAAATTGGTCTACAAGGACAAGTTCTGGCCTGGTTTAGATCTTATCTGTCGGAAAGATCTCAGTTTGTCTCTGTAGATGGTTTGTCCTCTGACAAATCAACTGTAAATGTTGGTGTTCCTCAAGGCTCTGTTTTAGGAACACTATTGTTTTCACTATATATTTTACCTCTTGGTGATGTCATTCGGAAACATAATGTTAACTTTCACTGCTATGCGGATGACACACAGCTGTACATTTCAATGAAACATGGTGAAGCCCCAAAATTGCCCTCGCTAGAAGCCTGTGTTTCAGACATAAGGACGTTCAAACGTTCTATTTTTAAACTCGGACAAAACAGAGATGCTTGTTCTAGGTCGCAAGAAACAAAGAGATCTTCTGTTGAATCTGACAGTTAATCTTGATGGTTGTACAGTCGTCTCAAATAAAACTGTGAAGGACCTCGACGTTACTCTGGACTCTGATCTCTCGTTTGACGAACATATCAAGACTGTTTCAAGGACAGCTTTGTTCCATCTACGTAACATTGCAAAAATCTGAAACCTTCTGTCCAAAAATGATGCAGAAATATGTATCCATGCTTTTGTTACTTCTAGGTTAGACTACTGCATTGCTCTACTTTCCGGCTACCTGGATAAAGCACTAAATAAACTTCAGTTAGTGCTAAACACGGCTGCTATAATCTTAACTTAAACCCAAAAATTGTTTCATATCACTCCAGTGCTAGCCTCTCTACACTGGCTTCCTGTTAAGGCTACCTATTTTTCCGATTTGGTCCTGCCGTACATACCTACACGTACGCTACGGTCACAAGACGCAGGCCTCCTTACTGTTCCTAGAATTTCTAAGTTAACAGCTGGAGGCAGGGCTTTCTCCTATAGAGTTCCATTTTTATGGAATGATCTGCCTACCCATGTGAGAGACGCAGACTTGGTCTCAACCTTTAAGTCTTTATTGAAGACTCATCTCTTCAGTAGGTCCTATGATTGAGTGTAGTCTGGCCCAGGAGTGTGAAGGTGAACGGAAAGGCACTGGAGCAACGAACCGCCCTTGTTGTCTCTGCCTGGCCGGTTCCCCAATCTCCACTGGGATTCTCTGCCTAAAACCCTATTACGGGGGCTGAGTCACTGGCTTACTGGTCCTCTTCCATGCTGTGCCTAGGAGGGGTGCGTCACTTGAGTGGGTTGAGTCACTGACGTGATCTTCCTGTCCTGGTTGGGTTCGTGCCGTGGGGGAGATGTTTGTGGGCTATACTCGGCCTTGTCTCAGGATAGTAAGTTGGTGGTTGAAGATATCCCTCTAATGGTGTGGGGCTGTGCTTTGGCAACGTGGGTGGGGTTATATCCTGCCTGTTTGGCCCTGTCCGGGGGTATCGTCGGACAGAGCCACAGTGTCTCCCGACCCCTCCTGTCTCAGCCTCCAGTATTTATGCTGCAATATTTTGTGTCGGGGGGTTAGGGTCAGTCTGTTATATCTGGAGTATTTCTCCTGTCTTATCCAGTGTCCTTTGTGAATTTAAGTATGCTCTCTCTTTTTCTCTTTCTCTCTCTCGCTCTCTCTCTCGGAGGACCTGAGCCCTAGGACCATGCCTCAGGACTATCTGGCCTGATGACTCCTTGCTGTCCCCAGTCCACCTGGTCGTGCTGCTGCTCCAGTTTTAATTGTTCTGCCTGCGGCTATGGAACCCTGACCTGTTCACCGGACGTGCTACCGTGTCCCAGACATGCTGTTTTCAACTCTCTAGAGACAGCAGGAGCGGTAGAGATACTCTGAATGATCGGCTATGAAAAGCCAACTGACATTTACTCTACCGACCTGTTGCACCCTCTACAACCACTGTGATTATTATTATTTGACCCTGCTGGTCATCTATGAACATTTGAACATCTTGGCCATGTTCTGTTATAATCTCCACCTGGCACAGCCAGAAGAGGACTGGCCACCTCTTGTAGCCTGGTTCCTCTCTAGGTTTCTTCCTAGGTTTTGGCCTTTCTAGGGAGTTTTTCAGAGCCACCGTGTTTCTACACCTGCATTGCTTGCTGTTTGGGGTTTTAGGCTGGGTTTCTGTACAGCACTTTGAGATATCAGCTGATGTACGAAGGCCTTTCATAAATACATTTGATTGATTGATTGATTGGAGTTGACCATCCTAGACCTAGATCAGAGATAAAACGAACTAAATTTAGAATGCTGTGTTGTGCAACAGCTGACTAAAGACAGTGCATTCAGATGAAGAACACGCAATGTGCAGTTAAGAACATTTACACGATAACACTTTTTGCAACTGTAGTATCCTTAAAGGCTTCTTAGAATTACGACTCATGAGACTTACGTACGGTTTAGTATTTAATTGTAACTTATAATTACATTCTCTTATGCACCTGGCTTAAACTACCTGAAGCTTTCTTAATCATAGTTATATAGGCAGACATAGATAATAGCTACGGATAGCGGGAAGCAAACCCCCGTCTTGAGTCAATACTGCCATCTATTGGTAAACATAAATATACCAGGTTACTACATTCCCCCCCTTTAAAGCTAATAACCCAATGTAATTCATTTCTGAGCTATGCTATATTCTTATTTACATTTTTTTCAAAAATGATCTCCTTTAGGATCTGAAAAAGTCTGGCGGACGTCTCTCTCTAATAGAGCGTCTCAGAGGTGGTGTAGCTGGTGCCACCAGATCTTCACCCCTTGATGGTGAAACAAAGTCCTTTTGTGGAGACTTCACAGGAGGAGGTCGTCCCGGACTGGTGGTCTCAGGAAGTTGAGCATTGTTGGTCTCAGGTGGTTTGTCCAACTGCAACTCTGGGGAACGTTCCAATGTCCTGTCCTGCTCGTTTAAGAATTGATCCAGATCTCCGGATGGAACTGGAATTCGAGCTCGGGTCTTATCCACGTGTCTCCTTAGTCTTTGTCCACTTCCGATGATCACAGTATAAGATACTGGTCCTGAGCAATCCTCAATGGTAGCTGGAATCCATTTAGGACCAAACCCATAGTTTCTTGCATAGACATCATCTCCAGGTGAGAAACTTCCGAGTTTGGCTCGGGTGTCATGATTCCATTTTTGATTCCATTGCTTTTGTTGTATTTTCATTTTCAGGTCTGGTCTGATGAGATCCAAGGTTGACCTTAACCTCCTTGACATCAACATTTCTGCAGGTGACAACCCAGTCGTAGCTTGAGGAGTAATCCTGTAGCTAAACAAGAATCTTGACACCTTTGTTTCAATGCTGGGCCCTTGCATCTTCCTCATCCCCTCCTTCAAGGTCTGAACTGCACGTTCTGCTAATCCGTTTGAAGATGGGTGAAAAGGGGCCGACGTTACATGCTGAATTCCATTTTGTTTCATGAAACTTGTGAATTCAGTGCTTGTAAAACAAGTAGCATTGTCACTAACCAACATTTGAGGCAATCCCATAACACTGAAGCTTTGTCTCAACTTCTCAATCGTAGCGTACGATATTGACGTGTTCATGGGGTAAAAATCCATCCACTTTGAATGAGAATCAATCAGCACAAGGAACATTTTTCCTAGGAAAGGTCCAGCGTAGTCCACATGTAGTCGTGTCCATGGTTTTTCTGGCCATTCCCATGGATGTAATGGCGCGGTGGGGGGTGACTTCCTGTTACTCTGACAATCTTGACACCGGCTAACCTCATTTTCCACATCATGGTCCATCTTTGGTCACCAGACATATGACCTCGCTAGGCCTTTCATTCTCGACATACCTGGATGCGACTGATGCAACAACTTCAGTAGCAACCCCCGCCCTTGTGGTGAGATCTACTCTTGAACCCCACAGAAACTACTCTTGAACCCCACAGAACACATCCATCTCGAACACTCAATGCCAAGCGGCGAGTGTAGTAAGGCATGATCTGAGGCTCTGTCACTGTAGGCCATCCTTTCAGGATAAATTCGTGCACTTGTGATAACGTCACATCCTTTGAAGTCCATTGCCTGATTTGTGCTGTGTTCACCGGTGCATCATCCAACACATCGATCATCAAAACCTGGTCATTTTCTTCTTCCTGAATGATGATTTCTGGAACAGGCAGCCTACTCAGAGCATCAGCATTCCCATGGTATCTACTTGGTTTGTAAATTATTCTGTACTCGTAGGCCCTGAGCCACACATTCCAACGTTGAACTCTTGGAGAGACCATTTGTGGTACTGGCTTTTGTTCATGGAACAGAGAGATCAGAGGCTTATGATCTGTCACAATAGTGAATGTTCTCCCGTACAAGTATTTGTGGAATCTCTGTATTCCGAATATGACAGCCAGTCCTTCCTTGTCCAGCTGAGAGTACTTTTTCTCCGCTGGCGACAACGTTCTTGACATGAACCCGATAGGTTTCTCTGCACCATTCTCCATCCTGTGGGATAGCACCGCCCCCACACCATACGATGAGGCATCACACGATAAGATGAGATCTCTGTCTGCTGAGTAGTGCACTAGCACTTCAGCTGATTGCAGTAACACCTTTGACTTTGCAAAAGCTTCTTCCTGTCTTTCTGACCATTTCCAGGCCACATCCTTCCTTAGCAGTTGATGTAGAGGAGCTAAGAGGGTAGAGAGGTTCGGGAGGAAGCGATTGTAATAGTTCAGTAAGCCTAGATAGGCTTTCAGCTCTGTAAGGTTTGTCGGAGCTGGAGCTTCCACAACAGCCCTCACTTTAGCTTTGACAGTGTGTAACCCCTTGGCATCCACCTTGTGACCCAGGTACTGCACTTCATCAGCTAACAGTGTACACTTGCTCCTCTTCAGCCGGAGACTGGCATCCTCCATCCTCCTCAAAACTTCACCTAAGTTTCTGAGATGTTCCTCCTTCGTGACAAGAATATAGTCGAGGTAAACTGCTACCTTGGGTATCCCCTGCAGAATTCCCTCCATAGTTCTTTGGAAGATAGCTGGTGCAGAAGACACCCCGAAAGGTAAGCGTTTATAGGTAAACATCCCTCTGTGGGTGTTTATGGTCAGGTACTTCTGTGAAGCTTTATCCATTAGCACTTGCTGATATGCGTGACTCATGTCCAGTTTTGTAAACTGTTGCCCTCCGGTTAACGTTGAAAGCAAATCCTCCACTTTGGGTATGGGGTACTGCTCCAGAGAGGAAACTCTATTTACAGTCAGCTTATAGTCACCGCATAATCTGATTGAACCATTTGGTTTTAGCATGGGAACAACTGGTGCTGCCCACTCAGAAAACTTGACAGGTACAATTATATCCTCTGCTAAGAGTCTGTCAATTTCCACATCCACTTTAGGCTTCATGGCATATGGAACTGATCTTGGCCTATAGAATCTGGGAGTAGCGTCAGCAGCAACATGAATGGTAGCTTGGACCCCTTTTAATGTCCCTAGCTCTTTTTTGAAAATACACTCATGCTTTGAAAGCACCTGCTGTAGTGTCAATGTCTCTGTGGTGACATGTTTGATTTCATCCCAGTTCAATTTTATTTCCTCCAACCACCCTCTTCCTAGTAAGCTGGGGCCAGTACCTTCCACTACTAAGAGAGGCAGATTTTTCTTTTGTCCATGATATTCCACTTGAACATCAGCAACTCCAATCACAGTGATCTTCTCCCCTGTGTACGTTTTGAGTTTAATGGGGGTGTCTCTCAGTTTAGGCACTTCAACGGTTTTCCACTTCCTATAGAATTGGGACCTGTTCATCAGAGTGACACTACATCCTGTGTCTAGTTAAAACGGTACCTTCAATCCATTTATTCCCATTTCCACAATGAAAGGCTCCACCTTCTTCATATTCGCCCCCTGTACACTGTACATTGAGAATGCTTGCTCTGCGTCTGCGCACTCACTTTCACTTTCTATCACTTGATTAGAGCGGTAGCTAGAGCGTCTGGAGGTACTCGGTTTTCTGTCCGTCCTCTTTTCTGCAGCCCGTGGCTTTTTTTTATTGCGGCACGCCCTCGCAATGTGGCCTTTTATCCCACATGCATAACACTTTTCGTGTTTGAATTTACAGTCAAACGCTGCGTGTTTGCCTTTGCAACGATAACAGTCTCTATTGGCTGCTGCACCATGGCTTTCTGTTCTTTGAAATTCTATGCGCTCAGCGCTGCTCTCTTTTATTGTATGGCACGCAGTTGCGCCCCTTGCCTGCAAATCCAGTGCATTTCTATGGCCTGGGCCAGTTTGAGTGCATTCTCAAACGTGAGATTAGGCTCTGATAACAATCGTATTTGTATCCTGTCATCATTAATCCCACACACCAGCCGATCGCGTAGCATTTGCGATAATGTATTCCCATAGTTACAGTCCAATGCTTGTTTTCTCAACTCAGCCACATATTCCCACACTGATTCGATAGGTTTTCTCATGCGTGAATCAAACTTGAATCTTTGTACTATTTCACTGGATTTGGGGTTTAAGTGATTTTTTAATAGCTCGACTAAATCTATGAATGACTTTTCTCCTGGTTTATCTGGGCTCAACAGGTTTCTCATTAAGCTGTACGTCTGTGCACCGACAACGCTTATGAGTATGGTTTTCTGTTTAGCGGCATCAGTTATTTCATTAGCAGCAAAGAAATGTTCCATTATTTCACAGTACTCCTCCCATTCCTGATTTTTAGGATCAAATGGTGGTGGCGAGCCTATTGTTGCCAAAGCCATATTTTCCGATTCTTTCTCCCCTCACACAGTCAATAATTTGTCCTACCCGTATCCAGGGAATCAATCCTTCAGAATCTTCCACCGTTCACTTGAGTCTCACCTCCCGCACTAAAAAAAAAAAAAATCCAACGCAGTTCTCCATAGTTATCCCCATCGCCAAATATGTAGTATCCTTAAAGGCTTCTTAGAATTACGACTCATGAGACTTACGTACGGTTTAGTATTTAATTGTAACTTATAATTACATTCTCTTATGCACCTGGCTTAAACTACCTGAAGCTTTCTTAATCATAGTTAAATAGGCAGACATAGGAAATAGCTACGGATAGCGGGAAGCAAACCCCCGTCTTGAGTCAATACTGCCATCTATTGGTAAACATAAATATACCAGGTTACTACAGCAACTTTGCAGTATTTTTTTATTTTTTGTGTGTGTTATTTCTTACATTATTAGCCCAGAACATTTTCTGTGTTATTACATACAACCAGAAATAACTTTTGGATATCAGAGTGGCGGTAACCTTTTTATGTAACCTTTATTTAACTAGGCAAGTCAGTTAAGAACAAATTCTTATTTACAGTGACAGCCTAGGATCAGTGGGTTAACTGCCTTGTTCAGGGGCAGAACAACAGATTTTTACCTTGTCAGCTCAGGGATTTGATCTAGCAACCTTTACGGTTACTGGCCCAACGTTCTATCCACTAGGCTACCTGCCACCCCACTACCTGCCACCCCTTACCACTCAAATGAGCCCAATATATTCATTTTGACAATAGGTGTTCTGACGGTTAAAGCACCTGGGATGTTAGTCCATCTACTGAGGTCGGATTGAGTTGATTTGGGCATTCTGTAAAAGTTTCTGCCAATGGTTTTATCTAAGGAAGGAAGTATATATACTCCCAAATATTCTAAAGGGGAAACGATTGGGATTCCATAAAAGTAGAGATGGAGCCCTCTGTTGGGGTCTTGAGAGGCAGTAGGCTGATTTGGTTAGATTCATTTTATAATTTGAGATTAAGCTGAATTTCTCTATGATCTTCAATGCGTTTGGAAGCGATTGAGATACATTGTCTAGCAAAACACTGTCCACGTATAATGAGATGGAGTGATCACTAGATTTTAGGCAAATTGGTGTTATTTCCTTTGACTGACAAATTGTCTGGGCCATAGGTTCCATGAATAATAAAAATAGCATAGGAGAAATCGATGATATCATATTTAAGTCATTTCTTGCAGAATTGTGATTGTGGTTCTATGGTATTGATCTGTCAGCAGTATTCTATCAGAGTATCTTTATCTCTATGGTATTGATCTGTCAGCAGTATTCTATCAGAGTATCTTTATCTCTATGGTATTGATCTGTCAGCAGTATTCTATCAGAGTATCTTTATCTCTATGGTATTGATCTGTCAGCAGTATTCTATCAGAGTATCTTTATCTCTATCAGAGTATCTTTATCTCTATGGTATTGATCTGTCAGCAGTATTCTATCAGAGTATCTTTATCTCTATCAGAGTATCTTTATCTCTATGGTATTGATCTGTCAGCAGTATTCTATCAGAGTATCTTTATCTCTATCAGAGTATCTTTATCTCTGGTATTGATCTGTCAGCAGTATTCTATCAGAGTATCTTTATCTCTATCAGAGTATCTTTATCTCTATGGTATTGATCTGTCAGCAGTATTTTATCAGAGACTGAGAAAGAAGGATACTGGACGTACGCACGCACATGCACACAGACTAGAGGCCACAGTGTGTGAGACTTGTTTCCATGCAGCCCTGGACCACCTCATACACTAATGGTGATTGGAGATTGAGAAAGTGACCTACAGAGATGCAGCCGTGATGACCCCAATAATTACTCACAGTGAACTAGATCACGCAAGAGGAGCGAGGTCACATCCTGTCACACTGACCTTTGACCTTGACAGCAGTACAGATGTGTGTGTTCTGTATCTATAGTAGTCATTGATTAGCTTGTGCAGGAAGTTTTATTGTGGACATGGAAAGTGGTGGCTGATTCTCTGTCACACAGACACAACACACTCACAAGACACATTTAAACACATACTCTTTATTAAATATGACAGCTTATACAAAGATATAGACTAAGATGAATAAAACAGACAATGTACATTTGGGGAAACATTTCGGCCACATTCGTTTCACTGGTTTAGTCAGTGAAATATTTACAACAAATAAGCTTGAATAAATTTAAGATTAAACAACATATCTTTAAACGTTCAAGTCATAGCAAACATAAAACAGTATTTACTTTAAAGTGCTTTACGGGTTTCTAATACACTTGACCTAGTAGCTCACTAGACACATCTAACATAGGAAATAAGAGCTACATATCAGACTTCATGGGACGACATGAGATTAGGAAGGTTCATAGGGCGATATGGGACTGTGAAGCTTCTTAAGGCTGTTTCGGACTATGGGGGGCTGTGACTGATTAGAGCCTGTAGAAAAGGACATATATTCTAAACTTGAGAGTGAGAGAGTGAGAGAGTGAGAGAGAGAGAGATAATTGAAATTGAGAGTTTAGAGACACACAAGAATATAGGGATGATCATGGAGGGGATTGTAGATCAGCTCAGCTCATTGGGGACAGAAATAATGACTCTCTAACTCAGAACAACAAGGTATTACAGACCTCCTTCCACCCTACCCACAGTCAGCACTTAAAACTCTAAGTTTCTTCCACCACCTTGCATCTGACCCACATTCTGCCGTTAGCTGTGTCTGTGTATAGGTTGTTGTCTTGTTCATAAATGTATTCAGATGTGGCTCTGCCTGTGTGTTGCTTGTTGATTACGTTATTCAGCTGTAGCTGTGCCTGTTTGTTGGTTGCCGATAAAGTTATTCAGCCGTAGCTGTGCGGGCTACGGGGGTTGATGGGGGAGGAGTCTTGTCTCCCACTCTGTCCAATCAGCTGGTAGAGTCGGTGACTGAGGTTCTGAACTTGACAGGTTCCCAGGACACACCCCACCCTCATCAGCTGACCCTGGCCACGCCCACCGCTACCATTGGCATGACGGCGACCCCGTGACGTCCCCTCTCTAGAGAGGTGGTAGTTCTGGCCAGGCAGTGGACTGGATGGCTTTGCCAGTGGGCCTTCATGGTCAGGCATTAGGTTAGACTGCCTCGGGGGTCCTTTAGGGAGCAGGGCCCTCCAGACGGCCCATCTGTTTCTAAGGGCAACACTGTCGTCCAGGGCAACAGTCGGGGTGACAACCGTCGCCATAGTGAGAGACGAAGACAACCAAGGTGTCCAGGAGGTTCTGGATAATATAAACCTAAGAGAGAAAGAGAGAGACAGTCGCATACATGCCGCAAAAACACGCATGCACACACACACACAAACACACACACACACCCCAGTCAGGTACAGCAGTCAGGTACAGCAATTACTACTTGGATTTCTGAGTGTAATTTGAGCATTGAGACGAGGAGGAATGTTTCACAGACACACTCGGAACAGGTAACCTGAGGAGAACTGAGAGAGGCAGAGAGCGAGAGACCTCGCTCCAGAAATATGCTGTGCAAGAACCTCATATTCCAGACACAAATGAACTTGGCTTTTTTAATATACTGTATAGGAGAAAATGTCCAGTTATACAACTCATACAGTAATGACAGTCATGTTTATTAATGTTTCTATATTTAAGTTAATGCCTTACGAGACATTTCTAGGGATTCATTCAATGATTGCAGTCTCATATGATTAGTAATGTATTTACAGTTAATCAACAACACCTCTTTGTTTTTTAAGTCTTAAGAAATGTCTAAACAACACACACCAGAGAAAGAGTGGGAGAGACTTCCTGAGACCTACTCAGTCAAGAGCCTCTACTCCTCTTCTCTATTTTAATGCTTCATCTTTTATACTTAGGCTTTTCACCTCCCTCCCTCCCCTCCTTTCTTGTCTCTCACTCTACTACAATGGCCTCTCCCCTCGTTTCCCCCCCACGCTTTCTCTTCATTCCCTCCCTCCTTTATCCAGCAGTCTGAGTGGCAGTAAGAGGCTGTCTGATGAGTTGGGTGACCTGCCTGAGCGATTATGCAACGCACGCACGCACGCACGCACGCACGCACGCACGCACGCACGCACGCACGCACGCACGCACGCACACACACACACACACACACACACACACACACACACACACACACACACACACACACACACACACACACACACACACACACACACACACACACACACACACACACACACACACACACACACACACACACACACAGCCACCTACCCACCAAAGACAGGCTGTACTCAGTGTACGAATTACCCTGAATGAGCCATGAGCTCCCATAAAGGCAACAAAAGTTAAACTTTGGGTCGGGGTCTCTAAATAATGCTAATTTAACCATTTGATTTAAATGCAATTTTGTACTGCTTCAGTGGTAAATATGAAAATAAAAATGTATTCTAAATTGAACGAACACGCCCACCTCTCTGTCATGGTTTAAACTGTATTTCGGCCACTTTTCATGTTTCCCAACTTTTCTTTTTACAAAAAAGACGCATCAATTAATTCAGGTTACAATCGTTGAATGTCATTACACTTTATGGTGTTGTGTAACAGCTGTGTCTTTCCATTCATCAAACGGCGAGTGCACAGTGGACTGTTTGGATGCTGGAATTATTTTGCAGTGGACGAATGTGCGCAAGTAGCCTAGTTTTTGAAGGAATTTGTTTGACAATCACATGAAAACATCATGACTGGTTGCGTTCATGCCACATTAAAAGTTATTACATTTTTACAGTTAAATTGCCGTTTTTATTAGGTCCATAAAAAAATGGGTGCACCTGCAAGTGTGTCCACACATACGAGGTCCCGTGAAAAAAATTGAGGCCCCTCCAAATGTCATGATATAATTCACTTTGACTGTACTGCTAAAACAGTCCTTTTCTGTGTCTATCCATCTGTCAGCCTGTGTTTGTAAGTGCGTGCGTGGATCACACAGCGTGTTGCAACATTAGTGTTTATGTTACCTGAACCCTTTTACACACTAAATAATATTAGTCATGAATGGGCATATGGCCTGTGAGTGTTGATGACAGGAGGCACCGTGTCTGCTTCAGAGTCTCATTCATCTCTTTCATCTGACAACCTACACACACTGGCGCACGCATGCCAAACAAAAGTAAAAGCAACTCTGACTGGTAACATGAAAGTCCATGGTTTAGTTCTATGTAAAAGAGACCTAGCCTGGAATCCAAAGTGAATGTCTCCCTGTTTCACTACTATTTCACTTCACTGATTCAGTCTGGCTTTCCTCCAATAGAAGGCCATTTTGAATAATGCAGAAAGTAAATGGTCCAATCAGCATCTCCTCAGAAACTATGGTAGGTTTTAGCAAGACTTAGTTGGAGGAGGGTGATACTAATTCAGGTCTTGGATCAGGTGACTCCACTGTACGATGGGCTAGCCAACCCTACCTCGTTAGCACCCTTCCATCCCTCAATTGTCTTCCTACAGATGCCGTCATTCTAATGAGACGAGTGTGCATAAACTATATCAACTCATGGAGGGATTACGAACAGTCCATGTTCTCATTACTCTCTATGCCATTTGCATGTGTACTGTAGCTGTTTTTTTATTGCATTAGTTGACAAAATGCAGATTTCACTGTTATTGTTTAGTTTTACTGTCACACTCTAGAAAAACAAGCTTTAGGTATGAGCTCAAACCATTTTCAACATCTGCCCAAACTATAGTGTATGTGAGGTAATGTAGGCTGGTATGCAGGCCTATCTTTAATATCCAGTAATCCAGTGTGTTATTCAGTCCTCTCTGAAGGGACATCAGGACCCCGTGTAAAATGGCTGCCATATTAAACCACACAGGTCAACGGTCACAGAGACACACACATTCTCTCTGTTTCCAGACCCTCTGGACATCAGTGAAATGTTAAACGTTAGCTGTACATTAGTAGGACAAACACGTACACCCTACACCTGACTTCCTGGCAGTTATAGTGTTTTCTTATGCTCTATGCACCATTAAGACACACACCTCTCTACCGGTTTGGAGAGCCAGGACCACCTGGGGATCGTGTCAGAACAAGGTCGTCTCCTGAAGAAAAAGGCGCTTGGCACCAAAATGTAGGCCACTGATCAACCACCACCCGCTACTTGTGTGTGTGTGTGTGTGTGTGTGTGTGTGTGTGTGTGTGTGTGTGTGTGTGTGTGTGTGTGTGTGTGTGTGTGTGTGTGTGTGTGTGTGTGTGTGTGTGTGTGTGTGTGTGTGTGTGTGTGTGTGTGTGTGTGTGTGTGTGTGTGTGTGACATATGATTCCCTCAGATTACACAGACTCACAAAGAATTTGAAAACAAATAACATTTTGATAAACTCCCATATCTATTAGGTGAAAGAGAGAACGAGAGAGAGGTGGTGACGGCCCCCTCTATGTGACTAATAACGATTGACTGGTGTAGAAATAAAGATAAAGTTTGGGTGGAGAGAATGAGAAATGGCTACTGTTTCTGATCAAATGATAAAGTCTGCAGAGATCTGATGAAATACTGATTCTAGCATCAGACTACTGTACCTGATCACTACCTCTGAATTTGGAGGGGCTGTGTGTATGCGTGTGCGTGTGCGTACGTCCATTTGTGTGAATAAAGAGCTACTCTTGCATTCCTCCCAGGTTAGAGCCCAGCATGAGCCCTGAACCAAAGAGAAGCACACACCAACCATCTTTCACACACTAACCCCCTCACAACCACTTCAGATGAGAGAAACACTACTTCCCTACTTCTCCTTTCTCTCCTCCGCCTGTCCTTTTCAACTCTTTACATGTCTCATTTATTTTACATTTTAGTCATTTAGCAGACACTTATCTAGAGTGATTGGTTCCCCGTGGGAATCAAACCCACAACGCTGGCATTGAAAGCGTAATGCTCTACCAACTGAGCCACACAGGACCTGTATCACTGTAAGACACCCACCACATGCACACGCAGATACACATGTGACAGGTTATTATAAAAATGTGTAATGTTAGGTGGAGGACTGGAGTTGAGAAACACTGTGGTAAGATACCATAACTAGCACCTGCTCCATTAGTTAGCATTCAAAACACAGCTTCCAGAGAGATACTGGTCACTACAGTAGGTCTCTGATAAAGCTATTTACTTCCTACTGTAAACACACACACACAAACACAACTGTACACACAACACTGAGCAACACACTGCCCCTCAACCTTCCCTCACAAACTGAGGTGTTAATATTGTGTATCAGTGTTCCCAATCCTTATTAATCACAACGGAAACAAACACACACGCACACACCCGCACAGCCCTCCACCTCCCTCTCATTCATTATACAGGGTCATTCTTCCGGGGGCTTTTAGAGGAATTACCTCATTCTGTTGTTGTAACCTTTTCACACATAACTTACTGCCACTGCAATGGCCAGACAGAGAGCGAGGTTAGGGGCAGGGTGTGTGTGTAAAATAAAGAAGATGGGGGGGTGTATAATTTATGTTCCATCTCTCCCTTCCACCTAATACACTGAAGCAGACACACACATCGCAAAGACAGATATGATGAACCAAACAGTGAACATAGAGATTGGCCCACAGCTCTGTCTGGATCAATATCATTAGTTCATAATGTCTCTTCTTAAATATGTTGCATTATGGACTGCTTGATCTCCATCCTTCAAAATAATAATAATGCAATGACACCTTATTTTGCCTTGCACCCTCACCTCCTAAAACCTAGGACTAGCATACTGTAATTTGATTGATTTACTACAGTAGTCTAGAGGTTTGTAGCAAAACGATGTTATATCAGTCACAGTGATAGTGTGAAGTGGCCGTACCTGTGAGGCTGTGTCCGGGCTGGCCGCGGCAGGGCCAGGGTGTGTGTCTCCACGGTTAGCAGGCTAAGGCAGCAGAGCCATGCCGGGAACAGTGAGGGCATAGCGGCAAGCGGGAGTCACAACCGTCGGGTACAGGTTACAACAGGACAGAAAAGCTCAACTGAAGAAAAACTCCACTGTTCTCAGGCAAAGGCAGAATCTCCCCTCACTGAGGAATGGTTTAGTCAGCGCACCTGTTGAAGTCTAAAAGAAACAAACGTGGAATTCCTTAAATTAAATAACTATCAGTATATCATAACTAAGGTATTTAGTTGTAAGCTAATTGCGTGACAAAATAGCAGCAATTTTGCGAAATTCAATGTCAAAACGATGCATCAAGATTTCATGACAAAAACATTTAAATAAACTTTTCAACTGTTTAAATTATTCAGAATAACGCTTTCCTGATTGAAAATCACCTAAACAAGATTATATTAACAGTCCTAGTAGGCTACTAACCTAGTTTGGTGTTAATAATTATCAGTGTAGTCTCGGTTGCGTCTTGCGGGTTCAGACAGAACTCTGGAGATGATAGTGCGCTGGCATGGCGCGCCTTTATAATTCGGGAGCAGGGCCTGATTAATGCAGGGGCTTAAAGGGCTGAAGCCCCGGGACCCCAGCCCGTAGGGGGCCCTTGAGGCAGATAATTTTTTTTAAATATTTTTTTTACTGCAACCGCCAACCGCAGGAGCCCGCTTTCAATGAGTTTAGATAGCCTGCTGCTGCTAATCACCAGCTGTGGGAGGAGAGGAAGTGGGGGGACCCTGCTTTGGTTGGGCACAATAAAAGGCCACTCTTAAATGTGTATTTTTATCACACAACAAAATGTCACAGATGTCTCAAGTTTTGAGGGAGCGTGCAATTGGCATTCTGACTGCAGGAATGTCCACCAGAGCTGTTAACAGAGAATTTCATCTTGATTTATCTATGATTAGCCACCTCCAACGGGATTTTAGAGAAACCGTCTCAGGGAAGCTCATCTGCGTGCTCGTTGTCCTCACCAGGGTCTTGACCTAACTGAAGATCTGCGTTATAACCAACTTCAGTAGGCAAATGCGCACCTTCAATGGCCTCTGGCACGCTGGAGAAGTGTGCTCTTCATGGATGAATCCCAGTTTCAACTGTACATGTCAGATGGTAGACAGCGTGTGTGGCGTGTGTGGGAGAGCGGTTTGCTGATGTCGACTTTGTAAACAGAGTGCCCCGCGGTGGTGGTGGGGTTATGGTATGGGCATGCATAAGCTACAGAAAACGAACTCAATTGCGTTTTATCATTGGCAATTTGAATGCACAGAGATACTGTGACAAAATCCTGAGGCCCATTGTCGTGCCATTCATCCGCCGCCATCACCTCATGTTTCAGCACGATAATGCACAGCCCCATGTCGCAAGGATCTGTACAAAATTCCTGGAAGCTGAAAATGTCTCAGTTCTTCCATGGCCTGCATACTCACCACCCATGTATGGAACGCTCTGGATCGACGTGTGTGACAGCGTGTTCCAGTTCCCGTCAATATCCAGCAACTTCGCACAACCATTTAAGAGGAGTAGGACAACATTCCACAGGCCACAATCAACAGCCCGATCAACTCTATGCGAAGGAGATGTGTCGCACTGCATGATGGCAGACAGTAACACCAGATACTCACTGGTTTTCTGATCCACACTCCTACTTTTTTTTAAAGGTATCTGTGACCAACAAATGCATATCTGTATTCCCAGCCATATGAAATCCATAGATTAGGGCGTAATGAATTAATTTCAACTGACTGATTTCCTTATGTGAACTGTAACTCAGTAAAATATTTGAAATTGTTGCATGGTGGGTTAATAATTTTGTTCAGTGTGCATTACTAGGCTGTTAAGACCTGCTGTGTAAAGTGCTCTATTCAATCCGTATCGCGGAAGTTCAGCGTTACATCGTGATTGAAATTTAGGGCTAGATTCTATTAGAACCATCCTAGCCGATACCCGCGTAGGTGTTTTTCTTGTGTGTCGGAGGTGGAACTGCGGTAGAGCTGTCAAATCCACAAGCGGCTCCCAGCATTATACCTAAAGCCAGTGGTGAAAAAGTACCTAATTGTCATACTTCAGTAAAAGTAAAGATACCTTAATAGAAAATGACTCGAGTAAAAGTCGCCCGGTAAAATATTACTTGAGTAAAAGTCTAAGAGTATTAGGTTTTAACTTTACTTAAGTGTCAAAAGGAAATGTAATTGCTAAAATATACTTAAATTTAAGCAAACCAGACAAAACCATTACATTTTTAATATATTCTTTTTATGGATAGCCAAGGGCACACTCCAACACTCAGTTAAAAACCTCTTAAGGATCTCTACAGATTGGTCTCCCACCCGCGGGACGGTTGAGCTAATGTGCGCTAATGCAATTAGCATGAGGTTGTAAGTAACAAGAACATTTCCCAGGACATAGACATATCTTATATTGGCAGAAAGCTTAAATTCTTGTTAATCTAACTGCACTGTCCAATTTACAGTAGCTATTACAGTGAAAGAATGCCATGCTATTGTTTGAGGAGAGTGCACAGTTATGAACTTGAAAAGTTATTAATAAACCAATTAGGCACATGTGGGCAGTCTTGATACAACATTTTGATCAGATATGCAATTGGATCATTCTAAAACTTTGCACATAGAGTGCTGCCATTTAGTGGCGAAAATCTAAATTGCGCCTGGGCTGGAATAATACATTATGGCCTTTCTCTTGCATTTCAAAGATGATGGTACAACATTTTTTGTTTTAAACAGTTGTTTTTTTCTTTGTATTATCTTTTACCAGATCTAATGTGTTATATTCTCCTACATTCATTTCCCATTTCCACAAACTGCAAAGTGTTTCCTTTCAAATGGTATCACGAATTTGCATATCCTTGCTTCAGGTCCTGAGATACAGGCAGTTCGATGTTGGTATGTGAGTTTAGGCAAAAATTGAAAAAAAGGGGTGGATCCTTTTAAATAAAGATAAATTAAGGTTAAATAAAAATAAAACTCAGACATCGTTTACAAATGAAGCATGTGTGTTTAGTGAGTCTGCCAGATCAGAGGGAGTAGGGATGACCAGGGATGTTTTCTTGATATGTACGTGAATGGGACCATTTTCCTGTCCTGCTAAGCATTCAAAATGTAATGACTACATTTGGGTGTCAGGGAATTTGAATGAAATAAAAAGTACATTATTTTATTTAGGAATGTAGTGAAGTAAAAGTGATCACATGATCTCAGAATATATACACCTGTTCTGAAAGGCCCCAGAGTCAGCAACACCACTAAGCAAGGGGCACCATGAAGACCAAGGAGCTCTCCAAACAGGTCAGGGACAAAGTTGTGGAGAAGCACATATCTGGGTTGGGTTATAAAAAAATATCAGAAACTTTAAACATCCCATGGAGCAACATTAAATCCATTATTAAAAAATGGAAAGAATATGGCACCACAACAAACCTGCCAAGAGAGGGCTGCCCACCAAAACTCACGGACCAGGCAAGGAGGGCATTAATCAGACAGGCAACAAAGAGACCAAAGATAACCCTGAAGGAGCTTGGAGTATCTGTCCATAGGACCACTTTAATCCGTACACTCCACAGAGTTGGGCTTTACGGAAGAGTGGCCAGAACAAGCCATTGCTTAATGAAAAAAATAAGCAAACACGTTAGGTGTTCGCCAAAAGGCATGTGGGAGACTCCCCAAACATATGGAAGAAGGTCCTCTGGTCAGATGAGACTAAAATTGAGCTTCTTGGCCATTAAGGAAAACGCTATGTCTGGCGCAAACCCAACACCTCTCATCACCTGAGAACACCATCCCCACAGTGAAGCATGGTGGTGGCAGCATCATGCTCTGTGATGTTTTTCGTTGGGCATTGGACTGGGAAACTGGTCAGAATTGAAGGAATGATGGATGGCGCTAAATACAGGGAAATTCTTGAGGGAAACCTGTTTCAGTCTTCCAGAGATTTGAGACTGGGACAGAGGTTCACCTTCCAGCAGGACAATGACCCTAAGCATTCTGCTGAAGCAACACTCAAGTGGTGTAAGGGGAAACATTTAAATGTCTTGGAATGGCCTTGTCAAAGCCCAGACCTCAATCCAATTGAGAATCTGTGGTATGACTTAAAGATTGCTGTACACCAGCAGAACCCATCCAACTTGTAGGAGCTGGAGCAGTTATGCCTTGAAGAATGGAAAAAAATTCCAGTGGCTAGATGTGCCAAGCTTATAGAGACATACCCCGAGAGACTTGCAGCTTGGGGGAGGGGGGTGGGGGGTGAATAGTTATGCTCGCTCAAGTTTTCAGGGTTTTTTGTCTTATTTCTTGTTTGTTTCAGAAGAAAAACTATTTTGCATCTTCAAAGTGGTAGGCATGTTGTGTAAATCAAATGATACAAATCTCCCCAAAACTATTTTAATTCCAGGTTGTAAGGCAACAAAATAGGAAAAATGCCAAGGGGGTGAATACTTTCACAAGCCACTGTGGTAAAGTACAGATACCCCCCCCCCCAAAAAAATGACTTAAGTGGTACTTAAAAGTATTTTTACTTAAGTACTTTACACCACTGCTTAAAGCCAACATTGCCATTAGCTGCACGGAGTTGCATTAAGAGAAATTACATGCAGCCTTGTTCACAAGTTCGAACACTGGGATGTGAGATGTAATCTACACCTCGATTAGGCTGATAGAAATCCTCATTATTTCATTTAATGATTATACATTTTCAATTATTTCTATATAGCCTACACTTTCTCGTTCTGAACTTGACGTAGTTCAGAACGACTGGGATGGGTGTGACTATATGACAATGAGCACATGGTCAGCTTCTCCCATTTTTGACAGCTCCAACGTATTTTCACCTCCAACATCGCCAAAACATCAGGGTGTTAGTTATCACCAGGCTAGACCTTAAAGGAGCAATGGAGTTAAAACGTGATTTTCCAGATTTTTTTATAGGCTATTTCCAGTTGTGTAAATTACTTAAGTAAAAATACTTTAAAGTACTACTTAAGTAGTTTTGGGGGGTATATGTACTTCACTATTTATATTTTTGACAACTTTTACTTTTACTTCACTACATTCCTAAAGAAAATAATGTACTTTTTACTCCATACATTTTCCCTGACACCCAAAAGTACTCGTTACATTTTGAATACTTAGCAGGACAGAAAATGGTCCAATTTGCACAATTATCAAGACAAAATCCCCGGTCATCCCTATTGCCTCTGATCTGGCGGACTCACTAAACATAAGTGCTTTGTTTTTAAATTATGTCTGAGTGTCGGCGTGGGAAAATTGTGCCATCTGGTTTGCTTAATATAAGGATCTTTTTATTATTCGTACTTTTACTTTTGATACTTCAGTATATTTTAGCAACTACATTTACTTTTGATACTTAAATATATTTAAAACCAAATACTTTTAGACTTTTACTCAAGTAGTACTTTACTGGGTGACTTTCACTTTTACTTGAGTCATTTTTTCTTTACTTTTACTCAAGTATGACAATTTAGTACTTTTTCCACCACTGGCTATTTCCACACTATGAGGTCGAATTAGAGCTTTGAAATCGTGAAAAATATGATAACGCCCTTTTTGTGTAAGAGCTGTTCTAAAAAAAAATTGGCACACGTCATGATGTCACAATGTGATCTGATTATACTAGACCAATGTCTGTTCATCTGGGTAAGGGGGTGGGCTCTAGACCATCTTATCAGCCAATCAGGACTGTGTATGAAAATATTTTCAAACGTGTTTCCTAATGCCCACACATTCAGTTCTGAGCATTTGAAGTACCAAAGGAGGCTCAGGGAAATAAATGGTAAAAAATATATTTTTGAGTAAAAAAAAAAGATTAAATAAACACACACAGTGATTTATTAGACATAGAGTGATGATTAAACAAATTATTACAAAGACTGCATGGGGGCTTTAAAGGAAAAGTTCCTGTGTTAGTGGAAACTGTATTCACGTTAAACTCTGAAAAAGTCGGCTGAGTCAATAGGAAATTGCCTATACATTTCTATCGCGCAATCTGTAACGCTTCAGCAATACAGATAGAATAGAGCCCTAGACTGTTTTTTTTTCAGACTTCTAGCTGTGTGGGAACTGGAAAGCATCTCGAAATGTCTTTATAAGCCCCTATGCATTCTGTATTATCTCATACCCACTGTATAAAGACCGTTGTAAAGGAACTATGAGCTGCTATAAATGGTTAGAGATCCAGAGTGTACAGCATCATTTTTTAAGTGTTGGAAATGTCTAATGTGTTAATTGTCTATGATGATATAGAGATTGATATTAGAGAGATTAGAGATATACTGGATGTGAGATGGGTCACCCCACAGACAGTAAAAAGTATTGTTTTACAGGCCTGTCTCAGTGGTCACTCTGGGCTGTCTCTATTGGTCAGCGGGACTCTCAGCGTATTCTGTTCCGCCAATCACCTCTCTGGCCTTTTTAAACCAGAACCCGGCCTGGTGACATTCAGTAAAACAAGCTGCAAAATGTGACATTTATTAAAAAACGTTTATTGTGAGGTACAGAAATAAAGGAGTGTGGCTCCTAGTCCAGTGTCACCATGCCCATTTAAAGCTTTAGTAACAAAACCTCTGTGATGGAGTTGATTTAGTGAACTACACTTACATGATGAGTAACCTTGCCTGAAACCCAAGTTCAAACCCAGGCAGTCACACCCGTTAGTGTTAGAGCCTACAGTGATATATGACTTCAGTATGATATCACATAATGATAAGATACCCCATTCACTCACTCTGACTAAAGACTGTTAAACTGGGTTAAATCAAGGTGTATCTATTAATCTTGAGCCCTGTTTCCATTGGTACTTTGAAGTCAACCCAGGTTCGAATTTGGAAATTTGGAAATACATTCGAACCACCTTGAATTTAACCCTAATTTGGCTAAAATTTTAAGTGTCAGTGGAAACAGGGATTTGTTGCACCAAACTTTAAACCTAGTTTTAAATGAATCCTAGTTAAAGTAAATCCTTTCTCTAATCTAAATTTAGTTTTCACTTTAAACCTAGATTCATTTTAAGTCCGTTGCTCAATTTTTAAATATTTTTTATACAGTACTAGTCAAAAGTTTGGACACACCTACTCATTCAAGGGTTTTTCTTCATTGTTACTATTTTCTACAAGGTAGAATAATAGTGAAGACATCAAAACTATGAAATAACACATATGGAATAAAGTATTAACCAAAAAAGTGTTCAACAAATCAAAATATATTTTATATTTGAGATTCTTCAAAGTAGCCACCCTTTGCCTTGATGACAGCTTTGCACACTCTTGGCAAGAGGTATCATAGAGAGTTTTTGGAGTGTGGAAAAAAAGATTCCTGTGCCTACAGGAGGGGCTCCGCAACGAAGATGGGCACTATACTGACAATCATTATTGCAGTGTCAGTTTTGTATAACTTTTGCAAGAGACAAGGAGACGAGTTACCCGAGTAGGCTGAGGAGGACCTACCTGAAGAGAATGGAGAAGATGGCAACATGCTGCCAATGCAACTGGAATGCTGTAAGGAGAACCTTGATTGAGAACCATTTTGCAGCCTAAATTGTATATTTTAATAGACAAGTACAATTCCTAATTAGGCTGTCTGTATTAAAATGTATTATTACGACATTGTTATTCTCAATACCATACAGGGTGGAACTGGAAGCACCAGAACACAAGAGTGGGGACAAGACTGGAGGACACCAAATTGCTTGGAAAGCATTGTTTTAATAAATAATTGTATAACTTAAAAGATCAGCATTCTTTACACAGTGGGCATTTGTTTCTCTGAAGAAGTTTCTGTTTCTGAAATTGCACTAGCTATTTTTGTAAATTCAGGACCTAGAATGTTTCTCTCACTCCAGCTCTCTCCAAAACACCAATATGAGCTTGGTTCATGTCAGTTCGGGAGTGTTTGCTTGGCTTCTCTGGTGTTTTGCTGCTGGTGCCATGGCTGGTACAATATCCAGGCACTGCCGTTACGTCTACTGCTGCTCCCCCTCTCCAGCGCTCGACGTTGCCGGTCTACTAACCACCGGTCCTCAGAGAGTTAGGTAAAGTTCAAACATGGTCCTTTACTCAGGTATAACATGTTACAGGTCACAACATCCTATTCAGACACTGATAATGCACCTGTTTATATATCCTAGATACGTGCCCCACTAGTGCCATCTATGGGTTGGCATTATGCCCATTATCTTAACATATGGATGAGGTCCTCCACGTAAAACATTTCCAGAGGGGTATCACCTCCAACAAGCGGAGGATTCTCTACCACAAGTTAACCCAGCAAGCCAGCACCCCAGCCCTGCCAACAGTCCGCCCAGGTCAGCGATGCCCAATGTGACAGTGATGCCCAAATATGACAGGTCTCTATCCAAATTCTGTGGCTTCCTACTCCAGTGCTCCTTCTATTTCACTCATCAGATGGGAGCACCTACCACCGAGAGGTCCAAGGTTGCCACGGTTATTTCCCTTCTGACCGGACGGGCGTTGGAGTGGACTACGGCCGTGTGGGAGAGAGGAGAGGAGGAGCTGGGTTCCTATGAAGGGTTCATGGCTCTGTTCAGGGGGGTCTTCGACCATCCACCGGAGGGCAGAGGGGGGGGGGGGGGGGGGGGGTTGAGCGCCTACTTCAACTACGGCAAGAGGGTCAGACCAAGGCGGAGTATGCGCTCACCTTTTGGACAGTGGCAGCATCCAGCAGATGGAATGTGCCGCACTCTGCGCCCTATTCAGAAGAGGATTAAGCTAAGAGGTCCAGACGGAGGTGGCGTGCCAAGAAGACAATCCTTCTTCGTGGGCGTAGGCACCGCAATCGCCTCTCTCCCTCCTTCGTTGACCGTTCTGAGTCAAAGCCTGAACCCATGGACGTGGGGGCCAAATGCACCCCCCCCCGCTGCTGAGCGACGCCGTCGGAGACAGTTAGGGCTCTGTCCCTATTGTGGCTAGGAAGGGTGTCCGGTACATCCCAACCCGGAATCCACGAGGGACAGCTCTAGTGGATTTCGGTGCCGCAGGGAATTTTATTGATCAGGCCCTTGCCTCCTCCCTGCACATCACTTCATACCCGTTCTCCTCTCCGTTTCCGTTCCAAGTGTTGGCTATGCGACCATTGGGATCCGGCACTATTACGCACGTCACAGGTCCACTCACCCTCACTGTGGGAGCCAAGCACCAGGAAAGTCTTTCCTTCCTCATCACCTCTGCATCGGTGCACAAAGTCATCCTTGGCCTCACATGGCTCCAACTCCATAATTCCACCATCTCCTGTTCAGAGAGGAGGATTACCACCTGGGGACCAGAATGTTGGAGGACCTGCTTTCCCGCACCCTGTGGTTCCATATCGGTGGAGGGCCCTGTGAGTGTCCACCAGCCCATCAATCGGTCCTCCTGTATTGTTGGCCCTGTGTTTTGGGATGTAGATGTGGACATCCAGCAGGCTCTGGAGAGCAAACCCACTCCTGCCACCTGCCCTCTGGACCGCATCTACATCCCCACGGACTTAGATATCACATAAATGATGTAATATGCCAGGGATATGTATACTGAAGCTAAGAAAGTAATACTAAGTGTATGTTGTGTAGTAAGTTAGTAGCTCATGTGCCTCACACTTAGTACTTGGTCCCTTTCCCCCTCAACTTTGCCTACTGTTCTGACTAGGTGGTGCACATGTAGCCTATAGCCTGTTTTAGAGAAATGTCATCATCTGCTTATATTCCCCCTTTATTTATTATATGTTTTTGACTTGGTGTACAGGGAGAATACTGTAAGAATGGCCCATGTTCTGAATTATGTCGCTGTACATTTCAAAGTACTAAACAAATAGTTATTTTGACTACGTCCTACTTAGCTCGCTCATTATTGTAACGTCTTAATCGAAATTATGGATTGCTTCTTATACGCTGATCGTTCCCTTATGCCATAGTTTGTACATCTCATTTATCATTGTAACGACGGGTGAGTGAAATGAGTGAGGAGTCAAATGCAGAGAGCGAAATGAACGGGAAAACGCTTTAATGTCCTTCAAAAACGTAACAGGTCCAAACATGGGTGAATGCCCAAAACACTGGCGCTAAACAAACCCCAAACCTTGTTACAAACACTGGACAGCGAAAAACCCAAAACAAGACACGATACATTACCAAACGTAACAACCAATAAACACTAGCGGGCAAAACGAACCTAAATAGCACCCATCCCAAAACCCCAACAAGGAACAGGTGAAAACAATTAGACAGACATAAACGAAAAGGAAAAAGGGATCTGTGGCAGCTAGTAGACCGAAGACGACGACCGCCGAGCGCCACCCGAACAGGAAGGGGAGCCACCTTCGGTGGTATTCGTGACTTCTGTCTGTCTGTCTGTCTGTCTGTCTGTCTGTCTGTCTGTCTGTCTGTCTGTCTGTCTGTCTGTCTGTCTGTCTGTCTGTCTGTCTGTCTGTCTGTCTGTCTGTCTGTCTGTCTGTCTGTGGTGACTTGAAGAAGAGTAAAGTTAAGGCCTCATCATCTTGATGAATTTATCTGAACTATCATCTGTCTGAATTTCTGTCTGTGTCCATTTTGAAAATGCTGAACGAATAGGCCTACCTCGTCGCAGGTTGTTTGCTTGCACTTGCTTATACTTAGAGCTAAATGTTAAAACCTGTTTGGGATAGGGGGCAGCATTTTCACGTTCGGATGAAAAGCGTGCCCAGAGTAAACTTCCTGCTACTCAGGCCGAGAAGCTAATATATGCATATTATTAGTAGATTTGGATAGAAAACACTCTGAAGTTTCTAAAACTGTTTGAATGATGTCTGTGAGTATAACAGAACTCATATGGCAGGCGAAAACCTGACAAAAATCCAACCAGGAAGTGGGAAATCTGAGGTTTGTAGTTTTTCAACTCATTGCCTTTCTAATATACAGTGTCTATGGGGTCATATTGCACTTTCTAAGGCTTCCACTAGATGTCAACAGTCTTTAGAATCTTGTTTGAGGCGTCTACTGTGAAGGAGGAGAGAATGAGAGCTGTTTCAACCAGATGTCTGGCAGAATGCCATGAGCTGGTCACGCGCGTGGCCGTTAGAGCGACCTGCGTTCCATTGCATTTCTAAAGACAAAGGAAATCTCCGGTTTAAACATTATTGAAGATTTATGTTAAAAACATCCTAAAGATTGATTCTATACATCGTTTGACATATTTCTACGAACTGTTAAATAACTTTTTGGACTTTTTGTCTGAACTTTCGCCTGGACTTGCCCGCGCCTCGTGAGTTTGGATTGTGAACTAAACGCGCTAACAAAAAGGAGGTATTTGGACATAAATTATGGACTTTATCGAACAAAACAAACATTTATTGTGGAACTGGGATTCCTGGGAGTACATTCTGATGAAGATCATCAAAGGTAAGTGAATATTTATAATGCTATTTCTGACTTCTGTTGACTCCACAACATGGCGGGTACCTGTATGGCTTGTTTTTGTGTCTGAGCGCCGTACTCAGATTATTGCATGGTGTGCTTTGTTCGTAAAGCTTTTTTGAAATCTTACACAGCGGTTGCATTAAGGAGAAGTATATCTTTAATTCTGTGCATAACACTTGTATCTTTTATCAAAGTTTATGATGAGTATTTCTGTAAATTGATGTGGCTCTCAGAAAATTCGCCGGATGTTTTCGAGGCACAACATTCCTGTTGTGCCTCGAAAACGCGCCAATAGCGCGCCAATGTAAACTGAGATTTTTGGATATAAATATGAACTTTATCGAACAAAACATAAATGTATTGTGTAACATGAAGTCCTATGAGTGCCATCTGATGAAGATCATCTAAGGTTAGTGATTCATTTGATCTCTATTTCTGCTTTTTGTGACTCCTCTCTTTGGCTGGAAAATGGCTGTATGTTTTTTGTGACTAGGCTCTGACCTAACATAATCATATGGTGTGCTTTTGCTGTAAAGCCTTTTTAAAATCGGACACGATGGGTAGATTAACAAGAAGTTAAGCTTTAATTTGATGTATTGCACTTGTGAATGTATGAAAGTTAAATATTTAAAAATATATATTTTTGAATTTTGTGCCCTGCCTTTTCAGCGGATGTTTGGAACCCCTAGCCGTAAGAAGTTTTTAATGATATAAGAAAAAACATTATGAATTTACTGAATATAAATGTAATGTAATAATGTTTGTGTTATGTTCAAAACTCATTTTGGTATTCGTCATTATTATTTAAACCATGTTGGTGCAATCCACCCTATAAACTGTGTGGAGCTGTTAGTTGACAGTGTCGGCCAGTGCCAGGGCATTCCCAATCCAGTCAGAGCAAAAGTGGGAACATATGGGACAACAGTTCTGGGAAAATCCTGATGGTGATTCAGAAGAGCTGAGCAGACCACAGAGACAGTGGCGGTAAACCATAGCCAAACCACAACAATAGTTGACATGTAAACTACAGTATGTTAACGGCCTTACCATCATCAACTGGGTCTGATTTCCCACACAGTGATTTATCACAGTGCTTCACAACATTTAGGAACAGCCTAAAATCCCCTGTTCATTAATCCAGATCTGCAGGTTTGCAGTACTGCTGGTTTCCAATTTTTCCCTCTATTCAGATGGATTCAGATCTGAGACAACAGGTGACTGGATTGTCTGGCCAAACAATGACATTAATCAATCAATAGACTACCAGGAATAAAAGGCAACCTCTTGGCCTGGATTGTAGCCCTGGATTTGTAGGCCAGGCTGTCTTTGGCATCATGTCAGGGTGGAGGGATGTGGACACAGCTCAGAGCCGGGTTCTCTGTAATGAGGGATGGAGAGAGAATGAAAGAGAAAGGTTGGCTGCTTTCACTTAAGAACCGAAAGAAAAACTAGACCGTTATGAAGTCAGGAGAAGTTGAGAGATGGAGAGGAGAGATATGAGAGATATGTTGGGATAAGATATGGTTGGATGGAGGAAAGATGGGGTGATACGGTGTGAAGAGATTAGAGGATCAGTGTCTGGCCCAGATTAAAAGAATACTTTGTGTGTGTGTGTGTGTGTGTGTGTGTGTGTGTGTGTGTGTGTGTGTGTGTGTGTGTGTGTGTGTGTGTGTGTGTGTGTGTGTGTGTGTGTGTGTGTGTGTGTGTGTGTGTGTGTGTGTGTGTGTGTGTGTGTGTGTGCGCGCATGTGTGACTCAGCAGTCTATAGTAATACCTTCTTAGCTCTGCTCTTAACTCAGTGAGCCCCATCACCGTCCAATATGTGCATTAGCACACCTTCAGTCTGCTTTTAGCACAGACCACTGTGTGTGGGTCTGTGTGTGCGTGCAAGTAAGTGTCTGAGTCTGTGTATCTTTCCCATCTCTCTGATCTCCTAAATTTCAGTACACCATGGAGGAGTTGCATTTCAGTAATGAAGTCAGATAGAATGTATCTTAATTTACCACCTCAGGCTGAGCTCAGACTCAATGAGTGTTCTGTCTGGCTGAGGTCTCCATCCATCCGTCTGTCTGTCTGGCTCAGATTTACACACCCTTCTGGACCGACCAAAGAACAACAGTAAAACTTTTATCAGACGTTTATAACAAGGCTGTGACTGGCTAAGGCTGTAGCAGTTCACTTTTATAAGATCAACAGTGGCAGTTCCACTGAAAGAACAGAACTAACATATCCATTAAAGCCTTTATACATTTACACTCACTCACTCGGGGCGTAGATCTGCAATGGTGTATACGTTTGACACTGGATTAGTGTGATAGTTACAATAGTATTGTTGCCTTTGTACTACAGTAGGAAACTGCCACCACCTTGTGGGTGGGTTTGGAATGGCATGCACACAATGCAGTACATGATTTTTAAATGTAACTTTTATTTAACTAGGCAAGTCAGTTAAGAACAAATTCTTATTTACAATGACGCCTACCTGGGAGCAGTGGGTTAACTGTCTTGTTCAGAGGCAGAACAACATATTTTTACCATGTCAGCTCAGTGATTCGATCCAGCAACCTTTCGGTTACTGGCCCAACGCTTTATTTTTTATGTATTTTTTTATTTAACTGCATTGTTGGTTAAGGGCTTGTAAGTAAGCATTTCACTGTAAGGTCTACTACACCTGTTGTACTAGGCGCATGTGACAAGTAACATTTGATTAGATTTATTCAAAATAAGATGCTTTGAATTTCCCATGAGGTCTATATTAAAGGGCACTTCATTTAATACATCAGGCTTTTAAAATTCAATATTGGTGCACAATTTCTACTTAAAATGTCTAAGGGATGCAAAAGGCACTCTACTCATGGAACGACCTAAAGTCTTTATGGAGAACATAGATAACCTACAGCAGGCCTGGGCAATTCCAGTCCTCGGGGCCTGATTGGTGTCACACTTTTCCCCCATCTCTAGCAAACACAGCTGATTTAAACTAATTGCATTTCTATCTGAAGATTATGATTAGTTGATTATTGGAGTCAGGTGTGTGTCACGTTCCTGACCTTATTTTTCCTTTGTTTTCCTTTGTTTAGTTGGTCAGGACGTGAGCTGGGTGGGTAGTCTATGTTTTGTGTTTCTATGTTGGGGTTAATGTGTTGCCTGATATGGTTCTCAATTAGAGGCAGGTGTTTGACGTTTCCTCTGATTGAGAACCATATTAAGGTAGGGTGTTCTCACTGTTTGTTTGTGGGTGGTTGTCTCCTGTGTCCGTATATGTCTACCACACGGGACTGTTTCGTTTTGTCGTTCGTGTATGTAGTCTGTTCGTGCGTTCTTCGTAGTTTGTAAGTTCTCAAGTCAGGTCTGTCTACATCGTTTATTTGTTTTGTAGTTTGTTAAAGTGTTTTCGTGTTTCGTTCTTTCATTTAAATAAATCATTATGTCAAACTATCACGCTGCGCTTTGGTCCAATCCCTACTCCTCCTCTTCAGACGAAGAGGAGGAGAACGACCGTTACAGTGTGTTAGCTGGGGCAAAAGTGTGACACCAATCAGGCCCCCGAGGACTGGAGTTGCCCAGGCCTGACCTACAGAATACATGACCTTTGGGAAATTTGACCACAGATTTTCAATAAACATACAACAACTAGAACATAATCTTAACATGGTATATAGTATACAGTGAGGGAAAAAAGTATTTGATCCCCTGCTGATTTTGTACGTTTGCCCACTGACAAAGAAATGATCAGTCTATAATTTTAATGGTAGGTTTATTTTAACAGTGAGAGACAGAATATCAACAAAAAAATCCAGAAAAACGCATGTCAAAAATGTTATGAATTGATTTGCATTTTAATGAGGGAAATAAGTATTTGACCCCTCTGTAAAACATGACTTAGTACTTGGTGGCAAAACCCTTGTTGGCAATCACAGAGGTCAGACGTTTCTTGTAGTTGGCCACCAGGTTTGCACACATCTCAGGAGGGATTTTGTCCCACTCCTCTTTGCAGATCTTCTTCAAGTCATTAAGGTTTCGAGGCTGACGTTTGGCAACTCGAACCTTCAGCTCCCTCCACAGATTTTCTATGGGATTAAGGTCTGGAGACTGGCTAGGCCACTCCAGGACCTTAATGTGCTTCTTCTTGAGCCACTCCTTTGTTGCCTTGGCTGTGTGTTTTGGGTCATTGTCATGCTGGAATACCCATCCACGACCCATTTTCAATACCCTGGCTGAGGGAAGGAGGTTTTCACCCAAGATTTGACGGTACATGGCCCCGTCCATCGTCCCTTTGATGCGGTGAAGTTGTCCTGTCCCTTTAGCAGAAAAACACCCCCAAAGCATAATGTTTCCACCTCCATGTTTGACGGTGGGGATGGTTTCTTGGGGTCATAGGCAGCATTCCTCCTCCTCCAAACACGGCAAGTTGGGTTGATGCCAAAGAACTCCATTTTGGTCTCATCTGACCACAACACCTTCACCCAGTTGTCCTCTGAATCATTCAGATGTTCATTGGCAAACTTCAGACGGGCATGTATATGTGCTTTCTTGAGCAGGGGGACCTTGCGGGCGCTGCAGGATTTCAGTCCTTCACGGCATAGTGTGTTACCAATTGTTTTCTTGATGACTATGGTCCCAGCTGCCTTGAGATCATTGACAAGATCCTCCTGTGTAGTTCTGGGCTGATTCCTCACCGTTCTCATGATCATTGCAACTCCACGAGGTGAGATCTTGCATGGAGCCCCAGGCCGAGGGAGATTGACAGTTCTTTTGTGTTTCTTCCATTTGCGAATAATCACAGAAACTGTTGTCACCTTCTCACCAAGCTGCTTGGCGATGGTCTTGTAGCCCATTCCAGCCTTGTGTAGGTCTACAATCTTGTCCCTGACATCCTTGGAGAGCTCTTTGGTCTTGGCCATGGTGGAGAGTTTGGAATCTGATTGATTGATTGCTTCTGTGGACAGGTATCTTTTATACAGGTAAGAAACTGAGATTAGGAGCACTCCCTTTAAGAGTGTGCTCCTAATCTCCGTTCGTTACCTGTATGAAAGACACCTGGGAGCCAGAAATCTTTTTGATTGAGAAGGGGTCAAATACTTATTTCCCTCATTAAAATGCAAATCAATTTATAACATTTTTGACATGCATTTTTCTGGATATTTTTGTTGTTATTCTGTCTCTCACTGTTCAAATAAACCTACCATTAAAATTATAGACTGATAATTTCTTTGTCAGTGGGCAAACGTACAAAATCAGCAGGGGATAAAATACTTTTTTCCCTCACTGTAGGTGCAGGAATCAGGAGCAGGAGAGCAAGGAAATCCCAGTGGCAAAGAATGTTTTTCAGCAGTCCCAACTCAACTACAAACATGGGACTGAAAACACGCCCAAACGAGGTTGCCACACACACAGGGAATAAAGCGCTACACACGGAGGAGAAACCTCTACTCCTAAACTCACATACCAAACGGCACAACTGCCGAGAGAAAAGAAACCCCGTGGTGCAGACACGCACCCCTACTAACGTAACCACAGAAAACAATCCCGCACAAAGACTAACAGGCAGCGGTGGTAAATATACCCACCGAAATCAACTAATAAGACACAGGTGTAAACAATACAGACAGACATAAACGAAAAGGAAAAATGGATCGGTGGCAGCTAGTAGGCCGGCGACGACGACCGCCGAGCACCGCCCGAACAGGGAGAGGAGCCACCTTCGGTGGAAGTCGTGACAGCACCATAGGGAACGTCTGTCAGAAGAACATGAATCACATGTAGACAGACCAATACCTCAAGCTGAGACCTTGAAACTGAGATATATTTCACTCTCAAAACGAGGTCTGGGCGTATTGCCAAATTGCAGATACTGATAAGTGAGGATACCAATTTGTAAGTCGCTCTGGATAAGAGCGTCTGCTAAATGACTTAAATGTAAATGTAAATGATTCGTTCAATCAGTCACTTGCATGAACAAAGAAATTGGTTATTAAAACAGCACATGAATAGAACACAGAAATTAGTTATAAGAAAAGTACATGTATAACATTTACATCACACATGCAACAGCATAAAGAGCAATACACACATGCTCTTCTAAATTATCTCACAGTTTATACAACAGAGTCACTGAGTTTGTCTCTCAACTTCAATGAAGCTGTGTGTGCGTGTGTGTTTGTACATCTGTGAAGGTGCATGCATGCATGTACACTATGTATACAAACGTATGTGGACACCCCTTTAAATTAGTGGATTCAGCTATTTCAGACACACCCATTGTTGACATCTGTAGAACTTTGAGGATCTGATGACTCGGATCCTCAAACAAAGGGGGGGGGGGGGGGGGATAGGCATTGCCATTCCCTCTTCACGACTGTCTTGGTGTGTTTGGACCACCGTGATGTGGACACCAAGGAACTTGAAGCCCTCAACCTGCTCCACTACACCCCTGTCAATGAGAATGGGGGTGTGCTCGGCCCTCCTTTTCCTGTAGTCCACAATCATCTCCTTTGTCTTCATCACGTTGAGGGAGAGGTTGTTATCCTGGCACCACACTGCCAGGTCTCTGACCTCCTCCCTATAGGCTGTCTCATCGTTGTCGGTGATCAGGCATACCACTGGTGTGTCGTCGGCAAATTTAATGATGGTATTGGAGTCGTGCTTTGCCATACAGTCATGGGTGAAGAGGGAATACAGGAGGGGACTGAGCACACACCCTTGAGGGGCCCCTGTGTTGAGAATCAGCGTGGAAAATGTGTTGTTACCTACCCTTTCCACCTGGGGGCGGCTCGTCAGGAAGTCCAGGATCCAGTTGAAGAGGGAGGTGTTTTTTCCCAGGTTCCTGAGCTTGAGTGATGAGTTTGAGGGCACTATGGTGTTGAACGCTGAGTTGTAGTCAATGAATAGCATTCTCAGGTAGGTGTTCTTTTTGCCATGGTGGGAAAGGGCGGTGTGGAGTGCAATAGAGATTGCATCATCTGTGGATCTGTTGGGGCGGTATGCAAATTGGAATGGGTCTAGGGTTTCTAGGATAATAGTGTTGATGTGAGCCATGACCAGCTTTTCAAAGCACTTCATGGCTACAGACGTGAGTGCTACGGGTCTGTAGTCATTTAGGCAGGTTACCTTGGTGTTTTTGGGAACAGGGACTATGGTGGTCTGCTTGAAACATGTTGGTATTACAGACTCAGTCAGGGACAGGTTGAAAATGTCAGTGAAGACACTTTCCAGTTGGTCAGCACATACTCAGAGCACACGTCCTGGTAAACCGTCTAGCCCTGCAGCCTTGTGAATGTTGGCCTGTTTAATGTCTTACTCACATCGGATACGGAGAGCGTGATTACACAGTCGTCCTGAACAGCTGGTGCTCTCATGCACGCTTCAGTGTTGCTTGCCTCAAAGCTCGCATTGAAGTAATTTAGCTCGTCTGGTAGGCTCGTATCACTTGGCAGCTTGCGGCTTCCCTTTGTAGTCCATAATAGTTTGCAAGCCCTGCCACATCCAACGAGCATCGGCTCCGGTGTAGTACGATTCGATTATAGTCCTGTATTGACGCTTTGCCTGTTTGATGGCTCGTCAGAGGGCATAACGGGATTTTTTGTATATTTAAAAAAAAAACGTATTTATTACAAAAAACACAAGGAAGGGATAACATTTAAGTATTAGAACATGAAGGACAAACAATACAGCATCAAGACACTATCAAACATGTATCAATCAGTCTTTCTGCAACAGAGCCATCCTTATGTGTGAGGGTGCATGTGCATGATAGTGATATAAAATAAATATGTCATAGTTTCCTTTTTCATGATCACAATCTTGTGAAGCCTGAACCCTCCAAGATCCCACCACAGTTCCCCAAAAGCTGTCCCTCAACCATTCGAGACCCCTCCCACGCCCACCCCCCCGGAAAATTAAAAAAAAAATTGTATTCCATTCCCCACCCCCAAGAACCCCCCAATGCACCAACAACCAAGAGAATGAACTAAAGAGAAAAAAGGAAAAGACAGAAGAAAACAGCAAAGAGCAACGCACATTTTTTTTATTTATAATAATACATTTAAAACAAAGGACATCAAGGACAACTGAAATCATAACAGCAATGCCTACTTTGTATGTTTGTGTGCATGTCTGGCACTATTACATGTATGTGTGCGTTCTTGTATGTGTTCATTTGAATGAGAGCGTGTGCATATGCATGTGTACAAGCACCTGCACGGCATCAGCCTCAGGCAAACCGGCATTAGTTGTAAAAACACTGCCACTTTGTGTCATTCAAATTGTCGTGTCTTTGGCATCATTAAACTGAAGATTGATCTTTATCAAGAATTCTCTGTAATTATTATTACGTGACTAAACTAACTTATTCATGTAATTGTAATTAACTAGGAAGTTGGGGCACCAAGGAAAATATTCAGATTACAAAGTTATAATTTTCCTAATATAACTTTCAGATATTTTATTATCTGATCACTTAGTCTTCTGATTAATGAATTATTCTTTACCTCACGTTAGTCTCATTCCAAACGTCGGAAATTGTTGGTTATCTGCACGAACCCAGTCTTCACTATGAGTCATCCATACATCAATTGTCTTAAAATCATTTATTTACTAACTAAGTACTCACAGAAATGCATCACACAAACAAACAAAGTAGATATGGTTACAAAGAAATGATAGGGGGATGTGCCCTAGTGGGCTAAACCGGCATGGCGGCTTGTTGATAAGTGATAATTATAACAATTGAAATGCTAATCCTTTGCACATGAACGCTCACTCATTCGGGAATAATTGCAATCAATATATATATTTACGCTCAGTGTGTCGTCGGGAGCTCTGTTGAAAAGTTTGTTTCTGTTGGAGAGTTTGTCCGCTCTCTCTCTCTGTCATGGTTAGAATGGATAGTTCAGAGTGACATTCATTCATGTCGTTATAGATGTTTCGGCGGTTGTCGGTCTTCGCGTTCAATCATACCGAATTCCTAGCTGCAGACTAGTAATTAATATCAAAGACTTGTTCTTATTCTGTCGGTATCGATAGTCTAAGAGTTTAACCACATGGTATGGTTAAAAGATTCAGCCATCTACTCAAACCTTAGCTTATACTCAGGTTTATGGTCTCTACTCAAACCTTGGCCCTCTCGTGGTAAGCTGGTCTGCAACCTTTAGCCATCTCGTAATTGAGGTAAGCTCGGTCTGGTGATAGAAAACCCAGGTGGGGGTTTTATTCGGGACATAGAAAAAGGCTGTTTCATGACGCCAGGTACTGTCTGTGCCCCTGGGGGCGTGCCAATGACTTAGTGAAACTTTTTAGGGAATTGGAGTTTCCTTCATTAAACAGTCCAAAATCACATTACACAATTTCACAAACAGTATCATCCTCACTCATTCATCTTATACAACAATTAGATGTAAGCCTCATAACTGAGGCTATTGTATAAACAGCGTTATGGTAATGTGACCGTATTGTCTCCCATGAGTTTCACAAAATTGTACCAAACGGACCAGTTCGTAGCTGGATTCTTCACCGATCTTTTATACCTTCTCCAGAACACAAATGTTGTTCGGTTCTCCAGTTCTGTGAGGTGGAAGAAATTCCTTTGTTCTCTCTATGAAACTCACTCTCTCTCTATACTGTGGCCGAGGTAGGGGGATGGTGCTCGCTGTGTCCAAAGAGGGCAACGTCATGACAAAATGTACTTTATTATGTTTTATTTTGACTTTTTTCCCCCTTTATCTTTTAACCATCATTCTCTCTCTCACGCAGCAACTCCACTCTCACTTGTCTCCAATTCCACATACCAACCCTCAGCTTCCTCAGCCCATCCCATCTATCTCTGCTGGCCACGCACTTTGTGTTTCTATGCAACACATATCTTTTAACGTACAATTTCAATCAATCTAATCGAATAGAATCTACAGATTGCGTGTTGAAGATAAATACTTTTACGAAGAGTATTCGTGTATTAGTAATTGTCTGACCCGGTCTCTCCAGATCTCCTAACAGTACTATTTCTAGGGTCAATTTTAGATCAATGCTATGCATTTTCAGCCATTCCTGAACCTGAGACCAGAAACAGGCTACCTGAGGGCAATACCAAAATAAATGGTCTATTGATTCTGTATCCTCACAACAAAATCTGCAGAGCTTCGAGGATTTTATGCCCCAAATATTCAACATTTTGTTGGTGACAAGAATTCTATATAATAATTTTAGCTGAAAAGCATGAAGTCTTGAATCTTGCGTTGTTTTATATAACGGGATTTCTTATAAGTGTCCGGGTTAGAGTCCCGCTCCATGAAAACGGCAGCTCTACCCTTTAGCTCAGTGCGGATGTTGCCTGTAATCCATGGCTTCTGGTTGGGGTACGTACGGTCACTGTGGGGACGATGTCATCGATGCACTTATTGATGAAGCCAGTGACTGATGTGGTGTACTCCTCAATGCCATCGGAAGAATCCCGGAACATATTCCAGTCTGTGTTAGCAAAACAGTCCTGAAGCTTAGCATCTGCGTCATCTGACCACTTCCCTATTGAGTGAGTCACTGGTGCTTTCTGCTTTAGTTTTTGCTTGTAATCGGGAATCAGGAGGATAGAGTTATGGTCAGATTTTCCAAATAGAGGGCGAGGGAGAGCATTGTACACATCTCTGTGTGTGGAGTAAAGGTGGTCTAGAGTTTTTTCCCCCTCTGGTTGCACATGTAACATGCTGGTAGAATTGAGGTAAAACGGATTTAAGTTTCCCTACATTAATGTCCCCGGCCACTAGGAGTGTCGCCTCTGGATGAGCATTTTCTTGTTTGCTCATGGCCTTATACAGCTCGTTGAGTGCGGTCTTAGTGCCAGCATCGGTATGTGGTGGAAATTAGACAGCTAGGAAAAATATAGATGACAACTGTCTTGGTAAATAGTGTGGTCTAAAGCTTATCATGAGATACTCTACAGCTTATCATGAGATACTCTACCTCAGGGGAGCAAAATCTAGAGACTTCCTTAATATTAGATTTCATGCACCAGCTGTTATTGACAAATAGACACAGACCGCTACCCCTTGTCTTACCGGAGGCAACTGTTTGTCGTCGAAGGAATGAGCGTTACACCGAGGCCTGTACTCTGAAGCGGGATCGATTTGGAGGTGGAGGGTCCATCATAGTCTGGGGCGGTGTGTCACAGCATCATCGGACTAAGCTTGTTGTCATTGCAGGCAATCTCAACGCTGTGCGTTACAGGGAAGACATCCTCCTCCCTCATGTCGTACCCTTCCTGCAGGCTCATCCTGACATGATCCTCCAGCATGACAATGCCACCAGCCATACTGCTCGTTCTGTGCGTGATTTCCTGCTAGACAGGAATGTCAGTGTTCTGCCATGGCCAGCAAAGAGCCCGGATCTCAATCTCATTAAGCACGTCTGAGACCTGTTGGATCGGAGGGTGAGGATTAGGGCCATTCCACCCAGAAATGTCTGGGAACTTGCAGGTGCCTTGGTGGAAAAGTGGGGTAACATCTCCCAGCAAGAACTGGCAAATTTGGTGCAATCCATGAGGAGGAGATGAACTGCAGTACTTAATGCAGCTGGTGGCCACACCAGATACTGACTGTTACTTTAGATTTTTACCCCCCCTTTGTTCAGGGACACATTATTCCATTTCTGTTAGTCACATGTCTGTGGAACTTGTTCAGTTTATGTCTCAGTTGTTGAATCTTATGTTCATACAAATATTTACACGTTAAGTTTTCTGAAAATAAACGCAGTTGACAGTGAGAGTACGTTTATTTTTTTGCTGAGTTTACATCCCCGAGATCTCTGTCTCTTCTTCATGCGAATGATGGGGATTTGGGCCTTGCCCGGTGTCTGAAGTAAATCCTTGGCGTCCAACTCGTTAAATCTTTTTTTTTGTCCAGTACGAGGTGAGTAATCGCTGTCCTGATATCCAGAAGCTCTTTTCGGTCATAAGAGATGGTGGCAGAAACATTATGTACAAAATAAGTAAAAAATAACATGAAAAAACCCCACAATAGCACAATTGATCCGGCGCCATTGTATAATATATGGCAGAGGTTGAAAAGCCATAACATATATGTTTTCTCAACAACAGGTTATGGTCAATAATCATCAGCATACATGGACACACATGCTTTGTTTAATGGCAGTGACAGGTCATTGGTAAAAATAGAAAAGAGTAGAGGGCCTAGAGAGCTGCCCTGCAGTACACCACACTTTACATGTTTGACATTAGAGAAGCTTCCATTAAAGAAAACCCTCTGAGTTCTATTAAATAGATAGCTCTGAATCCACGATATAGCAGAGGTTGAAAAGCCATAACACCATTGTTTTCTCAACAGGTTTTGGTCAATAATATCAAATGCTGCACTGATATCTAACAGTACAGCTCCCACAATCTTCTTATTATCCATTTCTTTCAACCAATCATCAGTTATTTGTATCAGTGGAGTACATGTTGTGTGTTCTATAAGCATGGTGAAAGTGTTGTTAATTTGTTCACAGAGAAGTAGCATTGTACTTGGTCAAACACCATTTTTTTCCAACAGTTTGCTAAGAGCTGGCAGCAACCTGATAGGTCTGCTGTTAGAACCAGTAAAGGCTGTTTTACCGCTCTTGTTTAGCGGAATGACTTTGGCTTCCCTCCAGGCCTGAGGACAAAGACTTTAGTCTAGACACAGATTAAAAATATGACAGATAGGAGTGGTTATATACTCAGCTACCATCCTCAGCAGCTTTCCATCTAAGTTGTCAACACCAGGAGGTTTGTCATTATTGAACAATTTTTCCACCTCTCCCACACTTTACAAAATTACAATGAATTTCTTTCATTATTAGTTTTTTTTATGCATGAGTACAATGGCTCACTGTTTGTTGTTGGCATTTACTGCCCAAGTTTGCACACTTTGTCATTAAATAATCATAAAAATAAACCTGAACCAGATTACAGGCACTGGTTACAGTGAGAAGCTTCCTCTTGAGCAGACAGCTTGATGAAAACCAGTCAATATTCAGGTCCTCAAGAAAGTAGACCTCTCTGTTTACGTCACATACACTATCAAGCATTTCACACATATTATTTAGATACTGACTGTTAGCACTCGGCCTATAGCAACACCCCAAAAGAAAAGGCGAACCTGCAACCGCAACACTTCAATAACACTTGACATAAGATCTTCTCTAAGCATTACAGGAATATGGCTCTGAATATACAGTATATGGAAACACCTCCCCTATAAGCATTCTTGTCTCTTCTATAGATATTGTATCCTTGTATTGCTACTGCTGTATAATCAAATTAATTATATAGGTGAGTCTCAGAAATGGCTAATATATGAATGTTATCTGATGTTAGCAAGTTATTGATTTCATGAACCTAATTTCTAAGGCTCATAAATTAATATGGGCTATTTTCAGCCATTTCCTGAGTATCAGAGATGGACATAATATGGAAAAGAGAGAAAACAAAGCAAGAGAAAAAATATATAAATTCAGCAGTCCATTAATCAGTTGGTGTGTGCGTGTGCACTGACTGTTGCTTGCGTACCACTCAGCCTGGTCCAGTCCGGGTAGCAGGGCGGTGAGGTCGGTCATGTCGGTGTGTGTGATCCTCTCAGAGACATACTGCTGCTACAGGTAGGGATGCTCCAGATGTGTGTGTTTCAGTATTTAAGTGTATGTTTCATTGCTCCAGCCATGCGATTGCACTTTGTTGTAGTCTGGACTCTCTGGTTTACTACTACTATTACTACCCAGCCCCGAAGCTAGCCTTGAGCCAGGCCCATGACTACCGCCCTGTGGCACTCACTTCCGTCATCATGAAGTGCTTTGAGAGACTAGTCAAGGACCTTATCACCTCCACCCTACCTGACACCCTAGACCCACTCCAATTTGCTTACCGCCCCAATAGGTCCACAGACGACGCAATCGTCATCACACTGCACACTGCCCTAACCCATCTGGACAAGAGGAATACCTATGTAAGAATGCTGTTCATCGATTACAGCTCAGCATTTAACACCATAGTACCCTCCAAACTCGTCATTAAGCTCGAGACCCTGGGTCTCGACCCCGCCCTGTGCAACTGGGTCCTGGACTTCCTGACGGGCCGCCCCCAGGTGGTGAGGGTAGGTAACAACATCTCCACCCCGCTGATCCTCAACACTGGGTCCCCACAAGGGTGCATTGTCAGCCCTCTCCTGTACTCCCTGTTCACCCACGACTGCGTGGCCATGCACGCCTCCAACTCAATCATCAAGTTTGCAGACGACACTACAGTGGTAGGCTTGATTACCAACAACGACGAAACGGCCTACAGGGAGGAGGTGAGGGCCCTCGGAGTGTGGTATCAGGAAAATAACCTCACACTCAATGTCAACAAAACAAAGGAAATGATCGTGGACTTCAGGAAACAGCAGAGGGAGCAGCCCCTATCTACATTGATGGGACAGTAGTGGAGAGGGTGGAGAGTTTTAAGTTCCTCGTCGTACACATCACAGACAAACTGAAATGGTCCACCCACACAGACAGCGTGGTGAAGAAGGCGCAGCAACAGCGAAGAAATTCGGCTTGTCACCTAAAACACTTACAAACTTTTACAGATGCACAATCGAGAGCATCCTGTCGGGCTGTATCACCGCCTGATACGGCAGCTGCTCCGCCCATAACCGTAAGGCTCTCCAGAGGGTAGTGAGGTTTGCACAACGCATCACCGGAGGCAAACTACCTGCCCTCCAGGACACCTACACCACCCGATGTCACAGGAACGCCAAAAAGATCATCAAGGACAACAACCACCCGAGCCACTGCCTGTTCACCCCGCTATCATCCAGAAGGCGAGGTCAGTACAGCTGCATCAAAGCGGGGACCGAGAGACTGAAAAACAGCTTCTATCTCAAGGCCATCAGACTGTTAAACAGCCATCACTAACATTGAGTGGCTGCTGCCAACATACTGACTCAACTCCAGCCACTTTAATAATGGAAATATTTATGTAATCAATTTACCACTAGCCACTTTATATTATATAATGTTTACTTACCCTACTCATCTCATATGTATATACTGTACGCTATACCATCTACTGCATCTTGCCATCTTGATGTAATTAAATGTATCACTAGCCACTTTAAATAATGTTCTCATACACTACATTACTCATCTCATATGTATATACTGTACTCTATACATCTACTGCATCTTGCCTATGCTGTTCGGCCATCACTCATTTATATATTTTTATGTACATATTCGTATTCATTCCTTTACACTTGTGTGTATAAGGTAGTTGTTGTGAAATTGTTAGGTTATATGACTTGTTAGATATTACTGCATGGTCGGAACTAGAAGCACAAGCATTTCGCTACACTTGCATTAACGCCTGCTAACCATGTGTATGTGACAAATAAATTAGACTTG